>NW_001865046.1:502547-555170 GCF_000002865.3 Monosiga brevicollis MX1
CAGGAACGGACCAAGCTCGCGCGCAGCAACAAGAAATATGGAAAGACAGGAACAAAGAAAGAAAGATATTGATGGTGAATGTGAGGCACAAACAGTGTTCCTTTTCAACAAAACGGAGAATAACACGAAAGAGAATCTTAGAGAGATCCGTAGTTTGCGTTCTCATCGTTAAGGCTCGAGTAGTGGGCCCGCGAGGCGCGCATGCCACAGCACTGACAAAAGGTAAAAAAGACACCGTCTGAAATGAGGCCCGGGACTTGGCTCCAGAATTTCGCATGGGGGATTTGAGGACCGCGATTGTTCCTGAAGCAAGCCAAGATCGACGCAGCGGTAAGGTGAGTTGGACCCGGTCATAAGCACAGATTGCCTGATTTGATGCAGCAGGCCGTAGAGCCGGCTTGATGCGGACGGGGCCGAATAACATACTTGTAGTTGATGAGCATGCCGCCAACAACATCTGGATGCGCGAACAACGGTTGAGAAACAAAAGCCACATCATGAGCGTCGTGTCATCGACAATAGGCGTAGGTGCTCGCTCTGGCAACGGACGACGAGTAAACATGTGTACATGGCATGCGGCACCACGTACAGACAAAGACGCTGAGGAAAGCAATCAGCAAAACGATGTCACCGCCACTCAGTCCACCCTTGCCTTTCTTGGCTGGCGCGGGGGTGGGCGTATGGGTGGGAATGGGCGGCGTGGGATTGCCCGTCGGAGGAAACGGCGTGATCGTGGGGGCCGGTGGCAAGCCGTTGGTGACGTTGATCAGCTCATAGTCTTCAACCGTAAAGTTCTGGCGGTGGCAGATGCAGCAAGAAGGGTTTGGGGCAGGGCGTGGTCAGCACCCATCGAGCTCGCCCGCCCCGGGTAGGGAGCTCATATTGCTCATACCTGGTTCAAGCCGTCAGTCGTGGCATACAGCTCCGTCAGGCGGAGCAAGGTGCGGCTTGCTGTGTAACGGCCAAAGCTTTGCTTGCCTGGTGGGTCACATGACAGTTGGGTGAGTGGGCTTGGCGAGCCATGTTGGCGGGAATTCAAGGCCGATGAGCTGATAGCATCTTCTCACCTGGCTCAATACGTAGCCAGTCAAAGTCATCGCAGGTGCCAGCCGCACATCCACCCAAAAGGCTGTTGAAAGCGCCAGTTTGAAGGGAGGTGCAGTGAGACGAGCGTGATCCTTGTTTGAGCCACAAAAGTCGTCTCGAAAGTATGCCCATCGACGTTGGGGAGAAAGAAGATCAACACAGCGGAACCAGGTATTGCAGCCCATGTACCTGCGGGGGGATTTGGTTTTCCAGGTGCCTCCACAGGCGCATTGTGCTTGCAGATAAAAAGTCATGTTGTCCGTCAAGGGCGTGATGTCCAAGTGCGTGAGACTCAGCTCGATGGGCTGAGTCGAATTCTCGAGCTTGCCATAGCTCACCACCTGAACATACGAGTCAGTGCCAGTGTTAGCGGCAGGCAGCCTGGCACGTACGCTAGCCGAGGTGTGACGGCAAGGAGGACAAAGGCGAGACATTATCATTGCCAGCAGTACCGGTCCCACGTACCGTGCCCTCGGTCACAGCGGTCAAGACCAGGTCGTCGTTGCTGGCGCAACCGACACCTCCCTGATACAAGTTGTACTCGCGCTGGAAGGACGAGTCGTCAGAAAAGGTCCAGTTCACGACTGAGTCGGTAAGCTCAGTACTGGGGCTGCAGGGCTGATGCCACTGGCCGTTAATCTCCCAGCTAGTCTCAGGAAGCTTGCATTTATCAATGTAGAACAAGGGCTGATCATCCAGACCAAACGGGGTATCATATCCTGTTCAGGCAAAAACGTCACGTCAGAGTCCGCTCGCCCTTTAGAGGCAGACCACGACCAGGGCTTGAGATGATTCCTGCGTCTAGCGCACCTTCATTGGCATCGGTCAAAAATTTCCCAATGCGCAAGTATTCATCCTCATGCACAATGGTGCCAAAGCCGGGGGAGCCCACCTAGGGCGGCCACAAAGCCAAAGACCGAAAAACAAACAAACAATTCAACAAATAAACAGAAAACGAAAACAAACACACACAGAAACGTAAGCGAGCTGGGCGATGTTGGGCTTTGAAAAGCAGGGCACATAGTGCGTACGGGAATGTAGCCCAGGGCGGCTTGGCTTTTACAGTCGGTGCACGTAGTCAGAATGCGAGGGACCCCGATCTAAAAAAAAAAAAAAAAAAAAAAAAGAGTTGAAATGTTAATGTTGCTTGAGAGGCAAAGGAACACACTGCCCTCAAGCAATCATGAGCCATGAACCAACCTCCCAAGTACCGCCGCAACTGCAATGCTCGTTGAGTTCAGTGACTAGATCAGCCGTAAAAACGGTTGCATTCACGCGAAAGGCATTCAGTAGCATCTTGCGCGAGTTCTGCCACACGATGCCAGGTACAATATGCAGTGAAGACTGATCCCATAAGGCAGCGCAGGCTAAAAAACCACGTTTGCGGGCCATGCGTGACAACAAACAGCAAAGAGAGCATCGTTCTCGCCCTGATCAGAGTAGTAGCCCTCGGTTGTGATCTGCATGGTGCGCACGTCATGCACGCAGCCATTGCCGCCCTCGAATGCTTGATACAAGCGAATGAAGCGACCGTCGCCCTAAACGAAACGAAATTGTGATCAAGGGGCGGCGTTGGCTAAGGTAAATGAAGCTCTTTGCAAGACAAGTTGAGGCCAGGAGGAGGGTTTGACCAACCTCGGCTTTGTCGTTCGAGTCACCTTCAAATGCCCATGTCACGGCGATATCATCGGCACCCTCAGACGACGAGCAGAGCAGAGTCCACTTGCCGCAGATGCCAAACTGTTGTTGGCCTGGGTATAGGCACTCTCCATTGGTCAAGGAGAAGGCGTATTCATAGTCAGTAAATTGGGCTGAGGAGGCCTACAGAGTTTGCCATAGCGAGAAACGGGATGAGCCGGCTGCGTCGCGAATTAGATGGGTCAAGTGCCCAGTTCGCACATTGCTGGGCAGGGCGGTCCACGGCGTGTGGCGCATCTCCAGGCCATCGTTGTCAATGTTGCGCGTCTGGACCAGGAAGGAGGAGTAAAGGACCATGCCCGGGCTTTGGCCATCGTTGAACCATGGGTTCTCACAATTGTTGGGCATGCCTGTGTTTCGAGTCAGGCAAGCACAGCGGCTTTCAATAAGATATGCGACGGCATAGTGAAGCGGTCATCCAACACTGTGGACCTTCAAACATCGGGGCCGTGGCGGATTGTTGGACGGACAGGTGGTTAACATCGTTTTTTGGTTTGTGTTCCATTTGGCACCGCAGTTGCAGTCAGCCTTGAGCATGGCCGTGGCTGCGTCGGTAAAGGGGGTAACTTCGAGGGATGGCACAAACTTGGCCACCAAGCGTGACTATTGAGCAAGTACAACGTGTGGCATGCAAAATAGCGCGCGTCGTTTTACGATTGAGATGCAAGCAAAGGCGCGAGCCGAACCCCCCCCCCCCCCCAAAAGGGCACGTGACAGATTGGAATTTTCTTGAAACAAATGAGGCACGAATGGTAAGGCACGCACATCGTCTTGGCCTTCACCGGGAATGGTCATGGTGCCCGTATCGCTGATTCGCAGATAGGGACTGGTGCACGTGTCGTCGTTGTAGTAGGTGGTGAGGATCTGGTACAGGCCCGAGCTGTTTTGAATGGTCTAGCAAGCATTCAACCCAGTCAGTGCGCCGAACAGAAGCGTCATGGACATGCAAGCCCGAAAGAGGCGGATCAAGACCAAGCCCGTGAAATGCTTGGTTCCCCCATGCAGCAGAAATGCAGTGCTGAAAGCGTACGTCATCTGGGGGCCCATCGTAAAGGATCTGGGTTGAGTATGACTGGGCATAAGGCTCAGCCTTGGTCTTGTAGGTGGACATGCAATCCAGCGAGTACTGGCCACAAATTTGTTGAATCGTCTCGATGGGATCGCAGCCTAAGCAGCAGATGGGATACAAACGATCAAACGGTATCGATATGGGGGTACACACGGGCAAGATTGCGCCTACATACGCTTGGAAATGTTGACGGTTTCATACACGTTGTCCTGCGAAAGCGTGAGACCAGCATGCAGCTCTCGATCCAGTCGTGACATGGCAAAAGACATGTTGAGTGACTCTTCGTTCTGCGCAAGTGGCCGGGTGTAAGAGCTCGATCAAGAAAATTTAAAAAAATAAAAATAAAAAAAAAACCCCAAGAACCAAGAGGCTAGGTGGTTAGAGCGGCGGGTTGAAAAGGGCTCGGGCAATGGTCGGTTACCTCCGTGATGGACCAGCCGTAATTGGATCCCTGAAAGACCATGCCATTGGTAGTTGCTAACGAAATGCAAGTTGCAGGGTTATGTGAGACCATCGCAATCGTGTGATGCTATGGCATGTTGTTGGGCTGACAGACCGTCCGAGGAGGTTCCGCCAAGCCAAGTGGTATCTTTGCAAGTGCCTGTAAAGGAAGAGTTGTCGTGAGCAAGATCAAGATAGCAGAGCGAAATCTCTTGATGTCGCACGCAGGGGCCGCACCAGGATCACATGCTTGCAAGTTGCGACTGCCCCCCAACTTCCAGGTGTCACCACACGGGCAATCTTTATTGAGCTTGTCAACCCAGGTCTGGTCGTTGACCACGACAAGGACACCATCGCTATCCATGCGCCAGCCACGTGCGCCCTACAGCAGAGAGGGGAAAATGAGTGGCTAGCCCTTGGTGAATTTTGCGCGACGCAGGGGTGCTGCATGACAGTACGCACATCAATGCCGGCGATGTCGCCCATATCCATCCATACACCACCCCAGCCAATCACCAAAGTCTGCATGCACAGCAGGGAGAATGTGAAAGGGGATTGTGCACGTGCATTCTTGACTGGTTGCCAAGTCATCGACTTTGAACAGAGTGTTTCAAAGGGAGAGGGAGAGAGAGACAGTGGCGCGCGAGCGCGCAAGAGTCGTTCATGCGATTGAAGACTGAGGATGCACGGCTGACCTGGGCACCAGTCTTGCAACCACCCTCGGCCACACTGGTATTGTAGTAGGTGCGGCTTAGCTGCCAAGTTCCTGTCTTGATGCCGGCGATGAACCAGTTGGACTGGCATGCGCAAAGGCAGGGGTTAACGCAAGCACAGCACATGCGCCCATGAGCCCAAATACAGTGGGTGGCACAACAATCCTCGGTAAAAGTCTGCAGGAGTGGCGGCACGCGTAAAACAATTGTTGCCTTGTGTTTGGGCGAGCACGTACGTGTACGGCGGTACCGAGCTGCGCGTCCTCGTAACACGAGTCCCAAGTGCCGCACTGGTTTCCCGACTTGACGGCCGCGGCAGTGGTGTATGCGGATAGCTGAAGCAGACCAAGAATCAGCACGCCAAACCCCAGCACGCGGCCAGGGGGCGCGAGAGCAGCCATGGTGATGGGCTGCAGGTGTACGCGTCGTCTAGCATGCATGAGTAGCTGCACAGGAATCGTGAGAGAGAGGGTGAGAGAGCGAGAGAGCGAGAGGGGCCCAACTCATGTTCAAAAAGAACAACGCCCTCTGGGATCGCGCGATCCACAGCAACTCTCAAGTCAGCTCATCCCTTTGATCTCAAGATACAACATCAGAAGTTTCATCTCCTTTCCTCCTGCCAATCAATCGCCGAGAACGCCGGACACCCCCTCCCCGAAGCTTGCAAAGCGCGCCAGTTCACTGACCCAAATCTGATCCGTGCGTGCGGATCCCGTAAACTGATGACATCTCGCTGTGTGTGTGTGTGTGTGTGTGTGTGTGTGTGTGTGTGTGTGTGTGTGTGTGTGTGTGTCTCTCTCTCTCTCTGATTCTTCTCTGTCTCTCTCTCACTTGCGCTCTCCTGCGCGATGTCGTCTGATGTCAGATGAAATTTAGTCTCGATGGTGATTGGGAGACTCACGACGAAGAAGCAAAAAGGGGGAATGGTCACGCGACTTGAATGGCGGCCACAAAAACGCGCCCTCGATAAGATGAGATGATGTGTGCTCGGAGGGGAACAGCTCATCGGGCAGTGCCGACCGGCTGGCTGGGTCATGTCCTCGGTCGAGATCCTGGTATCGCGAGGTCTTGGAGGTAGTTGACAAAGAGCAGGGACGTCGCAAGCATTCCACTCAACCATTGGCACACCGTCAGCACGCGTACACACGTAACAGTCGGTCAGGCCATGTGGTGGATTTTTTCTGTTTTTTGGGGGAACCGTGCATTTTTTTTTTCTCTCACTGAACGTTGGGAGAAGGAGAAAGAAGGTCGACCTTGACGCTTTGCTCGGGTGATATCGACTCTCTGTCACCATGGCCAAGTCTAGTAAGAGTGCTGCCAAGAAGGGTGGTAACAGCTGGTGCTGGACGCTGTCTCTGCTCGTGATCCTCTTCCTCGTGGGCGGATCCTTCTACCTGTACCACAACACCAACTTTGTCTTTGAGCCGGCTGAGTTGCAGGCCATCGCCAAGGCCGCCATCGCCGCGAACAAGAACGGTTCTACTGAGGCCCTGGTTAACGATGTCATTGCCCGTATGCGCGCCAAGTATGGCGACCACATTCTTGAGGAATCAGAGTGCGTTTCTCGTCTCTACACCGAGCCCATACATGCTATGCCATCTCCTTTTTTTTTTTCTCTCTGTCTCTCTGTCTCTCTGTCTCTTTGTCTCTCTGTCTCTCTGTCTCTCTGTCTCTCTGTCTCTCTGTCTCTCTGCCTCTGTCCGTCTCTGTCCATCTGTCTGGCTCTCGCCTTGCAGTGCGTCGGCCGGTGTGTTTGCTCACGAGCTGGTGCTGCGTTCCATATCCGTACAGATGGATGTTCAACAATGCTGGTGGTGCCATGGGTTCAATGATTGTCCTCCATTGCTCTTTCTCCGAGTACATCATCATTTTCGGCACGGGTAGGTCGCTGCACCCTGCCGTTCGACCGCCCGCATTTTGAAAGTGTCTGCCCTGCCACTGAAGGATCCGTTTTTGTGCCAGTCACTTGGCTTTCGTGACATTCGTGGCATCAGACTCATCGTGGTTGTCCATCCTGCCTTATATTGTTCCCAGCGCTGGGCACGGAGGGTCACACAGGCCGTTTCTTGGCTGACGATTACTTTACCATTCTGGCCGGCGAGCAGGTGCGGCATGGTTGAGTGGGATTCACGAGCGGGAAAGAATGTTTCAGACTCTCTGTGTCCCTGCCCTATCAACGACCTCCTCGGCCTTCCTCACAAACGCCCTTCTCCCCATTTATGCTTCGATGGCCTCTTGCAAGTGGGCCTACCCCGCTGGCGCTCTGGAGCGTGAAGTCTACATGCCCGGAGACCAACACCACCTTCGTCTCGGAGAAGCCAAGCAGTACAAAATGCCCGACGCGGTGCGTTGATGCTTGCTTCGCTGCTTCAAGGATTTGCGCTGGGCGTGTCGCTCTGCGTTCCCTGCCTTGTGGGCCATTTGCTTGCGCCGGCTGCAGCACCGCACATTGCCCCATGTCCAGCATTGCAGCTGCATCTGCTTGGCTCCGTCAGCGAATGTGAGTCTCATCTCCTGCACATTCCAATGCCCGATGCTTCGTAGTGCTGGGCGCTCGAGTATGCCCGCGGTAACATTGTGGCCATGCTGCCCTTTGGCTTTGCGGATGCCATCACCTCCACGCTTGACTTTTACACCTTGTACCAGACGGTGAAGGTCAGCACCATTTCCTTTGTGCATGAGCTCCTCAAGGGCAAGATCTAAAGCCCTTCCAGAGGTTTTGGCACATGAGCACAGAGCCCCTGCTCCTGAATAGCCTGCTTTTCGCGCCGCGGTTGCGTCAACGGTGAGCTTGTGTTCGTTCGGGGGCTCCTGAAAGACGACATCGAGAATTCAGTCAGTCAACGATCCTCTTTCTTTGAACGTCCTTCATCAACTCAAGTCATCATCCTCTCCAGCCAAAGCTGTTGGGCAAGCACGATGGGGTGCACTGAGCAAGGAGACAGTCAAGTCCGGCAGGCGGGTGAATACACTGACGCACAAACAGGGATGCACAAGGACATGCAGAAATAATCAAAAGTCACGCATCAGAAACTGCTTGTGACGAGCTGAACAATTGTCATGGTTTGGACGGCACAGAACCCTTCGTCCATTTTGTGCAAAGGTTGAAAGAGGAGTCGCTCAGAAACGGAACGAACGGCACAAGGAGGGCACGGGGGTGACCCCCATGAGAATCAGGCCAGCGGTGGTGGCAAATTTTGAACCAGTCAGTCTGGATAGGAGGACAAAGGCGCATTTTGTTATTCCATCGGATTGCCGGGTGCTGGATTGATGTGGAAGGAGACAATGGCCGCAAGCATGTCACTTCGGCAGCTCCTGAACCAGGCACGCGCCAGCCATGTGCCAGTCCAGGCGTTTGGCGCCCACAATGCCTTTGTTGGACGCATACTACAGCGTAATGACATTCCCGTTGCATATGTGAGCGGTGCTGCCACCAGTGCTGTGCTGGGCATGACGGACACTGGCATACTCGGTCGATCCGACTTTGAGCGCGCCATTCGACAGGTGTGGCTCCTGCGCTTTGCACCGACAGCCTTGTTGCTGGCGCACGCTCACGTGCTCATTTGCTCGTTGTTCATCTTGGCAGCTTTGCGAGGCCACCCAACCTAGTGCAGCTCGTGCAGCACCCCTGTATGTTATGGCTGATATGGACACAGGCTTTGGAGAGACGCCGGAAGAATGGCGCGCCGCTGTACGCGGTTACGCCCATGCCGGCGCCCACAGCTTCCACATTGAGGACCAAGTATCTGCGAAGCGTTGCGGGTTGGTGCCTTTCACACTCCTTACAGCCCTGATGACGGTCTTTTGGCATCGTGTGGCCTCATGGCTTGTTGGAACTTGATCCGCACTGCAGTCACCTTGATGGCAAGCAGCTCATCAGTCCGACAGATTTTGCACACAAGTTGGCCGTGGTCCTGGATGAAGCCGCACAACAGCCTGGTTGGTCTTGCGTTCTCAAAGCATTCGCGCCTTGACTCAGCCTCGTCACCTCGTCTTTTCTTTTCTTTTTATTCTTGCCCCGGAACAATCACCAATGACTCATGGGACTCCCTGCATGTTGTCACTGCGGCTTGTGTGATCTATAGGTGATTTGGTCGTGTGGGCTCGCACAGACGCCGCCTCTGTAGAGGGGCTTACACAAGCCATCGACCGTGCTCGGCGATATGCCGACGTCGGTGCCACGTGCTTTTTCCCCGAAGGTATAACCCCCCGCGCGCGCGCGTCAACAGCCTACAAAGTCATGCCAGTTGGAGTTTAACGTGCTGGTGTGACTGGCTTATTGCCACCAGGCTTGGAGCGGGCGGAAGACTTTGAGCGGTTTGCACTCGAGCTGCGTGCCACACACCCAGATGTCCATCTGTTGGCCAACATGACCGAGTTTGGCAAATCGCCACTCCTCAGTATCAACGACCTCGGTTTCATGGGGTATAGCATGGTCTTATATCCTGTCACGCTGTTTCGAGCAGCCATGCGGGCCGTGGAAGGCGCACTCCTTGCTGTTGGACGCGACGGCAGCAATCGAGCCCTGGAACCGGTCATCATGAGTCGTCAGGAGATGTACGACATCCTCGAGTACCAGCCCAACACTCGTGGACCAAGCGAAGAATAGTACAGCCTTCTCCTTAGATCCTCTTTATGTTCTCAGCAATCCAGCTTCTACCGTGAACCCAAACGACGACTGCCCGTCCCATGCTTCTCCGCAAACACAACCCCATCGACTATCCTCGAAAACGAGAGCGAGAGGGGAAAAGAACGAGAGAGCGAGAGGGAGAGGGAGAGAGAGGCTCAGGATTTGAGAGAGAGAGAAGAAGAAGAAAAAAGTCAGATAAAATAGAGAGTGAGAGAGAGAGAAGACACCCCTTCCCCCTACAAACACAAGACTGTAGTGTGTCAAGCAGTTTTTAGAGGGGCGACCGCCTTCTGTGCCCTTCAACAGCTTGCTCGTGGCTTGGGTGGCCCCCTGGGGTTCTACTGGACGACGCATCGGCGAAGGCGGTGTGGTCATGGGACTTGGTGGCATGGTCTTCGTCTGACTGGTACCCGCTGCTGTTGTGGGTGGGCAGATGGTTGGCAGAATGCCGGGGAGCCGCATGCGGGTGGTGGCCGCGGATCGAGCACCCGTCGCGAGACGTTGGCTCTATGTGTGGGGCACCCTTGTTGTTGTGCTCGGGTGCACGCTTCCTAGAGTCACAGCGCTCAATGCGGTGGTCATTGACGGGTTTTGGGGCCGATCCACCCCTGATGGATCAGAGGTGGCGTACAACCTCACTGGCAATGGCGAGGGTCTTGCCATCAACACACCATCAGCTCTGCGGTTTGCATTTCATGAAGCCGTGAGCGGCGACGCCTCATCTCAGGCTGCCGCCGTCAGCAACAATGCCGACGAGCGACGCTTTGCATGCCAGCTTGACGCACAAAGTTGGATGGCCTGTTCATCAGTCCGTGTCGATGCTCAACCGGGTGCTCAAGTCAGGTAGGTTGCTCATACGTCTTACCTACTCTCACCCTACTCGTTGCGTGGCTCTCTCTCTACCCAGTTGTACTAGCCGTGGCATAGTTTTTTTCACGCTTTTCTCATGCTCTGCTGCCTCGGGCCTGCCAAATCTATGTGTGCATGCAGCTTTGCAACCTCTTCACGCCTCGCTGACGGAAATCGGGAGTTTTGTGTGCGTGTGACGCGGGACCTTGCCCTCAATGGCCAATTAATATCTTGCACCACCGAGGCTGGCTGTGGCCCTGCCACCTGCATCGCTTTTACCATCGGTGTGTTTCTTGTTTTATGCTTCAGGTTCTTTGCTCTCGCCTCGCGAGTCTGCCATCTCGCTTCGCCCGTGCTCCTCCCACGAGTTTTGATTTGACGCTCGCTTTCCTATGGCCGTCATTTTCCCGCTAACCTTTGTCGTCTGCTGATGCTTCCCAACACCAGATACCATGGCACCAGCGTTGGAGTTATTGGCCGTGGGCTTTCCCCAGCAAGAACTGGCAGCGGCAGTTAACAACGCAGGGCTCGCTCAGGCTGTAGAGGCCTACACGCAGACCTGGGCAGCTCAACCACGCCTGTATGACCCTGCTGCTCCACAGGCTGCGGTGACGCGCCGCACGACCATCCTCACCCTTTGGCGACCCACCGAGACAATACACAGTCCAACGGCGCTCCTGAATGTTTCCGACGACAGCGCGTGGTCCGGGTCCGCCGCGCTTTCAATTGTTTCCAATGCCACGCTGGAGCTCGAGTCTCGCATTTATGCCAACGTTCTCGTCGTGTATGGCAGTTGGACTCCAGATGCGCAAAGCTCAGAAAACAACGTGCGGCTCAGACTGGCGGCGATGGATCTAGCCGGCAATCTCTTGATGCCGACCACATTCACCTGGCGTTTTGATCAAACAGCCCCCGCAGTTCTTGTGCCGGCGGACACGCTGTTTGACCAAGGTCGCCAGCAATCGGCCATCACGGCCGGAACGATTGAGTTTGCTACTCTGGAACCTAACGTCCTGGCTGAGTGTCGGCTTCAACGCCTGGGTGCTAGCTTCCGGGCTGAGTTTGATCCATGCACCAGTCCCTTTGCTTTTGATGTGAGCACCGAGGTGGCGGCTCTTCAGGCTGCCGCGTACGAATTTCACGTTCGTGCTCGCGACTATGCCGGAAACGTGGGCGACTGTTCTTCAGACGCCGTTGATGCGCTTAGCGTTGCTCAGCCCGCACCGTGCATGTACTATCGCTTTAGTCTGGATGTGCGGACACCAGATCTCGTGCTTGAGCCCTTGCTACCGGCGACTGCTCGTCCGACCCAAGGGGTAGCGGAGTGCCGCTTCTTAGACTCCGAGCGCCTTTGCGTCTGGACTGAGCCCGCGCTGGCCCTGCTGATCGCAAACGCCTCACGCGTGGCTGGTCTTGAGTGCAGTCTCAATGGAGCTGCCTGGATCGCCTGCCCCTTGTACAATGCGACTAGGGCTGGGTTGTTGGTCAATCAGAGTGACCTTGAGACTCGAGTTGCAAACCATGCTAACGCCATAGTCCTGGTGCTCACAGGACTTGCCGACCAAGCACATCAGCTACGCGTGCGCCCCACATCGCCACATGACGTGCAAGGAGCTATTCTTGAATACGTTTGGCGCACCAAGGCGGTGCCTCCCACCACTCGCATCCTCAGTCGCCCCGCGCCCCTGACGCGCCGGCGTGAATCCCGCTTCTTGTTCACGCTGGCCACAAGCGATGCCTATCATGCCGGGTTTGCATGCTCCACCACAGGGGACGAATACACCCCCTGCAGCTCTGGGCTCCTCACCCGACTGGCCTCCAATTACACCGGTGGCCTTGCAAATTCAACCCAATTCACCACGGGTTGGCTCTCCACCTCGGCCGTCACCGCCGCTGCAGATGGCGGCGGAGACGTGGAGAGTCGCTCTTGCCGCGGTCTGGGCGCCACTGCCGAGCCCTGGTCCTGGTCATGTCGCACGCAATGCGCTGCCAGCAGTACCGCATGCGTCCCTATACCTGCCGAACAGGCCGGGGTACAATTGCGAACAGCTTGCGAGCTAGTGCATGGGGAGGTCCTGCTAGAGTGCCGAAATCAAGATCAGGCGGCGAGGGGACAAATTTGCCCTGATTTTGCAGTACAGCTGACCTGCAACGCCCCGGCTAATCAGACGCGTCTCCACATCGCAGCCACAGGCAACACCACCGTGTATGCTGATGGTGTGGCCGTCTTACGGTCAGCCCTATGGTCTCGTGATGCCACTGTCACACTACCCCTTTTCAACGTTCTCGCAGTCGAGGTCGAGGCAGCCGCCGATCCGGCTCGCCTCATCGCTACCCTACCCTTCCTTGACGCTGTATCCGACGCCAGCTGGAGGTGCACATCTGATACCAGCGAGGTTGTCGTGTTGGGCAATTGGACTTTAGCGACATACGATGACCATGATTGGTCTCCTGCAGTATCCGCTGTCGAACCACAGCCCGCCGCATGGACTGCCGCACTCACTCGGCGGCAAAGCGCGGATGCGCTTTGGGTACAGGCGGCTCAGGGTGGTATGCACCTCTACTGCCGCTTTCGGCCTCAGCCTCCCATCGAGGATGACAGCGCTGAAGCCCTGGCCGTGCACCTTGATGGCAATGGGGTAGCGCGGCTTTTTTTGCGAGCCGAGGATGTGTTCGGCAATCAGGAAGTTCCCCAGATATTGGCTTGGGCACTTGATCTTGTCGCGCCCACAGCGCGCGTGGTGGCGCCGACCCGCGTCAACACCATCAACGGATCCGAGGCTGTTTTTTCTGCTTGGGCCGGCGAGGCTTCTGATGAGCCCGACCTCAACGTGGTGGACAATACGACATACACACCCACGTTTCAGTTCCTTGTCAACACAGAGCCCCTGCCCGGTCGGTGGTGCGGCCCGGGTAGCTTTCTTTGCGATGGGCGCTGCATTTATATGCCGGCGTGCGATGCCAACCTCTCGGATATGACACCGCTTGACCCACGCTTGGGCGCCGCAGGGAGCCAGTGTGCTACTCGGTTGCTCGGGTGCGACGTGGACCAAACGCTACCCCGGGCTCTGGGTGACTTGCTGGTGCACGGCTTTAACGAAGTAACAGTGGTTGGCACGGACCTGGCTGGGAATCGCGGTGAAACTCAGACTCAGACGGTGTGGGCCGACCTGCAGCTTCCAATGCTCGCGCTGCTATCAAGCAATGCAACAACCACGGATGAGGAGGACGTTGACCTCGTGGTGGGCCGTGCCGGTGTTGCTCTGTCCGTGGGAGCCAGCTACGAGCTTAATCCGGCCCCATTCGAATACCACGCTCAGATATTCGGACGCCTGGGGGACGCTGACAGCTGGACGCTGTGGGCTTCGCTGCATCCGGCAGCCGCCAATCTTGGCTCTCCGCGCAAAGTGCAGTTGGTGCGGCTAACATCAGACACTACCCCGGACACCGATTCGGAGACAGCCAGCTCCCGCGAGGATGGGCTGCTCTGGCCATACCTAGCCTCCAGAACGCACATTCCGTCCTGGCAAGCCTGGCCTACCACTGACAGTGGCGTCTTGCTCCTGAGCTGGACCCTGGCGCTTGGTGATACCGCTCTAGACTGCGTGCGAGCTTGTGTTGGACAGCTTGCTTGTGCGGCCTTGCAGGTGCTATACGTGCACGATTCAGGCTTATTCACATGCCAGCTGTTTACCGTGGAACCCACCAGGCACATCGATCTCGATACCCATGTTCAAGTCCAAGTCTTGATGCTGGCAGTGTCACACGGTATGTTTGGGACCAAAGACATGGTTTGATCGACGAATCGCTTCATCCATCTGCTCATCAGCAATACTACCCCCACCGACCAATGCTCATTTATTGCTTGGCCTTGCGTTTGACATACAGAGAGCACTTGTCAAGTACACCTGGATACGCGCCGCGAGACGCTGAATGTAACAGCGCCGCGGTCCTTTGATGCTTTCACTGCGGCTCGCGCCCGTTTTGAGGCGATTGCCAATTCTTCATGGGCCACCGACGACAATGTTCATGCCACGCCAGCGGCTGCCACAGCATCAGCCGAGGCAACTCCTTACGCCATCCAAACGCTACACGCACGGCTACACCCCAGCTACTCCTCTTTTGTTTGTGCCAGCGTCAACAATGACGAAGCAGCTCCTGCCTGGCTGGGGGCTGCCTGGCTCGACGATTTGAGTGTGCTCCTTGATGAGGTCTTGGAAGCTCGTCAGAGCGGCGCGAACTGTCCCGTTCCTCTGACCACCTTGGCGAACATCGACTGCACTGGCAGCTCCACAGCCGGCCCTTTGCTCGCATTCCGCGCTCGAACATGCCTTCCTGATGTCGTTGCCGCGGGAATGGATTTGACTGCCGAAGCGCAAGCGGCAGCCTTGGTGCAAGGCGGACAAGTGCAGGCCGACGATTTGATTCGGGTGTGGGTGGAGATGACTGCCATGTCAAGCTGCAGCCTCGACGCCCCCATCCTGGTCCTTGACTGGTTTGGCTCAGATTCCCAGACCGTGGCATTGCCGTTACACGCGAACCCATGCACCAAAGAAGTGACCTCTTCAGACACGCCAGCCTCGGCCATGGTAGCCGGGTTGCTCGTGCCTGTTGCTGCGTTGTGTGCCTCAGATGGCATCCATGTCCTCGAACTCTTTGCCGTTGACCAGCTCGGCAATCCCGGTCCTAGGCTTCAGCTGACGGCCCGGTTTGACAGCGTCACGCCCCAGGTTCTGCTGAGCAACAAGCCCGAGCCCTACACCGACGCAGCCGGGGGCCAGGCGGCTCAATTCGACCTGTTATGCAGCGATGCTGGTGAAACCACGAATGCTTGTACGTTTTTTTGTAGACTGCTCGATGCCGAAGTCAGTGTCCTGTCCGTCCCATTCGAGAGCTGTGCGGCTGCCACGCGGCTGTCACTCTCAGGTGGGTCCTATACCTTTGAGGCCTATGCCGTCGATGCAGCCGGGAACGCTGGCGACATTGTGCAGTGGTCTTTTGTGGTTGATGATACGGCACCATCCGTGGATTTGGTCAGCAACATCGTGGGGGCCTCAAGCCTGACAAATCTGGGTACAACACAGCTTGCAGTGGTTTCATCTGAAGATAGTGACGTCATTTGTGCCGTTACAGTCTTGCCATGCGTCGATGCTCAGGACCCGGTCACAGGCACTTGCGTTGCCCAGATGCCATTGCTCGATGCCTACGAGAGTTGTGCCTTTCCTGCCAGTCTGGCGGACTTGGTTCCGGCTGATCAACAGCACCTGCTCGCATCATCCGCACTCGCTGAGTTGAATGCGTCGACGGCCAACATCACTGTTTCGGTCTTGGCTCGTGACGCTGCAGGCAACGTGCCGCCAACGCCAGCTGCACTGTGGTGGCAGTATCGCAGCGAGGATCTGTGGATTCGCTTGTCAGCAGACTCTCTGCCTCCCAGCGTCAGCTTGGCCGATCATTTCTCCATCCAGGCTGAGGGCAATGGAGATGGCCTCCAGTGTGCATGGTCAGAGGGTGCGAGCTCATCGGCAATAAATGCAGCACCAATCGAGTGGCAAGGCTGTGAGAGCCCTTTCCGAGCCCGATCGACGAAGCGGCACCAACGTTTCTGCGCGCGGGCCACTACGTCGAGCAGCGATGGGACGAGGAGCGACGCCTCGGGGGTTCCAAGCACGATGCAAACGTCCACCGCAGCGTGTCACACTTGGCAATATTTGTCGGTTGCGGTGGAGCTGGGCGCGCCCTCGTTGAGCGATGCTCAACTAGATCCCTTGGTGCAGGCCGTGTTGGTCTTTGACTCCACTTGGCCTCGGCATTTGTTCGTTGCTGCATCTCAAAACGTGACGCTTGTCAACGCCGCAGCGGCGTCTACGCGGGGACGCGTGACACTGCAGAGAAGAAACGTGACGGCGTTGGACATTGAGTTGGCCGTTCCTGCATGGGTGGGGGCCTTTTCACTACGTCTGTTCAAAACGCAGACGGGTATGCTTATGGAAGATCTCGGCGAATGGTTGATGTTCAATGTGCGCTCCAGCATTGTTCTGTCCCCAGCTACCATGCTGGCGTTTATCCGTGGGGAAACAACATGGAGCGCCTGGCAAGGCGCTGTCATGCTGGGCTCATGGACAGTGTCTCCCATGGGATGGGTTAGCAGCACTTTCAAGCTAGCAGCGCCCGCGGGAGCGGGCGTGGCTTTGCAGTGCTGCGCGGGGCCTGCGTGCCTATCACGGTGCTTGCGATGTCGTCCAGATGTCTGCGCGCTCGATTGCCACGAACCAGAGCTCACACGCTGTGCTTGTGCAGCTACCAGTAGCTTCCCGGCTCTCACAGACGTCCGATCGACGTGTGTGTCGGGTGCTCAGGCTTTTCCCTACCCAACCGCGTTGACAGACGAGCGCATCACGGTGGTGGCCCGTGCCGTGGACGCTGCTGGTCAACCCGGTGCCATGCATACAGTGGAGCGTGAACTTGACTTGACGCGGCCCGTGCTGGGAGGTGTGCATGTGCCTAGCGACGGTACACGCCTTTCAAGTTCTGAGGCCCTGACCGAGATTCATTGTCACGAGCCGGAGGCGTGTATGCTGGACATGTCGAGCCAAGCGGTGCGCTTTGAGGCATCGGCCGCAGTGATTTCAAAGGTGGTGATCAGTGATGTCGCTGGTTGGCAGCGGGCGTTCGACAACCTGACGCTCCCAGTCATGCCGCCCACTGCGTCCAATTTCACTTTCGCACTCACAGTAGACACTCCTTCGCGTGCCCAAATGCCCGTGATCAGTAAAGCTGCCACCAATACCACAAGTGTGGTCGTGACCTGGTCGAGTGCTCTGCCGACAGCGTGTGTGCTCCTGCGCGAGGTGGATGGGACAAATGTCATGCTGGCCTCGCACTGCTTCATCCAGTGGCAAAATGGTACCTTGGTCGCCTGCCCACGCGTTCGCCTAACAAACCGCGGACGCGTGGGTTCACCGGACGTGGCTGCCGTCTTGGGCGAGTATGAGCGTGCCTGTGCACCTGGTGCGTCGATTGAAACTACCACGCTGTGCCGCTGGAACAGTCGGCCGCTGTACCGGCAAGCCCTGGCGAGTGATGAGGCAGCCGAGGCACCTTTTCTCGTCTACGATGGCGTGACTTGGTTGGTAACGAGGTCACTACCGAATTCGCAGGCCTCGCCGTTGAGTGACACGGATGTAGTCTTGTATGCAGAGTCGACTGCCGCTGTACCGACTGGGCGTATGCGCTTGGCAGCTGACGACTCCTTGACGACCGTGGAAGCCTCTTGTGGTATGGGCAATATGCACTGCCACTCTTGTATGACGCTTCCGCTCCCACCTGGCAGCTGTTCAAAAAGGCAATAGGTTTCAACTTTTAACTGTCTTTTCTCCGGGTTGTGTTGGCTCTTAGGTGGTGCCACGCCTGGAGTGGTGGCGTCTTTTGAGGGCATGATGCCAGGCGCCTATCAAGTGTGCCTGACCTCATCCAGCGGTGCACGCGCATGCAGGAGCGCTCAAGTACTGGGTACGTTGCATTGCCTCCGCGCTGGTGCACAACCTTCAGCTGCTGACCAGGCTGGGGTTGTCTTGTTTTTAGATTTGACAGGGCCTGCAATAGGATCTGCTGCCAGCACAGAGGACCCATGCGCGAGCGTACACCGAGAGAATGAGACCTTTGCCATTCTGGCCGTGGTTCTTTACGCCTTGTTTGCCATAGCGGCATCATTGCTGATTTACTTTCGGCGCAAGCGGGTGAGTGCAAAGCACTGCCCTCTTTCTCTGTTCTCGATATTTTGCGCGTTCTCACCACAGGCTGGCTCGCTGGACATGACGGTGTGGTGGATAGATTGCCTTTCATATTGCTCGCCACCATGTGCGGCAGACCGTACTGCAATCTGCTCAGCGTTTTGAGGGCTTTTGAGAGTGATGTTTTGTTCTCTTTGTTTTGCACCCGGCCTCTCCGCCATTTTTCCCCGCCTTTACCCGTTGCTGTGCGACTGGGAAGAGTGTGCATCCAGATATTTTCATCTCGAGTTGTGGGCGTTGTGCACCGGGATTCATACTATGAACCCGCTTTGTACGATCAAGCGCTGCGCGCTTTCCATCGCTCCTGTATCATCTGTTGCTTTGGCCGTGCCCGTGGCCTTTGTTTTCTCGTATGTTGTTGTTGGCACCCCCCTTTCTTCCCGAGTGCCCGTGCGTTCCCTGATTAATCTTGACTTCTCTTTTGACTTTCGGGAATGGCAAGTCTTTTGTATGATTTCGGATGGCTTATCGAGTAATTGACACGATATGAACAAGGCTTTGGAGTACGGTAATGCTGCTGGGGTTGCCGTCGAAGACACCTGTCCCCGAGAGTCGGGTCAGCTAGCTGCACAAGTTGACATGTTAACAAGGTTCAACCAAGCTGTGGCGGGAAGCATTGGCTTGAAAGCAATTCAGAGAGTACAAAGAGGACAAAGCAAAGGGCACGCCGAATGATCACACTTGGTAGCGGGAATCTTGTTTCTTTTGTTCTCCATGTTCTCTGTTCTCCTGTTGTCATTTGCTGTTCTGTACGTGCGACCGGGACCGAGACTGGAGAGTGTGCGAAGGGAGGGGAGCAGCCCGCAAGGCTGGAGCTGTGGCCTGGGTCGCGCTGCTCCTGGCTGGCGGCGTGAGGCGAGGGGGGTTCTGCTGGTGTCTAAAACCTGTGGCATGTGACTCATTGGGTGATGTTGCTGTGGTTGACTCTAGCTTGGGGTCCAGAGTTGATGCCTCGGGCGACTGTTGGGGGTTGAATCAAGCAAACGTGACCTCCGGGTTTTTTTGATTTTTTTACTTGAAGCGTTACAGTCGCCGCTCATCGACAACCTCCTCACCGGGCATCATGGCGGTATGCCGCATTCGTCCATCGGCTCGGCGTTGAGCTTTTTTTGTTCCCTTGTGGGTGTATTTTGGAAGTTTTAGCACTGGAATCCGATTTCCGATCGCCCCTTATTTGGTGTCATACTGCCGTAGAGTTTCTTCGGCTTTGGCCAGTCGGCTGACATCAAGATTGATCTCAACGCCGTCCCCGAGCGTAAGCGCGTGCCATTTGCCCTCGAGAACGGACAGGTCGAGCAGCAGCCCCTGTTTTACGATGGTGAAGACATCTCTGGCAAGGTAGGATATCCCTGCCCACCTGACTTGACCGCCAAACGACAATCTTGAGCCAAAAAGCCTGTCCCCGGCTTGCTCTTGTAATCTGTCATGCTTGGTTATGACAATATTTTTTTTTTTTTGTGTTGCTTTTCATCCTGGCCCTCTCTGATCTGCCTGTCTACATGCACGCATGCGCACCACGCACATAGGTCACCATCAGTCTGAAAAATCCGGGAAAAAAACTGGAGCACTACGGCATCAAGGTCGAATTTATTGGGCAAACCGGTGTGTCCAAATTACGAGGCTCCGTGTTTTCGATGAATCAAGTGTTGATGCGCCATCCTGCGCAACCGTACGCCTGTGTTCTCGGCGAGGAATGATTAGTTGCCCCACACCACGCTCAACCACCCACTTGCGATTCAACTCTGGTAGAGATGCTCTTCGATCGTGGCAACCATCAGGCATTTACGTCTCTGGTCAAAGAGCTGGCGGCGCCTGGCGATATGGTGAAGAACCAAACCTTTGAGTTCAAATTTGACAAGGCCGAAAAGCCCTACGAATCCTACAAGGGTGTCAATGTGCGGTTACGCTACTTTGTGCGAGTCACCATCATGCGCCGCATCAGCAATATTGTCAAGGAGAAGGACCTGGCTGTACACACCCTTTCCTCTTACCCCGAAGTCAACGGCAGGTCTGTATCCACATTCCTTTTCTTGGCTCGACATGGGGAAGGAGGGGTGCAAACCAGACCCGATCAGGGCCACGCTCTGGTTGAGCCGCTTTTGTTGGCCTAAATCAACGCTCATGGCACCTGCTCCCATTTGCTATTTGCTGGTGGCACAGCATCAAGATGGAGGTCGGCATCGAAGACTCGCTTCACATTGAGTTTGAATATAACCGTGCCAAGTACGTGGCCCAACGCCAATCCCTAGCAATGGTTTCGTTGTTTCGACCGAGCAAAGGCCCTCACTTTGCTCAACCTGTTTACCAACAGGTACCACCTGAAAGACGTGATTGTGGGCAAAATTTATTTCTTGCTCGTCCGCATCAAGCTCAAATACATGGAGCTGGCCATCATCAAGCGCGAGATTGCCGGATCAGGTACGCTAGAGAAACACTGGCCCGCGTAGTGCTGCACCGTGCTGCGCAGTCCTCCAGCCAATCGTTCGCCCTCACGTCGTCTCGGGACAGGCCAAAATGTGTACAACGAAACCGAGACCATCACGAAATACGAAATCATGGACGGTGCTCCCGTGCGCGGTGAAACCATTCCCATTCGTCTTTTCCTGGCCGGCTTTGATCTCAGCCCAACGATGCGCGATGCCAGCAAGACTTTCCAAGTCCGCTACTATCTCAACCTCGTCCTCGTTGATGAAGAGGTATGACCCAATCCACTTCTCTCAAAGACGCTCCATTGGCCTGATTTTCCTCCATATACATGTGGAAACACATTAAAGGCATCTGAGCTTCGTCTTCTTCAACCTCACGCCTCCTCCCTCCCTCGATTGGCATCCGATTCTTCTCCTTTTCAAGGATCGGAGGTATTTCAAGCAACAGGAAATCTTCTTGTGGCGCAAGGCCAAACAGCAGCTGCCCACAGAGCGCGCTGTGGATGCCACTAAGAAGCTTTGAAATGGCTGCCGTCCTCCTTCGACTTAAATCAACGTCATTGCCCCGCCACTGCCCTGCCCATTCCTATGCGTTGTCATGACCCCGTCATGTCATGCCCCACGAATGACTAGCCTTCTTTTGTTCGCGTGCATTGCGTTGCCCTAGTTTGCATTTGAGCTTGCTTTTTTTTCTATTTCGACTCCCATCCACGCCACAAAGACCTATTTTTCTTCTGTTCAGTTTGCTTGCTTTGTTTTCCTTTGTTTTTCATCACACCGAAATTGCGCTCCATTTGGCTGCCTCTCTTCATTCTTCATGTCTATCACGCGCGTGTAAGTGTGGTTGTTTGTCCTGTGTCAGCGCCGGTGTGCTTGGAGTTTGAAACACATTTCTTTTTGTCTTCTCTTTTTTGCAATTGTGTCGCTTCTTTTAGATCCAAGGGCCCGCAAGGCGTGTCCTCCTTGCTGTATTCTTGTGAATTGTGATTTGTGATTTGTTCTTCTTTTTTTCTCTGTGGTCTACATGTCATGAAGAACAACTGACTCACGCATCTACTCGGTGCGCCGGCTCTCCCGACTTGTTCCGTGGCCTGAAGTTTCGCTTGGTAGCACGGCAATCGCATGTCCTTCTTTCCAATTTTTTTTTTTTTTTTTTTTTTTTTGCCAGAGCCCGCCTTTCCTTTCGTAAGCCAAGCGAGCTGTCTTCATTTTGGCATGTCTCTGATTGGAGATTTGCTCTTGCACAGCAGGTGCTGCAGAAGCGAGCGCCCGACCACGGGATCGCCCCTTTCCTCTGCGCCATCCTGTGCCGCCATGCTGTTGATCCATCATGTAAATTTGACAGATGACATTGTGCAGCAAAAAAAAATGAGGTGGGAAACAAATGTAATTTGAGCGGACCAGGTCCATCAAAAACTCGAAACGCACGCACAATCAGCAGTCGTTCAACACGGTTCAACAGCGCTGCAAGGTGTCACGAGAAGGTTGGGCGAGCCCTGAGTCTCGGATTTGTTCCAAGACCAAGGCACAACAACAACAATGACAATGAATCCCTATCAATATTTGAGACAAATCCCCAAGGCGCCGACGCGCATGAACATGGTCGACAGAAGGGCAAAAAAACCAAAAACACGTTTGTGCTACCCTCTAGCCCAAACTCGTACATATATCCACGACCCAACGACAACAAAAGAACAAAAATCGAACACGAGTGGAGAAAGGGGCAGGAGAAGCTGGGCCAAAAGGCAAATCAGGTGACACCAGTCAGCATGACTAATTGAAGCTGAAGGTGTTGGGCAGATTCACTTGAGTTGGGAATTGATAACCACCAGATTCCTTGAGTTGCTTGGACTCCCGAACTTGGTCCCGACGCCGCGCCTCCTCCTGAATGTTGGCTAGCAAAGTCTGTGCCTCCTCGTTTTGGCACGCAGCCATGAGAGCTCCGTGCAAGGGCTGATCCTGAGTTGCCGTGTGCTCAAGCAAACCCAGCAACAGTTTGTATTCGTCATACTCCTCCTGATCGTCCAGGGGTGTAACATAGTCACCAAAATATGCGGCATCTGTCTCATCGCTCAGCTGCTCACTCGTATCATACTAAAGTATTCAAGCCAGGTAACCATGAGATGCCTTGTACCAGAGCTCAAGCGCGACGCAGAGGCAAGGGCACTCGAAGCGTGCTGCACAAGCATACCTGCGCCAAGGATTGGATGAGCTTGAGCTCTTCCGCAGACAAGTCAACGTCCTCGTCACCGCAATCACCGTCTTCCTCCAAATGATCCAGGAGATCAATCGCTGCAACGAAAAGACGCGCCATAAGCAGGCAAAAAGAAAGAAAGAAGCCCTTGACGACGTCAGTGTCTCTCAGCCAAGGCGTCTGAGCAACGTACGATTGCTAAGGCTGTGTGCAAAGTTGGTCAGAGCCTCCTCATCGCCCTCCTCTTCATCATCCGCATACTCTTCAGCGTGAGCTCGATACGCCTCGGGCAGCGCCGAAAACAACTTGAGCAACATGGTCATGATTTGAGTGTAGATGGGCTGCAGACTGGCTGGCAAATTGCTCGAGCCCAAGTGCAACAGACGCACAATGGTTAAGATACCCACCCGACTAAGTTGGAAATGATTTTTGTGTTGAGCATGAAGCAGAGCCCGATACAAAGCGAGCTGTGAGTTGTGGTGCACAACCGTGTGCAGCCCTTGCCGGAGAGCAGTGGCCAGCAGACATTGGTGAAGAGGGGCGGTTCAGAGCGGAATGGCTCGGATACATACCGGTTGTGAAGACCTCGGTAATGCTCGAGCTCTGAGGACATGGTGGCGAAAAAGGTGGTCGTCAAGCTCCGGCCATCAGCCCGCACGATGGAATCTAGCGTGCTCAAGACCTAAGTCGTTCACCCAAACGGCAGAGAGGTCAGGCAACCGGTGGACAAAGGGTCAAGCAGAGGATGGGGAGGATGCTTTTGGGATGGACCCGCCCCAGAAGATACCAACCAAAGCCGGCCGATGGAAAAGAGCAGTCAAGATCACATTGAAACAGATGTTGACCAGGTACGGCTCCTCAGGCATTTCTTGTCCAAACAGGCGCGTGGCCACCAGGCCCACATACTGCTGCACCACGGCCTCGGGAACGTGCTCGCCGAGGTAACCCAGAACCAGTTCCATGTACTTGGCGGCATGCCATTGTGTATCAGCGTCATCATGACGCTCAAAGCCAATGCGGCCCATCTCAAAGATGAGGGGAAGGTAGTCGGGCTCATGCAAAAGACGCTCGGATGCGTTCTTGATGAAGTTGTAGAGTGGTGGGAGCAGCTCTTGGAAAAAGTCAGAGCCTTGATCAAAGGCAAGGCATTTATGCATCGCGCCCAGAGCGGGGAACATGGTGTCGGTGACGCGAGTTTGGGTCAGGGTAGCCACAAGCGACAACGCCTCTTCCATGAAATCTTCCTTGTTGCCTTCGAGGACAGATTGAATGACGGGCACCACGGCGGCATCAAAGGGCTCTTGGTTCTCAGGTGCATTCTCAGCATACAGTGAGACCAACTCACGCAGCGCCTCCACGGCGCTGGCTGCTGCAAAGGTCTATTTTTTGCAGAATGTACAGAGACAGTGGACGATGCTGTCAAACGAAGCAACCAAATACGGCGAGTTTCCTTGGCCCCAACCCTGGGATTCAAGCAGTGCCACAAGACCAACCTTGTGGCTCTCAAGCTCATTGTCGGCATCGCCGGAAGAGAGACGCATGAAGGCGTTTACCAGCTCGTGGGACATTTCGAGAGCATAGGGGGCCATGTGCTCGCCGTAAATTTGAATCAAGCGACCCAAAATGTCAGTCAAGTCATCGTTGTCCGTATCCTTGATCAGTTGAAGCATAATCTGGCGCATCGACACGAGGATGAATGCTCGCTTATATTTAGGTTAACCATGCTGGCCAACACACTCTCGGCCGCAGCTTACCTCGACAATGGTTTTGAGGTGAGTACGCAGGTGGTCGCGAATCGAGCTGTAGCCCTCAATATACAGGCGCAACGTCATACAAGCCTCAAGGCTGACGCGCTGTTCGGCGTCCTGTAGATGCATGAGAATGGCTTCGGCACAGCGTCCAGCAAACTCCTCTGACTGGGCCGTCTGCGCGAACGAGAAAACGTGGTATGATGATACAAGTGGAGAGGAAGCAGGAGAAGGCAACAGGAGGAGGCAAGGGCACGAAGGCCGGTCATGGACAAGCTGGCCTCACCTCGGCATAGGCCTTGAGGCACAAGACAGCCTGCATTCGAAGGAAGCCCTCTTGGGCTTCCAACTCAGGTAGAACAAACTGGTTGAGAACATCCGGCAAGGCCGAACGATAATCCTTCTTCTTGATGAGCCCGGGGGCCAACAAGGTCAGGACGTTCAAGGCGCCGTATTGGACATTGGGGTCACGAGCAGCTTGCCCTGGGGCATTCCTACAATTGCCAACAATTGCAGACAAAATGGTCAATGAGGATCGCACTGGTTGAAACAACAAGGCTCAAGCCTGGGCTGAGTTGCAAAGCTGGGCAACTCACGCTTGAAGTTGCTCGTAGGCATGGCCAATGATCTTGGGCAGCGCAAATTTCGCCTGCAAGTGAAAGCAACCCATGGGACCAGGCACGAAGCGGAAGAGAAAAGATTCAGCACAGAACCGTCGTATCTCGCCCTCATTGTCGAAAAAGAGTCGCTGCCAGTGAGGAGCAAGGCACATACCCGATGCCTGGCAAGCGTGTGAACGCACATGCCAGCTGCGGCAATGGGAGAGATGTAATCGCGGTTGATGTCTAACCACCAAATCCAATGGTTACAGCAAGCGGATCGCATCAAGAGTCAGCGATCGCTCAAGTCTGAGCGGCCATTAGTACAAGCAAAGCCCACAGGCTGTTTGGGAAACATACCGTAGCGCTGGCGGATGTACTCGTACGGGTCCTCCTCCCACAACTGCTCCATTTCAGGGGTGTGGCAGAGCAGGGGAAAGCACAGGGTCGAGTAGATCTCGATTGCATGTGGCTTGAGGTCCTTCCAGGTAACCTTGGATTCGATCGTCTCCGCCAGAAGGGCCAGCAGGTGATGAAGTGTCTTCTGGGACATGTACAGCTCCTTCTTGCGGTATCCATCCAGCTGCATCAGCGCTGCCTAAGAATTGAGCGAAGGAATGAGTTGTCTGTCTGATGCATGTTGATGCCCAGTCCAGTTGGGAAAACCAACAAACCTGCAGAGCGCCTCGGGCCCAATGCTCGCGGTAGTGGATGCCAAGGTCCTTCTGAGCTTCCTCGACGTTGTTCGCAATGCCAAAGCGACGAAAGTTATCGTTCAACACCTGCAAATTCGACATTGCCATCGATCATGTCAAACCAGTGGCAGAGGAGTGTGAGATGGAAGGGTGCCATTCAAGCCACTGAGGCTGTCTTATGGTGAAAGCTATGGCTCCACGGATACGCGGGTGGGCACCTACGTTGGCGATCCATTTCTTGACCTTGCACACGGGCTGTTGAGGCCACAGGTCCATGTCATCAGAGGCCGGTGTGAATGGCACTTGCAGGAGCGCCAGAAGACAGCTGTACCAAGCGTTCATCGACTCGGTGGTCGACAGACAGGCCGGCATGTACAGCTACAAGCGAGCGTTGTCGCAATTTGGTTCGAGCAGCGTGAAACCAACAGCGTGAATGGCACCAAGCGTCAAGTGAAGCTTGGTGCGAGCATGGAGGTAGTGGCACAAAGATCAGAAAGACACGTACAAGGGTGGAACGATAATAAATCTTGATGGCATAGTGCTGGAGAGTAAGCACTTGGTCGTTCTCGGGCTGAAGTTGCAGGATGGCCAGCAGAGCCGGCTGCAGCGTAGCCATGATACTATTAAAGTCATCCTGAGCGGACGGCCGCTTAGCACTATCAGCATAACCACAACATCGTCATGTTGCCCGGGATGTGAGCGTCTATGTCGAGAACGAGAAGCGCAGCACAATCACAAGCTCAGAGCCTGGTCTCCGGCGGCTAGCTCAGTACGCACGTGTAGCGCTTGCTGATAGCGTGAATGGCCAGCAGCGTGCCATGGCGCACGCCATACTCGGAGCTGGCAAGGCCATTGCTGAGATGGCCCAGCAACTCTGTTCATGAGTGATCGGGGATCATGGTAAAAAGAGCAAGGTGAGTCGGACCAGGTGCAGCGCAACCGGGCAGAAAAAAAGGACCACGAGGGTAGGGGTCGCACCGTTGAAGTGTTCGGGAAACTGGGCATCGATCATGCGCTGAAAAGCCAAAGCCAGCTGGGGTCTATGAACAACAAGATCAGCTGTACGTCTAAAACAAACAAGGTTTGCGGATGGCTAAAGGGGATGAACGCACTGCAGCTTAACATCCGCGTTGACGATGCCGTTAATGATGTGGTCGCGGATAATTTGTTTCTCACTGTCCGGAAGGACCCACACGTCACGGTAGGCAGACAGTGCCACCCAGTGCTTGAGGATGAGCTGCTTGAACATGACGCTCGCTATGTGAAGCAAAGGACAAGCCCCAAAGTTGAGAGTGGGAGATGGCTGGCGGCACAGGGTGCAAACATGCAGGCGAGGAGGGCGTGGCTGGCAGCGAGACAAAGAGAGCTTACCGAGTTGCTTCACACGCTCGTCAAGCTCGTGTGAGGTGATGATCTGCAAGAGCGCCTGGCTGTACCCAGGCTGGGCGCTCATCTAAGCAGGCGGGGGAAAAGGTCAAGCGGGTTGCGCCAACCAGAGTCTGGTCTCATGCTTGTGGGAGATGTAGCATGGCCCAGAAAAGAGCACGCGGGCATGGGTGGCGCACGAGATGGCCGATTCTTACTTGTTCAAGCTCGCCCTCGGCGGCCTTGCGAACTGTGCCATCCTCGCTGAAGCAGCGCTCAAGCGTTTGCACGAGGTTGGCCATCGTGACGATGACAGCAGCAGTGACGACAACGACAACGAGCTTCTGGCGGGAGAGATTGTGTGGACCGTCGCCTGATGGAAGACGAGAAAAACTTGCGGCGAAGCTGTCAATGTCCTGGGCCTCAACTCAGCAGAGGCGAACCGCGCAAGAGATACAAAGGCCCGACCACAGGGGAGGAGAGAAGCCTACACGCGGGCGGGGCGGGGCGGGGCGGGGGTGGGAAACCAACAGCAAGGCATCATGAGTCCTTTGGTTGGTTCGCTAGGCCGCTTGCCACCTGGCCCGACGCGGGACAAAGAGAAGCACGGCCCATCCCACAGGCAGAAGCCAACAACAAGCCCATCCCCAGGCAGGAGGGATACGATTGATTACCGGGACGTCGACCAAAACGAAGCCAAGGTCAAAGTGTGTGTGAATGTGTGTGTGTGTGTGTGTGTGTGTGCGCGCGCGTCTCTCTCTCTCTCTCTCTCTCTCTATTATTGGACGAGCATGTGCTTCGAATGGAGATGTGTGTGTGTGTGTGTGTGTGTGTCCAGCTTGACAGGTCAACAAGACAACAAGCGAGAACAAAAGGAATCAGTCGTTTTCTGTGTGTGTGTGTGTGTGTAATCTCCTGTGTTTCTCTGTCTCTCTTGCTGTCGGACTGCAACGTGGGGATGTGCTTCCATAAATAGTGGAGCGGCGGTGGCGCCGCCGGCAGCGGCGGGCGGCAAAATGTGTAGATACCAAGAGGGATGGGACGAGTTATGTTCGGTTACGCGTTAGGAAGCGAAAACGCAAGACCCATTCAGCACCACCGACCAGCTTCATTTCTTCTCCAGCACGGGAACGGGTCAATCAATACAAGCAATCGCTCTTCTTACAACCGACATGTGAATCAACGCGTCCAGGGACATCTTTTGACGACAAGCTGCTCTTCAATCCTAACTTCTTTCCAAGTCTCTCCTCCTCCTCTCCTCCTCCTCTTCCGTACCATCATCTTCCCCGCCACCTTGCTCCGGCTTCTCTTCCTCCCATCGTCGCCACCTCGACTCATCATCATCCTCATATGACCGGACGACGACTAAGAAAGCCGCTCACAAGGTTACTACCGCATGGCAAGCGACCCAGCGTGGGGTTATTGCCATAAAGTATTACATTAGTTACACTTTGACTCGTCTGGTTCTTAAGCACGTGTCCTGCTGACATTGGCCCTGTCGACAGCAGTGACGGGGATTTCACACACACACACACACACACACACACACACACACACACACACACTCAATTGAAGAGGTGAGCTCGTCCGTCATGGTCGTGTCGTCGTCGTCGTCGTCGTCGATGGTGGTCGGCGGGCTGGAAGAGGGGTGTGGGGATGTGGAAGGGGAAGACACATTTCTCCATGATCGGCCTCCTCTCGTTGGCTGGTTCAAGACTCTGTTTCCCCCCTCCCCACCTTCTTCATGCATGATGGTCGCTGTTGCTGTTCCTCTCGTTGGATGGTCGCTCGGAGCTGGCCACGTCAGCTGTCGATAGTGACCCCTTGGGCTGGGCTTGCATACTCACCATGGCTTTTTCCTTACACGTGTGCCAGGCAGTTGCTCGTGTTAACTTCAGCCTTTAGCTTTTGCTCCACCCAACTTTCGATATGGCTGACAACGAGGAGAGCGCCGTGAGCGCAGCTGGCGAGGATATCCGTGACGAAGACGTTCTTGAGGTCATTGATGTCGAAGACGGTACGCACCACAGCTGCTTGCCTTGCTTGATCATGGGACTTCTCTGTTCATGCTCCAGTCACAGGCCGAGTGAGAGCTGAGCAGCCAGGAATGTATGGGGCGAGTGCCACCTCATGTGAGCTGACATCATGTCGCCGCTCGACGCTCAGGCGAGGCCCCGATCGACGACGATGAGGATGACGACGAAATGGAGGGCATGGACGACGACCAAGACGATGAAGAAGGCGACGACGACATGGGCATGGAGGTGGCTGATGAGGGTGCAGTGCCCGATCGCGGCAACAATGCCTCTCGCATTATGCAGGCCCACGCTGGTATGCCCACTCAAGTGCCCTAGCTGATTGACACTCTGCTCCTCTGCAACATATATGCAACTTCATTGAGCTCGCATTTCTCAATTGCTCCTGTTGACCTGGCCGTACCTAATTTTTGGGCAAAACGCACAGAGGCCGTATTTTGCTTGGCCATCGACAAGTCCCAGAGGTTCTTCGTCACGGGTGGTCAAGATGACCTGGCGCTCGTGTGGAGCTTTGAGACTTGGCAGCCATTGCAAACGCTCAAAGGTGAGTGTTCTTCCTATACCCCCCTTCTCTTTGCTCCTACTTTGCGCCGGAGCTGGTATTTTCTATCTGACATGGCGCCGTTTGAAACAACCCTCAAAATTAGGTCACAAGGACAGCGTGACTGCAGTGGGCTTTTCGCCCGACAGTGCCTATGTGGCCACCGGAGCCATGGATGGCGAAATCAAGTCAGTCTGCCACTCACATTTGCCTTGCACGCTCAATACCACACACCTGACTCACACCGTTGTCCTCTCTGTTCTGGTATCGCTCAGAATTTGGAATGTCAATGATGGCGAGGAAGTTGTCTCGTTTGACTGTGGCGACGATCTCAAGGTTCGCGAGTTCTCACGATGACCCTGCCATCACAAGCCAGGGCTCTCCTTTGCCAGGTGTCTCGTCTCTCACGCCTCTTTGTCTTTTCAATCAGTGGTTGCAATGGCATCCCTCCGCCAAGTTCCTGCTCGCTGGCAATGCGGCTGGTGCCGTCATGATGTGGTCCGTCCCTGGTGGTAGCATGTCCTACTTCAGTGGTCACACGGTACGGGGACCCTTTTTTCTCGAATCCGCCCATGGCCAACGCTCAACCACACACCTGTGCTCGCTTCTCTCATCGTGTTCTCGCGTGCTGCTCTTGGCGTTGATCAATGTGATCAGGATGCCATTACAGAAGGCTGCTGGCTGCCATCTGGGCGTGGATTTCTCACGACTGCAGAGGATGGCACGCTCATCCAGTGGTCGCCAAAGACCCAAGACATTGTCAGCAAGTATGATGGACGAGACAACATGTTTCATCAGTGCCCCATCTCCGCTGTCGCTTGCCATGAGGACAACACGCTGGTGGCTACTGGTGGCGCCGAGGGAGCCGTTAAGCTGATCAATCTGAAAAACAACCGCGTGCTCTTCTCGTTTGAAAACCATGGCGACAATGTCGAAACAGTGGCCTTTTCCCATTCCAAGCCCTCGCTTCTGGCCACCGGTGGCCTCGATGGCAAAATCTTCATCTACACCGTTGACCATCACGAGCTTCGCCAAACTCTGGAGCATGAGGTCAGAGCTAAAGATCAACTCGCATGCTCACACATTAGCTTGCTTGTTGCACCACTAGCGCACCACTCCGGACCACCGTTGCCTCAACACCCTGCTGGGTGCTCTACGGTTGCCTTTGTACAACGCTCCTGAGTTCCATCCTCTCACCTTGCTTCCTCTTCCTTGGGTTAGGGGCCGGTTGTCAAGGTTTTGTGGCATCCTACGCTGCCGGTGCTGTACTCATGCTCCGTCGACGGCACCATTCGCGTGTGGGATGGCCGTACGGGCGAGCAGTTGCACATGTGTGTGGGGCACCGCAATCACGTCCTCGATTTTGACATCAGCCGGTGCGTCATGCCATGCTGTCGTTTGAACCCCTGGTTTCGTATTGTGGCGGCCCGCAATAACACACAGTATTCACCTCTTCTGTGTCTGTTGGGGGGTTTTTTTTTTCTTCTGACTGGTATGTCGCTGTAGGGACGGTTTTGGTATTCTTTCCGTCAGCGAGGACACTACCATCATGTACTTTCAAGTACCACGTCTTCCAGAATCCTAAACTCTCCTTGGAGGCCTTTTGACTGTTAGGAAGCACCTCGCCTCACTCAGTTGAGCCGCGCCATACTGATGAGTTTTTTGAGTGCTCTTTGCTGTGTATCTTGGCTTGTCTATTTTACTTTGTTCTGTGTGTTGGATTTTGTCAGGCCTGTTTGCCGATGAGCAAGTCTTGTGTTGTTGGCTTTGTGTGATCGGACAAGCCCATTTTCTTCCGTATTGGCTTTGGTTGCCGTTTTGCTCTGGCTACGTTTTTGCGCCGCCGTCGCCAGTGGAGGAAATGATGCCAGCAACTTGAGATGTCCATCGATTTCCGTGTGTTCAAGATTCGATCATCAGGCAGTCACAGCCGTGCCAACAAGAATGCATTTAAGACGAGCACGATGCGCAAGAGTTGGGCGTCAGTTTCCAGGGATGTGACGCACACATGGAATTTGCGCCGCTTCATGAATGCTGGGGGAAACAAGACCCCGACCCCCAACCAACAAACCAAGGTGGTTTGAAAGCACAGCAAGAGTCGTCTTTTTTCCATGAAATACAAGGTGAAAGATAAGGCTAACAGCGGACAGCCTGTCTTGAAAAAAAGGGGGGTAGCCTACACACCAAGGGCTTCCGAGATAAAAGCAGACAAGACAATAAAAACCTAAGGCAACAGAAAAGAAGAAGAAGAAGAAGCCGCGTCTAGCTTGAACTGAGCACCTGTTTAGCGGGATCGCGCTGTAGCTTCAAGCTTGTTCAACCGTCATGACGCCGCCGGCCGACTCTGATTCGACGCTCGAGGCTGAAGCTATTGAAAAGGTCATGGCAGCAACCACAACAACAAAACATTCAGCACCGTGCCCAGTCAAGGAAAAGCACACAGTTATCCGAAAAAGTTCGACCAGCCACGCTGGGTCAGTCAAAGCAAGCAGCACAGGTAAGTATCTCAAGACCACATACATAGAGAAGACTGTGATGCCTGCTTGACGAGCTCTTGCATGTCATTGACATGTTCAACGGCAACCTCTGTCCCTGACGCAGCATCACTTGAGGTTGGGGTGGGAGACGGCGTGGAGCCAGCATCGCTTTCGCTCTCATCCTCCCCCTGTAAGGCAGCCCGCCCCAATCAAAACATGAGCAGGTGTGTGGCGCATGCAACGTTTAAGCTGTGATATGTCGCTCCCTTCTGAATATTGCTTTGGCACCCATTCTTCACAACGGACGCTTCTTCTCATTGCCATCCCAGCACACAAACACGGTGCACACATGAACACACATGCACACATGTACACACCTCCATGACTGTGTGCAGACCGCTTGGGTGGGCTTCCTCCATGTCAAAAACGGGAATCTCACGCAGCGGGCTGATGCCGTTTGCAGCGGCACTGGTTGATGCGCTGCGAGAAGAGGTTGGGCTGCCATGCTGGTTGACAATCTCTGCCACAGCCGATGCCATGGCGTTGAAGGCGACAGAGGTGGCTAATCCGTCCAATGCCTGCTCAGCGGGGCGTTCCTCGGCGCTGCTCACGTGGGTGGCTTGAAGGAACTCCTTGTTGAAGACGACCAGACAAGCGGACATGTTGTCGCGGGAGCCAAGCTCTAGGCATCGTTTCAGCAGGGCCTGGCAAACAGCCTTGGGATTGTCCGGAGAACGGCGCAGCTTGGTGGCCACGAATTTGATGGCAGTCGCATTGCTCATGACGTCAAAGATGCCGTCACAACAAAGAAGGAGAAAGTCATCGTGCTCTAGATCCCGCTCGACGAGGGTGACGTCGGGGTCGGCCACGACCTTTTGCTCGAGGGCGCCAAGCTGCGGGTTGCGCTTGTAATCAAAATCACCAAAGGCTCGAGAGATGGCGAGGCCGCCGTCAACGCGACCATTAATGACAAAGCCGCCGGCGTTGCGGATGCGAGTGCGCTCTTGGGGTAGGATGGGTTTGTGGTCGCGGGTTTGAAACGCGAGCTTGCCGCCCCGGCAGAGGAGGGAGCGCGAATCGCCTAGGTTCACAAAGATGTAGTGGGTTGGACTGACGAGAACGCTGGTACAAGTGCCGCCCGAGTTGTCGAGGCGGACTTTATTGTCGGCAAACAGGGCGCGATCGTGGCGCAGGAAAGCTCGGTGCATGGCGTCGGAGATGGCATGCAGACTATCCTTAACGGGCAAAAGTTCGTAGAGAACTGAGGCTAGCAAATGGTCTTCCGAGTAATGGGCCACCTCGGCGCCTGCATGGCCATCAATAACAGAGTAAAAGGACCAGCCAGGAAGGCCTGGTAGCTCGGGCTGAGTAATGTGAGCATCCTCCATGTGGGCCCGCCATCCTGTTTTGTCAAGAACACGGAAATACCAGGAAGCCAAGATGAGGCGGGGGAGGGGGGCGGGTACCGCGGCGCAGGGCGAAGCAAAAGTCTTGACAGGCAGATACGCATGCGAAGGCCGCTGCAATCGCAGGTGTGTTGGGCTCACCTTGCATGTAGGCTAGACCAAACTTTTGATCGGCAGTGCGTTGATCCATGGAAGTGATGTCAGTCTTGGGGCTCGGGAGAAAGGCAGACACGGATGACCGGCGCTGCATGCCCGTCGACTTGGAGTCGGTCTGCCCCATCTTGCAGGTGGGGTGGGCTCGCAAGAGACAAATCAGGGAACAGCGCACAAATGCATCGACGAACAAAAGGCCTCCTTGCTTCTCTCCAAGTAGGAAGTAAGCCCAAGATCCAAGGGTGCAGAATGTCCGAGCAGTTGAAGGGTTCAGCAGTTTGGCAAAACGTCAAGTTGGGCTCGACTGAAGATGCAATTGCGTTGATAACTGTCAGGTCTGGCCGTGGCTGTGCTGCATCGAGCTGCTGGCCATCGCGGGTTCGGGGATTATAGGCAAGGCTAAAAGCGGTTGCAGCACAAGCCGATCAATGTGATCCCAGGCCAGCGGGGGTGCACTTTCAGAGGTCAAGCGCATTCGGTTTTGCTAGCTTGATCGCCACCAAGATGCGCGCGTGCGTGAGGCCACGGAGCGCTCTGGCTGAGTGTCGGTTGGGGCAGGTGTAACGCCAGGTCTCGGCTCGAAGTGGATGATGATAGACTGGGGTAACATGAAGCGTACAAAGCCGCCACCACCTAAGGAGACCAGCCGGCGCGCAACGAGGGCGGAACAGAAGCGCAGGACCCCCGTCCCTCTGGATGAGGTCTGAAGACGATCTTACGGATGCTGATGAATGCGCTCCAAGCGAATGAAAGTCCAACGCCCTACGCTGTGTGATGACGGCCGTGCTACCCCTCCCCTATTTCATCTCCAATCAACAAAAGTCCCTGCACGCCCCGCCACGCAGCCGAACCGACCTTGAGCCAGCAGGAGTGTTACACAACACGAATCACTCGGCACGACCTCTGAGCCAGTCGGAGGCCAAAGACCGAGCGACCGAGACAGACATACACACACACAGAGAGAGAAAGAGAGAGCGCGAAAAACAGAAAAGTAGAGAGAGAGAGACAGACAGAGAGACAGACAGAGAGTCAAAGGGACAGAGACACAGAAACAGACAGAGTGACAGAGAAGCACAGAGAGAGATAGAGACAGAGCCAGAGACAGAGTCAGAGACAGAGAGAGAAGCAGGGAGAGGACCACAAGACACACAAAAGGGGCGGATGAGACCGCTTTGAGCAAGTAACACTTGGTAGCACTAAAGAGGCTTGGAATGTGTTATTGTCGGTGGATGTACCCTTGACTTACGTAGCGAAATCGAGAGTTATTGCAGTCTATATAAGAACATTAGGATATGTTTGTGCAGTTATATACAAAGTTATATCATTTGCCTGTGTCAGTCATTTGGCACCAGTACCAGGGAACAGCAAAGAGAGGGCAGCGCCGTCTTTCCTTCCCGCCTCCCTTGTTGCACGGCACCGGCGCCATGACGCAGATGTCATTGTGGGGTAACATCTTCATCATCTACTCGGCCCCGTTGGCTCTCTTCTGGTTCAATGTGCGCAAGAGCTCAAAGCTCGTCATCATCCTCATCTCCAGGTAAGCCAGCGCCTCCGCCTTTGCCAACGTCAACGCCAGCGCTGGCATCAATATCAGCAGAAGGACTTGCGACGGTGGCCGGTGTGAGCCTCATTCGAGTCACTGGCCTTTGTTGCTTGCAGTGCCTTCCTTTGGCTCGTGGCTGCACTTTTGACCGCCGTTGTTTGGGTTGCTGTCCCTCCCCTCAAGGTAAGCACCCGCGCGGGTCGTCCTGGGCCCCCTTGATCTCGAGACAGGCAGGCAAGGAACAAGCAAGGAACCCGCTTGTTCCTGACGAGGGCTGTCCATCTGCGCTTCCCTGTAGGATGATTACTGGTTTGCTTTGATTGCCTCGGTCCTGTTACAAGAGCTTTTCCGCTATCTGTGGTGGCGTCTCCTGCGCCGCACCGAACACGATCTCAGCATTCTTTCCCCCGATGGCGATGTCGTCATCACGCGCGAAAAGCTAGCCATGGGTTCGTTCTGCAAGCAACATTCCCTCTTCTTCTTCTTTTTCTCTTCTCCATTCTTTCGAGCGTCTCTTCTGTCGCTATCCCTGCTTCGTCTGCTCCACAAACTTGTTGCTGACTCATCCCACTCAATATTCTTTGTTGAATTGGCCGGCGTTTTGCCCAGTGTCTGGCCTGGGTTATGGCCTCATGTCCTCGACCATGATGACCTGCAACCTCCTCGACATCATGTCTGGTCCTGGAATTTTGGCTGCACGTGGCTGCACCGACCATAGCCACTTTACCATCTCATGTCAGCTTGCCACCCTTGCAACACTATCGCACTGCACGACTGCGAAGCTCGCCCGCCCTCCTTCCTCGTGCCCTCATGGTCTGACGTGTGCATCACAGCTACAACGGCCGCCATGATCGGTCTGACCCATGTCTTTTGGGGAATCATCGCCTTTTCTGGCTGGGATATTGTAAGTGACGCGTGCCCGCACACAACCGAATTAGAGATGGTCAGCAATATTGGGCCCCAGATGTTGCACACAATCGCTGCTCACTTCATCCCACGTGCCTCGCACGCTCAATGTTTTGCGATGTGGCCTCCATCGTGGTACAGCGCCGTGCCCGTCGTGGCGCATGGAGCTCGGGTGATCTACGCGTGCTCTACGTCTTTTTTACGCATCTGTTTGTTTCCCTGCTGGTATGTTGGTGGAGCGCGAAGCTTCGTATTCCTTCTTCGCTATGCTCTTGCGCACACGATGAAAAATGCCTTTTGGCGCCTCTCCTTGGCCTTCCCTTTCCGGCCCTTGGCTCACCCCGCATGCCTCATGCCCGACGAGTTGCAGACTCTGAACAACGAGCACCGGGGCACCTGTGCCGGCACGATGGTGCCAATTGCCCTGGTCATGATTGCTTCCGGTTCGTTTTGAGGTGCTGCCCCCAAACACCCTAGGGTCAAGCCTTGTGCTCACCTCTCATTCCTCCCATCTTGCTTGCCTAGGCATTTTTGCGTGGTTCGCCGCAGGCGTACGCTTTAAGCGCTCAGAATAATTGTGTCATGTCAATCAGCCTGGCGATACGGTGCCTCTTTCCGCCCAATCTCGTGGGCCTTGGTTTGACTCTGTTTTCGTCTAATACAATAGTGCATGTCGTTCTTGTTTTTGTTGTGATCGACCTCCCACTGCTGCGCGCTCGACCCTGTTTCCAGATGCTACAGGAAGTCTTTAATGGGCATCACCGGCTGTGCTACTTTTGACTCGTGTGTGTGTGTGTGTGTGTGTGTGTGGCTTGGGAAATGCATCATGAGCTTGGTCCCCGCCCGTCGTTGAGAATCGTGGATCGAGCAGATTGTGGATTTGTGCCCTCATGCCGCTTTGCCGCTGTGCGGTCAAACTGCTGGCATTGATTTGCACATCCTCGGTGGAGGCACTGCAATTTCATTGCTGCACGACCCCTTTCTTCCTTCGCCTGTGACCATGCCTCTTGCCAAGTGCGTTTAACGTCAACCGATCGGTCGGCAGGCAATCATATTTAGTGTGGCGGCGTCAATTAAACCACAATCGGAACGGTCCTCTGAGCTCTGCCGGGTCGGCCATGAGCCAATAAACACAAACCAGGCGTCAGCACACATCTGTTGGCTTACAGCCACGCTCCGACCTGAAAGTAGGGATCCATTTATGGTTGGAGAAGCTCTTCTAGCCAATGACCGTGCACGCTCGCTGCAATGAAGGAGAAAGTGGGCGGGGAATTGGCCGCGGCATGACCTAGGGGTAGTGATCTTTGTATTGGGGGTCACTGTAGTGACAGTACTCAAAGTGACCAAATTCATAGCCGAAGAATTCCGTGTTCTTGAGCCGCTGCTCTGCAAGCTCGATCATGTGCGGGCTTGGACAACAATTGGGAGCCGAGCGGGCTGGCTGTGCATACGAGGGCGCATAGCGCAACCAACGGCGCTCGGTAACCAAACCTAAACGCTCCTTGTGGTGATGGAGGACCCAGCTGACGTAACTATTGTACTCGGAGAATCCAAGTTGAATGGCGTTGCGGGGCACTGTGTCGAGGACGCGATAGACCCAGGCAAGCGGGTCCACGTCTGGTGTCAGGCCCATTTGCTTCAGCATGCGAAAGAGGAAGGGCTTGAAAACTGGTAGATGGTGCACAACATAAGTCTCCCAACGCGGGCCGTACAACATGGGCTGCCCCGTTAGCTGGAAAAAGGAGGTCGCATAACCGTGTACAAAGGCACCTCCCGTGTGTTGGCGAATCTGGCCGTGGCGGTTGAAATAGCGATACTGTTCGGTCATAATCATATCGCTGTCCCAGATCAGAAAGTGCTCACTCAAGTCAGGCACGCGTGTCCAGAACAGCAACTTGGCAAACTGTTGCAAATACCAACCACCGAGGTTTTTGCCCTTGAAGCTGGGCAGATCCGCACCGCGCTGTTTGAAGTACTCATTCAGGACAGGAACGGACATGCCAGGCACGATGGTGTCTTCAGGGATGCAGTGCACGCGTGTTTCATAACTCTCAAAGAGTTTGCAGTGCTTGCCTGGGGTCACGATGAAGAGGCGACGCGGCCCAAAATTGTGGATGGCCCGCTCAACCGCAGCCCGATTGATGCAGGTGGGCTTGACGGCCACCATCATCATGTCGAGCTCGTAGGGTGGGAGCAAAACCGTGGGGAGATGGGTAGGCAGCAGATCGGGGCCCGCCACGGCGGCTGATAGGTTGACGGCAATGGGCGAGGTTTCAGTCTCGGCCCACATGATGCTGGCTGCGGTTTGTTCGAAATTGGTGGTGACGGGGGGTCGGTGGATGTGGCACTGCGGATAGTAAGTTCGAACGAACAGCGTCGAGCTAACGACGGCCAGATAGGCCATCAAGAGAAAGAGTGCGACGCGCACCAGCAACAGTGCCAAGCCAAAGGATACATCGTTGATGATGAGCCGCGCCCGGGGCCGAAGATATGAGGCCAAGACAGCAGCACAGACAAATAGTGCTGCTGGCACTGCAACGCAAACGTTGAGAATGGGGATGACGTGGTTCATGAGACGATACTGGAACATGGGGGTGAGAGAACCGCAGGACGAGGCTTCCGCATCCACGGCCTCGGCTGTCCAAATGCCTAGAACCATCACGGCAAGGGCCACGCCAAATACCATAGCGCAAAAGCGGAGCTCGCGAGCAGCCACGGTGCACCAGCGATGCGGCGCCATGCCATACGGTTTCGGTGGCTCGTCGCACATCGGCGATGACGCCTCGGCGTCTTGCTCTTTCCGCATAGCGCGCCAACACAAACTAATTGCTGCACTTAGAGAACCGGTGCTGTGGCACAACTACGCTCGCGCAGCGCTCGACCGACAGGGCCGACCGCTGTGCCGCCGATGGCCAACTGCACAGGCGGCTGACAGGGTCGCACGACCAATGAGACACGTGCGCTAGTGCCAGGAGCTTGGCTCATGGGACACTCGCATGACCCTGTATCACCCACGAGCTAGCTACTTGAGAAACCCGACGGTGGCCGGCCATGAGGTTGTGCACTCGCCCGCTGCCGTTGCTGACGTGTGTTGCCCGATGCCGTTGCTGACGTGTGATGATCACGTTGGAAAGGAAACAAAAGAAAGAGAAATAAAAATCACAATGTCATTTTTTCATGAGTTTCTCTGAATTTCTGCACATTTTTCATCAAATTTTTGTGGTGTGTGCTACCGTTTTGGGACTGACGACTTGACCGATCTGATGAGCTATGGTTGAGGGATACTCTACGTTAGATACAGTATCTCCCAAGCCAAGCAATTGAAGTACGGGGAGAGGTATCTTGCCCGGCGTCAAGAGTAAGTTGAAGGTGGGTGTATTCACATGTGAGATAAATTCTTTAACAGGTTTGCGTTTCGTGCAGTCATCAAGACATGCGTGAGGCAGAAGGTGCAAAAATACTTTTGATGTCCAGATATGCAGTGATTCGATGTATCGGCATCTGGTGTGGACACGCGATCATCATCTGCGATGCGCAACAGCACCATGGTCCTAACCCGAGAGCACCCTGGCTTGCTTTTAGATGGAGCAAATGACAATCCTACCCCCGGTGTGCTGTCCACTGCCGTCACCTTGTTCACATTCGAGAGGCAAATCAATTTCGCATTCACGGCGAAACTTTAAATTTCGCCACACCACTGACCCCAACAGGAAGAGCGCCTTAAAACACTAAAAACGGCGCAGCCGTCAACTCATTCTTTCTTGCTCGGTCCATATGCGGCTCGAAATCGCTCAGCGATTACCAGTGGAGCTCCTCGTCAAGGTAGCGAAAGAGTCGTAGGTTGTGTGGAAGGAAAAACGCCTCCAACTTTTGGCGCAGCTCAGCGTCCAGCGGCTGGTACGATGACTGAAGCTGCCAGCCAGTGTTGACAAAGCGCTCCCAAAGTGTGCTGACCCTATACACTCCAGTTCCAATCACCCCGGAACACCCCGTGCACCGATTTTTATGTAGCCATAATGAGAGCCGCCCACCAGAGGCTGAAGCAACGGCCAAGAACTGCAATCCCCCGTGGCCGCGTATCGTACCGGTCGTTCACCGCGGCAGAGTCCGTGGCCAGCCAGTCGCTGGGAGCCGTCAAGCCCAGGTGGTGCGCTATGGCCTGCAAACTGGCGCCCTGCTCCTCGCGCAACTGCCGATCCGTCAACAACAATAGCTGATCGGCGGGAAACTCCTCCCGATACCACCGGATCTAGAAAAGTCAAACACGTGGGCCCCAGGTGGTGGGAGGACAAGGGCCCGGGGGGAGGGTTATTTTTGATTGTGAGATTTCGCAATGTCCTGAAAACCCAAGCAGGTGGCATCTCATTGGTTGCCAGCACTTCAGATGCGCTACCTGTGGCTCATATAGCCCGCGAAAGATAAAGTCCCGCTGAATGTCGGAGTGGCTTCCCTTGGGCCAGTGGACCGTGGTGTTGAATGAGAAAAAGTGAGCAAGCGCTGGATCACGAAGGCAGGTCTCAGATACGTTGTAGCTTGGACCACACCGACGCTGCAATTGCTGGCAACGGGCCGGTTGACGGCCACACGCGAGTGCATCATAGTACATGCTTGCATCCACCTTCGAAATTTCTTCAGCAAAGGCTCTCGGTAAAGGCAGAACAACCTCCGTATGCAGTTTAGCCCACCGAACGCAAGTCAGTGTCAGGTTGAGTAGGGATGCGCGCATGGCTGCCACAATCTCCGTGTTTGATTCGTGAGGTGCTCGATAGGCTTGCAGCTCCTCGGCTTCAAACTCCGCCTCGCCCAGTTTGGCTAAACGTGGCGACAAGCAGGCGTCAAAGTCTTTCCATCGCCTATCGGACCCCCCCCTCCAAGCAGGCATGAGGTGCCACAAGTCTATCTCATACGCGGTTCAATGGGTTTGCCAGTCGTAGCGCGTACGTACGTGGAGCGTCGAGCAAACACAGTCTGAAATTGGGGGAAACTCGGCAGCGAACTCTTTCGGCTGCACGCCAAACCCCGGTGTGCCCAAGTTTTCGGGTCCGACAAGCTTCCACTATTTTCACATGTTGTTCAAGCCCCAAACATGCCAAGCAAACATACACAATCAACCGTGTGGGTTTTCTCAGGGCCCAGTGGGGGTGGCGGCACCCGTTATCGTCGGCCTGGAGATACATCCGTACCTTAAGCATCCCGCAAGCAGCTCGACATACTCACTCCACACCGTAAGGTTGTCAAAAGGAAGCTATTGCTCGCGAGCAATCATGATCAAGGGTGCATGCGTGAGAATAAGAGCAGGACAGACATCATGCTTTCCCGCGTGTACAGCGAGCTGCAAGCAGAGAACCAGCCTACATCAGCTTCAATGCGTCGCAACTTCATCTGATACTCGCTATATGCTCGCGCAACAGGATTGCGCAGCAGCATGATCAGCCTGGCATGCGGTAGCGCGCCGCGTATTCGCTGTGCGTAGCGATGCGATAATGCATATGACGGTGTGCTGTCACCAATCAAAGTCTAAGGACAGAACATGTTTTGTGAAGCACCCCGAGATCATTGGCGCAACTGAAATGAGGTCAAAAAGCCGAGGGCTCTCCAGGCAGCAGCGACTTTGCCCCAGGGGTACAGCAACGACGCACCTTGAATGTCATGGCTGGCTCGGTTTGGATGAAGCTCTTGAAATAGCGATTCGCGCGTTGCTGATTTCCCCAGGCACGATCAAAAAAGTGCCCTATTTCCATGTTCGTGGTCCAGGGTGTGAAAGTCACGGGCCCAAAGAGTGGTGCGGCGCCCGCCCAAGCGAATCACAAAGCTCCGTACCCTCTTTGACGCGCATTGGGTTGATCATGGGATGCAAGCTGAGCAAGGCAGCCAAGGCCGTGGTGCCAGCCTTTTGTGCTCCGATGATCAGGTACGTGGGCAAACAGAAGGGCTGAAGACGCACATCCAAGCAATGGTTTCAGGGAACCGAACCAAGCAAGATGTGAGGAGGTTGTTTGATAGGGATCCAAATGAGCATGCTGGCCACCCAGTTTGCCTGCCCCGTCTGGGGATACATCGAAGTGCCAGACGGCCGGGCAGTGGACCAAGCGGGGATACGTGGCACAAACCTTCAGCTGCCGATCCTGCGCCTGTTCGTCAAGTTCTGGAAGCGAAAGGTGACCAGCGTCGTTCAGTTCCTGGCCCAAGTAGCAACAGCACTGCGGTTGGGCTGGGCCAAGTCGATAGTGACACACCACGTCCAGCCAGTTGTGTTCTCCTTTGATAAAACAGGGTGCGTTCAGTGCCATGGGGCTAAAAGATGTTGTTGAGGCCGGTGAGGTCGACGCAATGCTGCGTGGGCCTGCAACGGTCGATCGGCCCTTGTCAAAAGAGCCTACACCCGCCGGCCATTGGTCGCTTTTGAGGTGACTGGCGCGTCCATGAAGAATAGCAGCCACGCTGAACAGCCCCAGCGCAAACAGCGCTGCGGTCAACAACCAGCAGGGCGGACGCATGGCCTGTGCGGTTTTCCCGAGTCCAAGAATTCGAGAATCAGATCTAGCACTTGGTGGGTTCAAACCAGCCCGGGTTGAGGTGAGGTGTATCCCCTCTCTGCCCCACTCGTGTTCATTACTATCCTCGTGCCTGAGCTCAGTTCGCCACCGAAAAAAAAAAAAAAAAAAAAGAACGGATTTCAAATTTTTAAAATTTTTGTTTTCAAGTCACATGGATTCTAATTGTCAAGTCAACATCGCTTGCTTTGGTCTTCATGCAACTCTTTTTAGGCCTTTATCCTGACGCGCCCTCGCTGCACAGCACCTTGGGTCACATCAAACACCGTCATGACACAGAATCAAGAGCAAAAAGGAACTCACAAAATTCCAAATGCTCCGGCCTTGTTCCAAGGCTACTAGAGCCAGCGTGCACCACAGGAGCAGCGCATAGTTTTTTGCCAGTCACCTACAAACAGCTCTGTTGTATACACATTTGCACAGCTACCGCACATACTAGATGAGCTCAAAACGTGCGACGAAGCGTCACGCCAACGCACGGATAGCAAGGCAACCATGACGCACCGAGCACAGGAGCGATAGGCTCCTTTCTTGGGCAAGTGAGTCAATACAATGTTTTTGCTCACATCTAGTAAGAATTCGCCTTTCCTCATCCGAAACGAAGGAAAAAAGCAAGAACCGGTCAAAACGAGAGCCAATGGCTAGAGAGCCCAATCAAGCGGTGGGGCGCAAAGCGCAAACGTACCATCGAAGCCGGCAATCTTCAAAAGACCAGGAAGTTGGGTCTGGCCGATGGCAAGCAGGCGCCGCGCATCTTTGGGCCTAACACCATAAACGAATTCCGCATGGCTCTCCAGTTCTTGCATGTGTCCGATCAAATCATAAGCTTCACGGGCTAGAAGATAGGCCGGTGCACTTCGGAAGCGCGCCAAAAGGCTTCCTTCGTGATTGACACTAGCAGGAATAGTTGACGAGTCGTCGAGAAACGAAACGAAACCCTCTGCTTTAATCTCGGTCTCTTTCTTTTGGGCCGGCAGAAGGTGTGCTTCAGCAGCGGCATCCGCATCGGCCGTCAAGGCCATGGACTCCTGCGCTGCCGCACCTTGCAGAAGAACGGCGATGGCCACGGTCAATGCCAAGCGTATTGTGCGTGGAAAGGAGCCTGTTAGGGGCAGCAGCCAGCGGCATACGTTGATGCGCTCCGCTTTAGCATCTTCGTCTGTGCAAAAGTTGAGCACACCCAGAATGAGCCACCAACTGCGTCTGACAAATCTCCACAAGCAGCACGACGCCATACACACCTGAAGCCACCGCGTCAGAGAGCTGGCCCGCAAGGATGAGCACCAGCTCCGCAGAGAGCAAAAGTCGCATGGCAATGTATGTCAGCTGTTTGGCGTCGTCTGCCGAACGAAACAACGCGAACAGAATGGGCAGAAAAGTCAGCACCATCATCAGGAATCATCATGGGCATGGAGCCGACGAGTCTTGCGTCTCACAACGTATGAGACCCGTGCCACGCTCGGTGCAATCGAGCGCCGGTCAGGCCAGCAAACCGACGCAAGCTACGAACCATCGCGGAGGTCAAGCGAGTCTGTGTTTAATGCCCTAATGGCGTCTGCCAACGAGTCGTGTGGTACTGCAGCGACCTCGAGATCAATCTGCAAACGTCACACTAATAAGTTTTACATCGCGCAAACGGCCCGACGGCAATGGACAAAACCAAAAGTCAGCAAGGCGATGTTTACCCGGTAAGTGAAGCAGTTGACGGCCACGCAGAGAGCATCCTTGAGCTCCACGACCGTGCGCATGATGCGGCAAAGCAAGGCCAGGTTGTCACGCCAATCGGTAAGATCTTTGCAATTGACGCGTCTCTGGCTGACCACTTGACGCAAGCGTCCAAGATATTTTTCCATGGTCCTAATATCGGCCAGAAACAGGCACAAACAGAGGAAGGATGCATCAGGAGAGCCTCCGCGGTGCTTTTCGGGAAGCAATTGCAGATCCAAGCATCGCAACTCACGTCGGTGGAAACTCATTCATGACTGCAGTCAGATGAGAGGCATCGAAGCTGTCATGGTGGTGAAGGAGTAGAAGGAAGGAGGCGTGAGCTGCCATCATCAGCGCACTTGAATGCAGCCATTGACAGGCATATGCCCATGGCATCATTGGCCACAGGGCAGGAAGAGCCATCCATTGCTCTTACTTGTTGACTTCGTGGGGTACAGAGGTGGACACGGCGCGGGCTAGAGCGTCTTGTGGCTTGTCAGTTTCTAAAGCATCCAAACCAACCGTGTGAGTCCCAGCCACGTGGCAGACATGTGCTTGACGAATGAAGGGCAGGAATTGACGACAATGAGTGAGCAGTCCATACCGAGGTGCAGGAAATGCATTGGCTTGTCTGATGTAGTTCGAATCATGACGTGGGCTGAGACAAAGCAAAGACAGAAATGCCGTGAATACCCAGTCAAGTCGGTGCGCGCGATTGGAATGGAGTGGGTGGCGTACTGTGTTGCTGATTGATGGCAAAGTCACACCACTCGGCCACCTCAGCCACTTCAGCTGGCAGGTCAACGCGAGAGCGCTCAATGTCAAACACATCCGCACTCTCCCTATAAAAGAACGAGCCGAAATATCTGCGTCAAAAGAACGCTCTCGAAGGCAGCTCGACTCAAGGTCAGCCCCAAAGAATTCCTTGGGACCCGCAACAACCATACATACCGGCGACAGGTCACAACGAGAAGCTTGTGCATTGCAGTGCGAATGGCAAAGACGGAGGGGGCTAGGACCTCGATCTGGCTATCCGCTGTGACATCAGCGCACTCAAAGACCTTCTGCACGATACCAAAGCACAACGGTGTGGGGAGCGGGTGGAAGCTGATCAGGGGTCTGCACGAGCCACAGGTGGCTCAGGTTGGTGGGGCCGGTCAACATGGTGACGTACGCTGCTTAAAGTAAAGGATTGCAGCTCAATCGCCATGCACTTGATCATGCCTAGGAGTACGAGAGCAAGCACCCATATGAGCCTTGTGCATACAGCAGGAGCGCCGGAAAAAGCAATCAGCTAACCATCTAGGGGGCGCATGGCCAACAACATCCTGTTGGAGGTGACACTGATCGCTGATTCTAGCAGCTCGGGGTTGACCTTGGGCTTGGCATGTGCAATACACGGCATTCCCTGCGGTTCACCAAACATGCAAAGTGAGCCAGCGGGCGAGCAGGGGCGTGAAGCGTGCACATCCAAGCAATGGGTCGCACCTGCATGATGGAAAAGGTTGCCACCATCATGGTTTTCGGGGTGAGGGCAGCCACCACGAGGCATTGGTCCTCGCGTTGCTGCTGCACAGACGCCTTGACAATGGGCTCATCACGAGGCGTTCCCGTGGCTGTGTAGATGTCAGCAATTTCACCACCGGCTCTGTGCACGAAAAGAAGTCAAGTGTCAAACTGCGCCTCGAGCCAATCAAGACCCATCGGACTTGCGCCACGATTGGAGACAGACAGATGGGTTTGCAGGCATTAACAGGCAAGGCAAAACACAAAAGCACAAAACCCAAAAAGCAAACAAACGAACAAACGAACAAACGAACAAATGAACAAACGAACAAACGAACAAAACAAAACAAGAACGCCTTACTCAATGTTGGTCTGGGGGTTTTCGAGAAGCACCGAAACAGCAGTCTCGACTGCATTGGGAGCACTGAGATCTACGCGGCGCAGGCTGGTTGCTGCATTGACGTAAAGAAAAGCAACCTGAGGTTGCCATCCACCACCGCGTGTTTGCAATATTCAAGGCAAGTCTCCCATGAGTTTTGGTCTCTGACCCGTTACGATCACCTCGATGCTCAGGCCTCAGAGCACGGTGACAGCTTGATTGCTCGGACAGATGTCCAGTTGAGCGTCAACTTACCCCGCCTTGCTGGTTGACGATGCCCCAGCCGAGGTAGCCAGGTTGATCCTTGTGCCGAATGATGCGTTGGTTTGAGCTGATACACATGCGATGGAAATGCAAGCATTTGGGGTGAGTGGTCAGAATTGGCTCGAAAGCATGAATAGAACGCAAATAAACGCACGCAAAATCCTGACAGCCAAGCGGCGGCAACTGGGCGTTGGTGGGCCTAATGTGACAAGCCACAAGCACGTTCTTGAAGGTCTCATGCTCAATGCCCCAAAGGGGCGTCACTGATGAGAGAGGCTTGTCTTCCTTCTGCAAGGCGCCAACCTGAGTCCCGATCCGTGAGTCAAAGAACACGTGAGCCTACGGGGAACCAGACAACCGCTCGGTTCAAATGGCTCAGCCGAGCTCACAGTCACGCACCCCAATGGCCCAGACAACGCAGTTTCCAGCGCGGCCCAGGGAGAGAAGAAAACGTTCCGTTGGATCGATCCTAAGAGTCAAGCGGGGCAGGAAAAGAGGACCCAGGTAGAAGATGAGGACATGTGGCGTGAGCATTGGCGTGAAGCTATTGCATTTACTCAGCGCTGCAAGCAGATGATCCGAGCAGACTCTTTCAAGCGCCTACTTACAGCAAGCCAGAGCAATCCTTGGGCAAGACAGCCAGAGCCACGGTCGAGGCGGTGCTGCAAAACGTGGGATGGGCGTAGCATCAAACATGAGGCGAGCACGAGGCACAGAAGAACAAAAAGTCAACTCTCTTGAGTCGCAAGAAAAGGCAAGCGCGACGCCAATTTTCAAAAGCACCGAGAGTCAAACCAACCGCGGCTGTCCATCACGGTCAGTGCTTGTGAGCGAGGCAAAGGTCATGATTTGCTCGGCAGCTGTGATGGCCACAGTGTTGTTCATAATGGTGGCCGAATTGATTCGACTCATGATGCTGTTGAATAACCTTCGGCACTCCCACCACAAATCGGAATAGTCCTAAACCAACCGGTACTCCCGGCTACGTGAGAAGAACGCGTCGTCCGACAGCGCTCCGTCTAGCACCGAGACGAGGAAAGAAGGTACAAGAAAAAGAAAAAAAAAAAAATGAGAGAGACATCCAAAACTCTTTTTGATGACTTTTTTTTTTCGAGACTTAAGCGTTCTCAAAAGGTCTCGGAGACACTTTTTGCTTGCATGTGCTTAAAATTAGAGTTCATCAAATTAATTTCCAGAGAAACCGTGATTGACAACCAAAGGAACGGTTTTTTTTTGTGATTTTTTTTTTTTTTGCTGGCAACAACAAGCGTCAGCCCGCTCGTTTGGAGCATCTTCGTTGCAGCCTTTGATGAGGACGGTCGTGTGCCTTTGGTGCCTTGAGTACTTGGTTTTATTGAGGCGGCGCGCAGCACGCTTGACACAGATTTGCAGACTAGAGGACCAACTTGGTTCAATTTTGATTTGCTTCAAGCACCGCCATCATGTACGTTGCCAGCTTCTGCAGCGCCTCTCCCGTTGAGGCGTACTCACTTGACGAACTTTGGCCTGGCTTGGCGCAGGGACTACAAGGACCTCATCACTGCTCCAGAGGCCGAGATGTACATCGAGGCTTTGAAGCCCATCCCGTTGCGTGACATTGGCTCTCAGGCGTAAGCCCTCCTCGAGCTCCCCTTCGTCTGCCCTTGGTGGTGCGCTGCACGTTGCACTTGTCTCACCTAAGCAAAACGTCACGCCCTGGACTCTCGCTCGGAACCCCTGCCCTAGGTGGCTCAAACAGCACGAAATGCTGGAGAAACTCAATGCCCAGGTCTGTTGCTCTCATCACACATGCTGACCCCCACAAGTACAGCGTCTGGGTCGCCTTGCGTGCGAGTTTGTTTCACGTCATTGCGCGTAGGCGCACACTAACGCACTTATGGACACGGACGAATTCGTGCACGAGGCTTTTATCTCGCTTGACAAGGTGCGTTGGCGTGGATGATGTGCCCCACCGGGTTGGTGGGTCCCTTCATGCTCACAATGACTCATTGCGCGATCGTGGGGCCTCTTTCATTAGCTGGCTTTTCTCGTCTATGAACTTGTGAGCCTTGAAATGTGGCGCGAGCGCGTGCGACCCGAGCTTGAGGCTCTAGGATACGCCGAGCAGAGCACCGTTGCGCCATACATGATTCATTATCATGAAGCGACTGTCATTAATCTCCTCGAGGCAGTATTATATCATCGCGAAGCTGTTGAGGCCTTGGGAGATGCTGCCATTGATCTCATCGATTACTGCCAGAGAGCCTGCACCTATCTTTTGGCGCGGTGAGACTGCTCCCCTGGGGCTGGCTGTCGCGCTTTTTGACCTGGTTCCGTTCTCGTTGTGTATGTGCGTTTGACGACCGCCTTCTTCCATCTTTTGCGTTCTCCTCAGGTCGTTGTTTTCTTGTGTGCTTTTTTCCAATTTGTTGCTGGGTCCCCCTTGACTTGGTTCCAGTTCACCTACCGACCCGGATGCCACAGCAAGCTGACCCCACGCTGTGCTTTTGGCTTGCAGAACGGAGGAGGATTTTGAGCGAGAAGTGGAGCAGGAAAACCTCTCGGCACGGGACATGGACAGTATGACTGGACAGGCGCAGCTCAATTACCAAACCCGCACGCTACGGTTTAACATGGCTGTCAAAACTGTCGCGATTTTTCGATACTTGACTGATCACGTCACATGGTGAGAATAAGCTTTTGTGCCATCGGCACTGCTCACTGCTGGCTGCATCGTCGTCGCACTTGTGCGTGGCTGACGTGATGTGCTCACCCCTCCTTTCCCAACAGTCTGTCGCTGTCTGCCGTCACCCGAATGCTCAACACACATGGTCAGACGCTGGCACCCACCCGCAGTCCAGTATGGTTCGAGTCTCAGTCAAAGCTCATTATTATTATTATTATTTTTATTTTTTTTGCTGTCTGCGCATCATGCCCGCTAGACATGATTCAGACCCTGGTTGCTCTGGTGGTATCGCCGCCGTGGTCCCAGCGGCACGATGGCCAGCTGCTCAAGTTTACGGACGAAGGCAAATGGGTCGATGTGCCCCATCAAAATCAATTTCAGCTCACCAAGCCTGAAGCTCAAGTCTGGCTGGCCTTGTACAACCTTCTCATGGAGCCCGAGTGTCGCCGCAAGTATGAGTACAACTCTCACTCCAAAGCAGAAATCTTACGCTTACGCGGTTTTATGAACGGTCAGGCCTCCTGCGTTTGGCTTGCTTCTGTCGTCCAAACGCCCCTCAGTTGACCTTGGGGAGACTGACCTGCACGACCCGCTACGCGCCTTGCAGAGGTGCTGCTTGACCAAATACCCGTTTTGGTTGAGTTGCGCCGCGCGCTTGAGGAGCTCTCTCTTATGGAACCGCCTGCACCCGACACGAGTATCGTACTGGAGCAACTGCCAGAAATTCGTCAGGGGCTTGAAAAAATCAACGGTGGCCGATGGGCACAGCTCGCCGCCTATCAGAATAAAAAGGTCTTCAACCCCGACGAGCAAACGCGCAAGGCACAGGCCAAACTGTACGTAGGCTGGGTGCCATGGGCGTGGACAGGAGTATCAAAGAGACGGCTAAACGAGATCACAAAGTTTTGCCTGATCTCTGCTGCCCGCGACCGTGGCCGTGGCTGCGGTGCTCCCACGTGGGGGATTGGTTGACTCATCTCGACATGGTTCCTTTTTCTCACAGGTTGGCCGAGACGTACAGCTTGGACATGCTCGACTCACTATTTCCTGAGCAGCCCAAATGTGTTGTGTGTGGCGCAGATGCTGTAAACCGCTGCTCACGCTGCCAATCCGAGTGGTATTGCCGCCGGTAAGAGCGAGGGGTTTGAAAAATTTGGCACTCTGTGCTGTCCGGCTCTTGGCAGCAACCTCTGCTGACGTTGGCGCAGAGAGGCCATGTGTACAGCGAGTTGTGCAACGATTTCTTGGAATGCTCTGGTCGTATTGAAGGTGACGTGCTCACGAAGGTGCTGTGTGGCTGCATGATAGACAATGCCAGGTCGAGCATTGGCCTAAGCACAAGGCAGCTTGCAATCTCATGTCAGCGGCCGCGGAAGGCAAGGAATGATGGTGTAATCGCCAATCGGCTTGCTTTCTGGGGATGGGCAATGAGAAGCTTGCCGCTTGCAGATCCTCAGCTTCTCTCCTAAGGGCGCCCATGAACAAAGAGGCATTGTGTTGTTATCAGAGGAGCATCGGACGTGGCAAGCCCATTCAAGGGTCGTTGAGATGGTCAACCCAATGCTGTCAACAATCAACCCTGTCATGTTGTATTGAAGAGCATCCTTGTTGCAGCCACAACCACCACAACAAAATACCAACACAATACTATAAATATTGCGGCAAGGCTTCGACACCGGGTCAAACACCAACCTGCATGATGGGGGCAGGCCATTCGGGTTGTGCAGGTCGTTGAAGCGGATGACCAAGCAAAATCATCATGGCTTGGTGTAGCTGCTCACTTGCTAGGCCAGCTTCAAGGAGATAGCCTGGCTGCTGGTACTCTGCAAACACTGCCAACGTCGCACTTGTACTGGTGACCTCTGCAGCGTCATGGGGCTCCAGCTCGGGCGAGTGCAAATCAACAACATCGACGAAAAGGGCCAAATTCTGCGCCAGCGAGCTCCAAGGCTGTGGAAAAACGCCAAGCAGTCAGGTTCGTAGGCAATGAATAAGGCTGAGCTGAAGACATGTCTGCACCTGAATTGAGGCCATCGGAGGAGTAGGCCGCGTGTGAAGCAAAATGACGCGCAGGATAGGAGCCATATCTTCTTCACCCTGCGTCAATGCCAAAGGCAAGTTTAGGCTTGCCGATCTATATGACACGAGGTGCAAGAGCGTTATGAGATGCTGAGGGAGGGCATGGGATGTTGAGGGAGGGAGACAGTCCATGCAGTCGGTAAGTCAAACCAATGCTTACAGTTCAGCAGCGATAGCTGAAATATCCAGGCCTGAAGACACACGGTACGGGAGAGAGAGGCACGGCGCGATGGTGAGAGGGCGGTGGTGGTTGAGAACGAGGCCGCTGCGGCTAATGGCATGCGGTGCTGACCTTGGTGCTCGGAGGAGTGATGTTGTTGGTCCTCCTCCAGCTCCCTCAGGCTACTGAGAAAAGGGCCCAGCTTGGCAAAAGCAATGCGCTATGTCACAGCAGAAAGGCGTCGTGAGACCTGCGACACCGAACTGAACACAGAGAGCAAAAGGCGGAAATCCACGTACGAGCACAAGACCCTCAGCGCAGTAGCCCAGAGCAAACTGGTGACGCTGATCCAGCGCAGTTTTGAGCTTGGCAAAATGGCGAATGCTCTGCATGGCCATGGTCAACTTGGTTCTGAACAGCACACGCCACTTTCAGATGAGAACGCCCTCGCCATCACCAAGAGGGCAAGAAAAGAGAGGATCGAGTAAAAAAAAACTGACCCGGTCTGCACTTGGCCTTGTCCAAAGTAGCCTGCGCTGGCCTGGCTGGTATCCAGCAGGAATACGATGCGTTCGGCCGGAACCGCCGCCGACATGTTGGCTCGTGTCGTGGAGAAAAATTAACTGTAAATATCCGGATGTTAATCCTTTCACAGGAGATTCACTGTTTGATGGGTGAAAAAAAAAAAAAAAAAAAAAAAAAAAAAACCCCAAAAGGGGAGATGTGGTGGGATGGCTGTTGGAGAAGCGGATTGAACAGTGCTGCATCGACATGGCATAGCAAACAAAGTCAATTAAGGGGGTGGTACGAGACTGGTGGCGAGAGGGCCTTGTTAGGATACAGAAAAGGACCCGCGGTTCTGCAGGACATGAATTAACGCAAAAAACGACAAAAAAGGGGGGGGGGGGGGGGGGGGGGGGAAAAAACAAACCTTTTGGCCC
>NW_001865046.1:555220-592087 GCF_000002865.3 Monosiga brevicollis MX1
TTGGGGGGGGGGGGGAGAGACAAGCACTTTGAGCCAACATGGCAGGGTGTGATACACGAATGCAACAGCTGAGATTCGACTGAGAGCACGGAGAGATACTGCAAAGAATACCACAGGATGAGAAGCATGCTGCCCATGGACATGGATCTGACTCAATCTGTGGACAGGGGCTTATATATGACGGTGGTGACAAATTTCTGCTTGTAGCGATGGGAGGCACCCATGACAATGACGTTGTCCTTGATGCTGAGGGCGTAGAGGTGGTTCAGCATGACGTGATTTGGGGGCTTGACCTGTGTTGGATCGTTGTTGGGCGGATCAGCGTTGAGCTGACACTGTAGAAGCTGTGGAGGCAAGCGGGGCGGGGGCTTGGCGTTGCGAAGGTCGGGCACTTTTTGGCCGTAGGAACCGGGGGGTGAGCCCGCACCTGCGCGCACACACACACACACACACACACACAAGCATGAACCCAAACCCGGCAGAGACAAACCCAGAACCTGGGACGGAGCTGTTTCCTCCGGCAAATCTGGCTCCCTGAAGCGAGCGCTGAGCGTGGAGCTTGTGCAACAAAAGTACGTACGTCCTTCAGCCATGTCTTCGCGAATATCAGCAAAGGAGTCGGTCAGGGCATCGTGCGGCAGTTCGGTTTGGGCCAGAGCCACCTGGAGCAAGTTGTTCACCGAGCCAAAAGAGTTGCGGAGCGTAGGTAGCCGGGCATCATGCTTCCACTCCCGATCAACAATAAACTTGTATTCATACGAGCCCGGTGCCAACAACAACTTTGCCTCAAAGACACCGTCCCTGAGTGAGTCGAGCCACAAGTGTACATGCAGGCAGATGAGCACGAGTAGCGCCAGGCCAAGCAAACATGCAAGGGCAAGATTGAGCGATAGCCACGTACGGACGACGTGTCATCTTCACAGGATCGCCCCAATGGTTGAAGGTTCCAGCGATGCGAATGTCCTGACCACCGTGGGTCCACGTCACGGTGATTTCTTGTTTACCGCCATCACCTGCTGGAAAAGAGGAATAGCAAGCAGAATAGCAAGCAAGAGTTTGCGAGACGTTTATGAGGCCAGCTAAGAGCCTGGTGGAAGGGCGATGTGTCCCGGTCAGATTGGAGAAGAAGTCCATCTCCACCTCCCGAGCCAGGCGTACCGGCGTCGTCACCGATGCGGGGCGGCGCAGAGCTCGACACCTCATCTTGAAGCGGCGGAATGGCGGTATCAGCCACCGTTGGAGAGAGAAGGGGAGAACCAAAGATGTTGAGGGCATGGCGATCACCAGGAGAGCTACTGCGACCATCTGGCGGACTGGTGGCACTGACAGCAGGGCCGGTACCCCTCGGAATGGCCATGGCCGCCGAGGGCGAGGGCACGGGCAGGGTATCGGGACCCGGCGGAAACGGTGGTGCTTGCGAGGTAAGCACGCGTGAGGGCGGTGCACCCTCATCCCGGCCCCGCATGGTGGACCCGCGCCGGGAAGCCCGGGGCGAGTCCTTGTCCTTGGTTGTTGCGTTGCCCATGTTGATGCGTCAGTCGCTCAGTCGGTCAGGCACAAGTCCTTCCGGTGTCTCTGACCGGTTGAACTGACGTTGGTAGGTCACTTCAGACCCCTCGTGACAACAACGGCCAACCATACACCTTTCCTTGACTGGCAACAGCGCTGGTGGGCCTGAGATGGCAGGCGATGACGCTATGGACGAGGCCAGGATCGTATATGGCCGCAGCGCCAGGGCCAGGGGACGATGACGGTAGCGGTGCTGTGTGCCCGCAAAATAACAACAACAACAACAACAAGCGTTGGTGCTTCAGCTCCACGGCTTGGGTTATTGGAGGAGAAGATGCAGATGAATCGTGAGAAAATGTAGAGAACGTAAAGGTATAATGGCAAATCTTAGTTGAATTTGGAGAGAAAGATGACGGGTACATAGAGAATAATGAAGGGAGCGCTGGTGCTTGAGTGCTGCTTGGATGCTACCAAGTGATACAAAGTTCTTAAAATAGCCCACACACACCAGTCGTAGCTGGATCAAGCAGAAGAGCAATAAAAGTCAAGCAACAGCAGCAACGGAGAGAGAGAGAGAGAGAGAGAGCGAGTTAGAGAGAGAGAGAGAGAGAGAGAGGAGTAGCAACAACAACAACAACAACAACTTTTTTTTTGATTTCAACAGGTACACCCCACACACACACACACACATGTCGGGCTGGATTGAGAGAGAGAGAGAGAGAGAGTCGCATGGGGGTCGGCGTGCAAAGGCGGCCAGGTTGTTGGAGTTGTTGTTGGAGTTCCTTGAGAGCAGCGTGGTGATCGTGACTGTCTGACGTGAGGAGGTGAAGGGAGGGGGACTTTGCAGAGCCGTTCTTGTCCATGCCGCTGCCATCGTCCCCTTTTTGCTCGAGAACGGTTCCGCCCACTTTTTCTTTTTCTTTTTATTTCTTCTTTCAGGCCAGGCGTTTGTGTCAACGAGCTGTTCTAGCTGTTCCATTGCCCAGTCTGAGCTGTTGCCCCACACTGCTGCTGAACCTGTCTGGTACTGACATTGGCATGTTTGGCATACTGTATAGACGCATTCGTGCAACGATCTGATCACCGGTCATCATGGCCGAGACACCGGCTGATGCCGATTTGATCGTGCGTCGACTCGACAAAAACCCCTCCCCTGCTCTGGCCACCGTCTCGTCCCGCACTCATCAAAACACCTCTGTCAACACGTTTGCCTAGTTCCCACCAGCTGCCAATGAGGATGTACCCATGGCTACCTTTCCTGATGGCACAAACGTGAATCCTGTCATGCCGCCAGCTGGGCCTACCGTATCCAAACAGGCCAGCTCGAGAAGCGTGGCTGTCACCTTGGAAGATAGCGTGGTAACCACCGACACGGACGTGGATCAACCCAGCACCACAAAATGGGTGAGTCATATCAACCAGATGAGACCATGTATTCTCTTCAAACGATCCAAAGCGCTTCCGCTTTGATGCGGATTGCCGCAAACTTGCCGTTTGTCTCATCTGCCGTTCTCCTTTTTTGCCCGGTCGGCTAGGCGCAGTCTAGAAGCTCTCGCCAGGTAAGAAGGATCTACCGTTTCTCATTGACTACCCTCTCTATGACGTGTAGACTGGCATTTAACCCGTGCAACCGCATATTCGTTTAGGCATCAAGTGCCAGCATGTTCACAGTGCCAGATATGCCCTCCTACCTCAAGATTCGCAAAAACGTGCTTGGCAACTCGGCCGGCAGCACGGCGGTTGACCTCGGAGATGAGGACGATGAGCCAGGTTCCGAGGACGAGAAGGACGAAAACAAGGAGCAGCGTCGTCGCCTCACTACCTCAGCGTCAGCCAAAGCCGCCGGGGCCAAGTATGTCACCTCTTTGCCGCTTGTCCGACCTACTTGGAGGTTTTTTTTTTCTTCCTTCCCCCCACCCTCCCCCCTTTTTTTTTTGCTGTTGTTCTGTCTAGCGCACAAACAGGAGAAAGGGTCTGGTTCAGCCTTGCCATTCTTTTTCTAGTCCCTTCTCCCCCTCTTCCCTTTCTTGCATTCGGCTCGTTGGCTCACTCAGGGTCCCGTTTGAATTCCTACACACCCAATTAGAAAATATCTGGCAAACACTCCGCCTGCCGCCGGCCCCGTTTCCCGCGAGACGGAGCGCCACAATCGGTTTGAGGGGACTCGGGAATACGTCGACTTTGTTTTCGTTGTTGAGCTTCCTGAGGACCGCAGCCGCATCAGCGTTTTGAACGAGCGTGCCAGCGATCCAAACACAGATGTCGAGGCAGATAAGGAGTTGAAGATTGTTCGCAAGCGCCAGGACTTTTTGAGCAACATCGTTCGCGATGGCATCCTTCTTCAACATGAGCTCAGCCCCAATGGCCAGTTCCAGTTCATCAAGGCCAGTGTCACCTTCCAACGTCTCATGATGGAGGCCGAGTTCATGAACCTCAAGAAGACACTCAAAAAGGAAATCAGCCAAAAATACGAGGAACAAAAGGACAAATCTCTCCGCCAGTTCATTGACGACGGCATCTCGAACCTTCAAAAGCTACTGTGGCTGATCGAGCCGAAAGTTCCCAAGGAAGAAGACTCCTTTTCGGCTCCTTTCCGAGTTCACAAGCAGAATGAATTTGAAGGCATCAACACACCGGAACGCTTTTTTACCACCGCCGAGCGCAGTGACATGACCTACTCTATCCTCAGCCGAACGCAGTATGGCAAGAAAAAATCTCAAATGGGGCTGGAAAAGCTCCTGGCCAACGGCTCTTTTGAAGCCGCTTTCCCGCTTCATGATGGCGAATACGAGGTACACACAACCAACCATGTCCGTGGCCATCATGCCACATGCCACTTCTCATGCTGGTGCTATCCCTCTCGTCGTTGCTTCTCGCACAGCTGGACGCTGATGAGATGTTCATCTGGGATGATCGTAACTATTACGATGAAACACACGCTGGTGATGATCCCAACATCCCCAACGATCGTCGACTTCTCTTCAAGGTATGCCAACAACCTTCGTTCCTTGGCGCCCCCTTCTGCCTGCTTTAGAGTGCAACGAAACAGATCATGCACACTTGATGCAAGCAAACATCACGATCCCTTTGTCTGTCTCGTCTGTCGATAGTGGTGGGCCCGTCTCCGATGCTGGTATCTTCTGCAGCCCTACGACTTGATCCGCCAGTACTTTGGCGTCAAGATTGGACTCTATTTTGCTTGGCTTGGCTTTTACACCCTGGCCTTGATTGCCCCATCTGCTCTGGGCCTCTTCGTTTTCATCGGTGGCGTGGGCAGCATGGAGGAGCAAGCCGACGTTAAGGAGCTCTGCAACAGCAATTTCACTCTCTGCGCCATTTGCGACGATGGTTGCGATCGCACAGAACTGTCTGCAGCGTGTGGGGGCTATAAGGTTTGACATTCGCACCGAGGCGCGGGGCCATCATCACTGTACATGTTGCTGTTGTCTGCGACACTTTCTTAGCCGACCGCGGTTGCTTTGCCTCTTTGCACCCCCAACCCCCTTTCAGTTTGCTTACATTTTTGACAACATTGGCACCGTCATCTTCAGCACTTTCATGGCATTCTGGGCTTCAAGCTTCATTGATTTCTGGAAGCGTCGACAGAGCTTCCTTGCCTACGATTGGGACACGCGGGACTACGTGGACTTTGAGCCTCTGCGTCCGGGCTTTCGCGGCACAACCACCCGCAAGAACCCCATCACGGGCAAGGACGAAAAGTACTATCCGGCCCACCGCCGCATTATGAAGCAACTCAGCTCCGGGCTCACTGTCCTAGCCATGATCGGCTTGGTTGTGGCCATTGTTATCTCCATTCTCCTGTACCGCCTCGCCGTTCGTGCTTCCTTGTTCAAAGAGTCCGGCAACGCCGAGAACGCCAGCATCATCACCTCGGTCACCGCTGCTCTACTCAACTTGGTTGCGATCATCTTGCTGGGAAAGCTTTATCAGAATTTGGCTCTCTGGCTTACCGAATGGGAGAACCACCGCCTTGAATCCCAGTTTCAGAGCGCGTTGACAGCCAAGATTTTCCTGTTCCAGTTTGTCAACAACTATGCGAGCCTTTTTTACATTGCCTTTTTCAAAGGTCGCTTCACAGGCGTGCCTGGCGATTATTCAACCTTCTTGGGCTTTCGCCAAGACGAGTGCCCGCCAGATCTAGGCTGCATGGGCGAACTTACGCTGCAACTGGCCATCGTCTTTGTCGGTCGCCAGACCATCAACAATTTCCAGGAAATGATTTTGCCTGCCATTTTCCGGTGGCTCCGCCGACGCTCGGCTAAGGGCCTCAAGACCAAGGATCAGCTCACGCCCTGGGAACGCGACTTTTTGAACTGCGACCCCTTCCCCTCCGACGGCATGTTCAACGAGTATCTCGAGCTTATGCTGCAGTACGGCTACATCACCATGTTCGTGCCAGCCTTCTCACTGGCACCGTTGTTTGCCTTTTTGAACAACATCTTTGAAATTCGCATTGATGCCAACAAGCTGCTGACCTCGTATCGACGCCCCCCCGCCGTTCGTGCGGCGGACATTGGCGTTTGGATGATCGTAATCAATATCATCAGCTACTTTGCCGTGATCACCAACGCCCTTGTCTTGGCCTTCACCTCAAACTTCGTACCGCGCCAAGTATACATTTATGACATTGGCGATGGCTCGCTGGATGGCTACATTCAAACCGTGTATCCCCTGTCTCCAGTCACTGATGTCAACCATACGGACTACAACTGCCACTACTTTGGCTTTCGGGATGCAGATGGCACTCGTGGTCGTTTCTATTACCAGGTGGGTTGCTGCGTGTCCCAGCTCGACTGATTGTATGACACGGAGTGGTGTGCACGAGTACACGCAAAGCCCCCCCTTGCTCTGTCTTGGGACGCGATGGATGCAATTGTTAGCATTGCTACGATGTTGCTCGCCAACTTGAATGTCCGCTTCCTAATAAACTTCTTTTGACCGGGTCGCCTCAAACTCACCTGCACTCGCTTGTCACTTCATGGCTTTAGGTGGTGGCGGCACGATTGGCCTTTGTGGTCGTTTTCGAGCATGTTCTTTTCTTTGTCAAAATTCTTATCGAGCGTGCCATTCCGGACGTGCCTGCTTCGGTGCGTCTGGCCATTCGGCGTGAGGAGTATTTGGCTCAGCAAGCTTTGGAAACGGACATGTTGCAGGAGCCCGATGAGGACGATGCTCACTTCCAGGCTCGCAAAGAGGAGAAGGCCCGCATGCGCGCCGATTCGAAGGCCTCTCGCCGTTTCTAGGGCCGTCTCTGGTCTCCTCGCCACCAGCTCCTTTTGGTCTAGCTCCCCTCGCGCTTCTTTCGCATCTTTCTGTTTTCCAAGTTGCTTGAGTTTTGGTTCAAATGTAATGAAAAATTGATGTTCAACCATGGTGGTGCTTGTTTTTTGTTTGACTACGACGACTCATTTGTATCGATGGGCGTTGCCTTATTTTTTTGGTGTGGTTTTCGATCCCCTGCAACGCTTTCACATCGGTTTTGTCTTTGCGAACCCCCCAGAAAAAAAAAGAAAGGAAATTTCAACTGCGAACCCCCCAGAAAAAAAAAGAAAGAAAATTTCAACAAAGCCAAAAAAAAAAGACATTGCTGTAATTTTGAGTTCATGCCAGGGGGGAGCCTGATACACGCATGGGGAACGAGGCAAATCAGGGCCGAGCAATCAAGTAATCATGGCATGGACAACCTGGAAGAAGGGCGATTGCCGCATACGCAACCGAGGTTGGGTCTGTAATCTTAAATGACATCGTACGAGTCCACAACGAAACGCACATCTTGCGAAAACACCTCTTCCGAACCAGTGGCCATGTTCTCCACACTGGCAACCTGCAGAGCCAAGCGACCAAGCGCATGAGAAGCTAAGAGAGGGGGAGGGGTAGGGACAGGAGCAGACAGCCAGGCAGACAATCTATTCAAATCACAAGCTGCACACCTCAATGCCAACATAGGTTTCGTGAGAGTAAAAGTCCACTGAGACGGGGAAGAAGTCATCAGCAGCACCAGCCGCAACGCTAGACCGTTCGACAACAGAGCAAAAGAAAAAATGTGAGGATAAGACTTCAGGTGACTGGATTGGCAAACATAGGGCAAGCAGGCACGTGACCATCGCTTGACTTTTAGGCGATTGGTGGTTGCATACCTGAATTCAATGCTGCCTTCATCGGCATTGCCATCCTCAATCGTGGGAATGGACCACACCAGCATGTGTTGACGTCCGTCAACCTCATATTGGCCGTCCACACTGGCGACCACAGGCTTGCCTCCTGCAGCAGGCAGGGGCACGGAGACGACTACGTCCTTCAGCTTCAGGTTCTTGTCTTGAAGTTCATAGTCAATGTTGACATCAACTGAGCCATCCGCGTTGACATTAGGCCAGCAATTGATCGTCAAAGGAATTTGGGTCTCGTCCGTTGTCTGATAGCGCCATTTGAGCACGCCCACCTAAGTGACGGAGAAAAAAAAAAAAATCAAATAATATAAATAAAAGATAAGCATAACATCATGAGGAAAAAAAGGAGGAACGAATTTTGCGTGTCTCCACCATTGATCGCATCACACCTCAGAATGCACAGGAAAGGGCTTGTCAGGGTTCTTCGACTTGATCACAGCTTCCGAATTGAAGGCCTTTTTGTCCACGTTGGGATGAGTCTGGTCCATAGGCGGCATGGTAGCATGTCAGATTGACCGTGAGTTACAGCGATCATGAAAATTTCTGCTCGAAACGGCGGATCAGTGCGCGCAAAACGGGGTGGCATTTCCTCTCACCTGAAAGTTGATGGCTTTGTCTGAGCTTCGGTTGAGGCGGACAAGAGCCTGGCCCTTGGCATCATCACTTATTAAGACAGACATCGTGCCCTTGACTTCCATGTGCTCTAACGCGCCATCGCGGTTGGCTTCCAGAGTGATCTTTTCTTCCACCTTGACGTGGATGGGCTCCATGTCCACGTCGGGTGGGGCCATGGCGGATGCTGTAGCGGCAGAACGGGCCACAGGGGCAGCGCTGGAGAGGTCTTCGACCGTCTCGCCCTCATCCATGAGGGCCTGGACAAAATCGTGGGTCTTGGCCTTGCCACCCAACTTCATGCCACTGAAAAATACAAGCAAGCAGGGCAGAGTAGAGGAGAAAACGAGTTGCGTCAGCCATTAACCAAAGCGACGCAAGATGGCGAAGCATTTAGAGCGCAATAGAGCTCAAGGTGATCGACTGACCGTTTGGGTTTACCATCACGGGCCGCTGAGGTGCTGGCAGGAGCAGCCATAGCGGGCGCTGGTGCTGAGGCAGAGGAAATGCCACCGCTACCACTGCCGCCCATGCCACCCATGCCGCCCATACCACCCATGCCACCCATGCCACTCATACCACCCATGCCGCCCATGCCGCCTGCACCGCCGAATTTGGCTGCCTGGCTCTTGGCGATGGCCAGCTCCTTGGCTTTGCGCTTCATGTGCTCGCGGGCCTCCTGCTCTTTGTTCTTTTGCACCATCTTGTAAATGTTCTCATCGTGGGATTGCATCTCCGTGTACGTGCGGATCTGGCTGAGATTGACATTTTCCCTGCAAACAAATGACGTCTTGATAAGGGTGGCCGAGCTGTTGGTGCACCTGGGTCAGGCAAAACTTCAGACCAATCAAAACAAACCGATAGCCAAGGGCGATGATCTCATCAAAGGCGAAGATGAGCTCAAACGCATGGGCCGAGACCTCTGATTCAGTCATGACGTTGCAAAATGTAGGAACCTGCTCAAGTTGCCACGCCAATGCGGGTTAGAATCAGCTCAAGGTCAGTAAAATTTGAGCCGCCTTGTGAGTCGAAATGGACTGAAACAACGTACCACGCGAGCAAAGAGGCGCAAGGTTTCTAAATCCTCCAGAATGTTGCTGTTCTTGGTCGTGACCAAGACCATGTACAGCTGCTCCATTGGCTGATACACGTAGCGAACAGAGTCTGTGCGTATACGAGGGAGTTGTCAAGGATGATCGTCGAGTTGACAGAAGATGTGAGAGATCAGGCAAGAAAACCGGCTCGAGTTTGGAGACGACCGCAACAAACCCGTCTCAATAAAAGTGTGCTGATCCTCGCTACTGCGCAGCTTGGGAAAGGCTGCCAGCAAGCCCTCGATGCGTGAGCGACTGATCTCCATAAACTGACGCGCCACCAAAGCTGCGCATCACCGAGGAGCAAACGGGAATGAGACCGCAGTCGATTGTTCCATGCGGAACGAGAAGAACGGGAAGAATGGTGCAATAAGTGGGGAGGAGGAGAAAGATGACAGGGAGTCAAGAATCTTGAAGCCCACGCCACGAGTTTGTAATGCGCGAATGTGCATGGGATTGTGGAGCTGTTGTTTGTTTCTCTGTTTCGCGTTAAACCTACGCTTGCCCGCCTTGGTGCAAATGGCAGCGGAAAGCAAGACCTGCAGGCAACCATCCCGAATGCAAGATCAACGCAGTTAGCAAGGAATGAACCCCGATTGAGCGAGAGGTGGAAGCATGAATGGATCGGCCCCGCCTTGGAGCACAAGGACGCAGTGCTCAGTGCGATGTTGGGCGTGTGCAGTGCACGACCACATACCATCTCGGCAGTGAATGGACAAACGACGAAGACGCTGGCGGCGGGGTATGTGTTTGCGCAAGGAACAAAGACAAAAGGCCTGGGCTACACCAGCCGACACAAGGCCTACAAAGACCATCAAGTAAATGTGAGCTACACTTGTCACGCGCTCAACCAGGCCCGAGACAGGAAGACAGGGGTGCGCCCTGAGCTGTTCCTGGCTGCCCCTGGCCCGGGCCCAGAGTTGATCGGGCTGACAGAACAGCCACCGCTGCACTTACACTTGGTCATCAAAAAGTGGATTTTTTCGCTGTTGATCTTTGTTGCGGCAGCATCGCTAACAAGCGCGCCTTTTCAACGGCTTGCAAGCGATGAAAATGCTGACAATTAAGCGCTTGGTCGAAAACTGCGGACTTTTTATTTTTGGACTTGAGGTGGGCAGGTCCGACATGGCTGGGAGGTGTGGGCTGCTGAGGCGTCGGGCCGTCGGGTGCAGGGCACTTTGGAGCGCAAGGCAGAAAGTGTTGCTGAAGGATGGACTCAACACCTCTCAGCGAGGGTTGGTCGTGCTGGGTATTGAGAGCACTTTTGATGACACAGCAATTGGCATCGTGAACCACCAACGGCAAATACTTGCCGACGTCCGACGAACCCAGGACCATTCCAAGTATGTGCATGTGAACGCGCAGGAATGAAGGCGAAGGCACCCACTTCAGTTTCAATCAACGAGATACTTTTTGGTTGGCTGCTCGTAAATTCTGTCGGGCTCAAACAGGGCGTGTGTAATCAGGTTTGGGGGCACGGTACCGCATGAGGCTGGTCCCCAACACACGCAAGCCTTGCCCGCGCTTGTTTCAGAGGCGCTTGATTGTGCTCAGCTGCGCATTGAGGTTGGCGCACTCTACCCCCCCGTCCCGCCAGAGGAGAAATGTGCACATGCACATGCACTCCTCGCTTTTGCAGCTGGCAACTACACGTGCTTTGTGTTGTTCATGGAAGCTGGCGCGCGTGTACCGCATGGGCGGTGTTACACATGGCCTATTCTCTTGACCTTGATCTGGCCGTGTAGGAGATTGATGTGGTGGCAGCGGCAATCGGCCCAGGGCTGAGCAATTGTCTGGACGCTGGCCTGTCCTTTGCCGTTGACTTTGCTCGGCGACATCAGAAGCCCTTGACTGCTGTTCACCACATGGAAGCCCACGCACTGACAGCAGCTTTAACCTCGGAGGTATGGTGGGCTGAGCCTTCTAAACAGGAAAGGGGTTTTAGTGTGCCTGATGTCCCTCATAAGCTCCGGTCGCGTGTTCAAAGACGTGGGAGTTTCCTTCGCTGACGCTTCTAGCCAGTGGCGGGCACGCCCTGTTGCTGCTATCCAATGGTGCGTCCTCGCATGGGCTCAATATGTGTCATGTGCCCCAACTAATATTGGTGGCATGTGCACGCTGCACAAATTGAAACAGAGGTTGATGATCATTGGCAATTGGGCTCAACCGTGGACGACGCCCCCGGCGAAATCTTTGACAAGGTCTCGTAGCAATGTGTTGGTCGCGTACGAATGAGCCAAAGCCCTCTGTTGATATGCCAACACAATTGCATATCCTTGCCATATAGTTTGGGCGCCACCTAGGCATTGGTGGAGGCCGACAGGTTGAGCTCTTGGCTCAACAACTGCCCGTGCGTGCATCCCGATTGTTGACGAGTAAACAACCATTACCTCAGTAAATGAGCACCCGCACAAGTTCTCACATCGTTTGTTGGTCTTCAACTTGTAAAACAGTCACACATGCAGCCCATCTCCTTAGGCCAACTTCTCAGCCATTCGCCAAGGTTTGAGTTCAGTCGCACAAGTACCGGTCTTGGTATACAAGCGGGCCAGACTTTTATTTCTAATCGAGCCAAATACCCACTTCTTGGCTGCCTCATGATGGCGGCCATGCAGCTGTGACTTTTCCTTTTCTGGGCTCAAGACCCGCGCCATCAATCTGTCGAGTGAGTACGCAAAACGGGATGAGCTTCCTCTATTGGCTGCCAGCTTTCAGCGAACGATTGCTGACCATCTCCTCGTTCGGTTGGAACGGTAAGAAGTGTCGCTTGCCCGGTGTGTGTGTGTGTGTGTGTGTGTGTGTGTGTGTGTGTGTGTGTTTGTGTGTGTGTGTGTGTCCTGGCTACCATCTGAACTAACGGCATACATACAATGGTACCGTTGATCATCGCAGAGCACTGCGATTCTGCGATCAACAAGGACGCCGGCCTCGGCGCTTTGTGGCTGCAGGGGGCGTGCTCTGCAATGCCTACATTCGTCAAAGGGTCAGTTTTCAAGCAGTGACTTTTCTGCTGTCCTGCCTTCTTGCCATTCTTAAAGAGTGGGCTGAAAAATAGTACTAAGGCTCGACCTATTCTTGCTTGCTCGTGGTGCAGCTGCACGCGTTTGCACGATTTCACGACTTGCCTGTCGAGTTTCCTGCACCCCCACTTTGCGTGGACAATGGTGTTATGATCGCGTGGGCGGGCCTCTTACACTTTCTCCGAGGTACGCGATACCCAACGCGTGTACTGTCTTTCTACAGTGGCAAGCCATGGCAATACAGTGCGACCTATGGGTTCTTTTGCCGACCTGATGTTTGTGTTTGGTATCAAATCTCAACACAGGCACGAGTTCTGTGGCCCGGGATCCCCAAGCGTTGCGCTATCATCCCAAATGGCCTATCGGCCTGAATATGCGTATGTCTCACCATGAATAAATCAAAGGCCGCCCTATGCAACCTGGACTGCTGTGCCACGGATATGTAAAAACGGGCAGCACGATGTTGCTCAACTCATTGTGCACTTCGTATCGTACTGGTCTGCTTAGGTGCGGCTGTTACGGCAGCCAATATCCAGCTTCGCGCCCGCGACGTGCTGCGCCAATATTAGCAGGCGAGATGGCGCTCAAAAGCGTGAAGTGTGTAAAATTTCGCAAGGCAAGGAAAGATGTTAATTTGATCTGGTTGGAAAAAAAAAGAGTGGAATCAAGGCAGGCGAGCAGCACCATCGAGGCGGATGACACTGCCATTTAGCAGGGGGTTGTTGATGATTTGCTCCACAGTGAGCGCAAACTCAGAAGGGTTGCCCAGGCGGTTTGGGTACGGAATGGTGGAACCAAGCTCATTGCACACCTGAATACCACAGCGGTGTGAGCAGCATGGGGCCAAGCACAAGGCTAGAACCAAGCTGGAGGAAAACCAGTCGACTCACCTTTTCACCGAGGCCCTCAAGCAGGGGTGTAAGGAACAGGCCCGGAGCAATGGTCATGACGCGGATCTGGGATTTGGCCAAATCACGAGCCATCGGCAAAGTCATGCCAATGATGGCGCCCTTGGACGAAGCGTAGGCTACCTGGCCTACTTGACCCTCATAACCAGCGATGCTCGCCGTGTTGATCAGCACACCACGGGTGGCATCGCCCTCAATCTCGTTCTTCAGCATCTCCGGCACGGCCAGGCGACACACGTTGAAGGTACCTAGGCAAGCAACAGAACGCATGAGGGACCCCATCTGCTCGGATTGTGCGGCATGCCAGGGGGTCAGGGGGGCATGGCATGTGCAGGGCAAAATTCAAGGCATGTATGGATACGCACCCACGGTGTTGACCATGAGGGCCTTGGTGAAGGCATCCAGGTCGTGAGGACCACGCTTGGGATGAAAGGTGCGGATGGCTGGGGCAATACCTGGCAGTTCAGACCGCACACCATTTCACGCGGCAACACGTTTGGGTGAGGTCATTTGGGACGGCTGAATTGCATTGCGAGTGGAACACACACTCACCAGCACAGTTGACCACGGTGTTCAAAGGGGCACCAAGATTTTTATGCGCAAAAGCCATGGCCTCTTGCACCTATGAGCCGAATGGCCGAGACAGAAGAATCAAGCCTGATGAGGCCTGACAGCCGTAGGCTGCCACAAACTTTTCAAAGAGTGCGACTTCAGCACCTGTTCTTCGGACGTGATATCAGCCGCGATAAAGTGGCACGACGAGCCCAGACTCTGTGCAACATCAGCACCATTGCTGGAAGGCAAATCCAAGATGACGGCCTAAGGATCAGCGACAACCATCCAACGTGATGCATGAGTCGTCGTCCCACACCCCGCCCTCGACACGTGAAGTTCAACTTGACATGAACCTTCACCCATCGTTGATGCAGAACACCAGCCACTGGCTCTGAGGCCCACACACCTTGCCCCCGGAGGCGACGATGCGTTCAGCCGTGGCCCGGCCAAGACCCGACGCCGCCCCGGTCACCAGAGCTCGCACACCTGTGGACAACATGATGGAGGAGTTGAAGGAAGAGAAGCGCAAAGAAGGAAAAAAAAAAAAATCAAAAATCAAGAAAATCCATCTGACATTCTCGATATATGATCATCTGCTCTTACTGCGTTCGCTTGCTCAGGTTAAGCTACCAAATGGCATTGGACCCTTCAACTGCTGTTTTCCCTGTCTCTTTCTCTCTCGTTTTAGTGTGGTGATTGTTGCCGACGAGGCTGGGGCTGAGCCGGATCGAGCCATCCGAGTCTGTCAGAGGGCGGGGGTGCAGGCACAGATACTGGTTTCGAGTCTGCTACTCATACTTGAGGTCAATCCAAGACCTGTGAGCAGACCAGAACTGTTGACTGCCCGATCAAAACTGAAAATACGATCATTATGGCGCTGCCACTGTTCAGCATGCGTGCCTGGCTGGCTGTGGCCTGCGGTCTTCTCATGTTGAGTACCGTCACTTCGGGCATGTCCTTTACGCTCAAGGGCGATAGCGCCAAGTGTCTGCAAGAGGATGTTGAGAAGGATGTTCTTGTCGTTGGCAACTACAAGATCTCTTCCAACGAGAACGTCGACGTCACCCTGGAGGTCAGTCAGTGGTTTGCCTTTTTAAAACCCCCAGTCTCTGCGCGCACACACACACCACGATATTGATGCCACAACGACCACTCCCAAGCCAAAGATATCGGGCATCTTTGGGCTGCGATCGGTTGAGGAGGGGCTTGAGCTTGCATTCCTTGCAACCAACATGTCAACACTAAAGTCATTGAATTGCCACCTCTCTAGATCACCGACTCGCGGGGTCATCCCGTATATCGGAAGGAAGAGGCTGAGTCTGGCAAATTTGCTTTCACCTCGGATGATTACGATGTCTTTGAGATTTGCTTCCATAATGAAGTGTCCCGGCTTCCCCCCCCCCCCCCCCCTCCCCGCTGAGCCTCGAGCTTTGTTTTTTTCTTCTTCTTTCACTTTGTTTCGGTTCTGCACAACCCCTTGACGCCACAACCTGGCCCGTTCATTAGACGATGCCCAACATACCGATGTTGAGATTACCCTCACCGTCAAGATGGGCGCCGAAGCACGCTCATACCAGGAGGTTTGTTTGCGTGCCATAGCCTTGTGACCCTTCTGCCTTAAGCCACCTTCCCATCAACACCATCGGCCGTGTCCTTCGGCCCCGCCGATCGCCCTCTCATTCTTGCCATACCTGGCAACCCCACTGCAGCTGGGCAAGGCTGAAAAGCTCAAGCCTATGGAGCTCTCTTTGCGCAAGCTCGAAGACATGAGCAACCAGGTTCTCACGTCGTTCCAGCACCTCAAAGAGCTTGAGGCCTCTCATCGTGATACCAATGGTATGGGCCCCTGCGCATATCACGCTTTTGTTTGGCACCACACCACCCTGGAATTCCACTGGGCGCCCCTCACGCTGCCCGACCTTACACGGATAGAACAAACTGCTGAACGCATGCTTTATTTTAGCATCTTCTCCATGGTGGTCCTAGTCGTGCTTGCCGTGGGCCAGGTATGCTCGATCCGATCCCATAGTCAAGTCCCTGTGCGATGCTCCTACCTGAATAACTCTCACTCACAATATTTTCAAAGAAGCGTGAGTGTCTCACGAAACTCACACAATTTCTCATCTGTACCGTCTCCTCGTCTTTCAGATTGTTTACCTCCGCCGCTACTTTCAACAAAAAAAGCTGATCTAATGTGGTTCCGTGGCGACTGTCTCCGTGGCATGCTTTTCTCACATCAAGACAGGGCTATGCGTCATTTTCAATCTGAAAAGCCTGGCACATCCTTTTGGCCCTTGAGCGTCTCGTCATTGTCTTTTTATGTATGGAGACAACATGCGACCATGGCGTGCTGCATACGTTTACAACACATTGGCACGAATGACCAGGCCCTTTCTTTGCGCTGTCAGCTTGATCAATGCCGCAAAAGGCAGTTTTCAAGAACAGGATCATCATTTGAGATCAAATCGAGGTTTTTTTTTTCCGCTAATTCGTTTGCATCATACTCGAAACCCCAAACAAAGTACCATGCAATCGTGTGTCGCATATGCCAATTGCACGGATATCATCGATGATTGCCAAAGGGAAAATGCGCGCAAAGCGGATGCAACCATCCCATTGTATCCCCTCAGACAAGGGCAGCGGGATGATGGCAGGCTGACTACCTTTAAGTGTTCAAATTTCAGGTCGGGAAGGGCGCCACGCCCAATGTAAGAGGTTCGAATCAGGCATGAGCTTTTGCAACGCCTCACGTTCGTTATGCAGTTTATCGTACAGCGCATCATATCGCTGAACCTTCAGTTCATATTCCTACATCGAGACACAGATGAGCTTTGTCAAAGAGGACCGACCGACCGAGGAGCGGAGCGAGAAACATGACGTGAGTGTCGACTTACCGGTCGTAGCTGCCGGGCAGTGGTTTCCAGGCTGGCGATTGCTGATTGATACTCGGTACTGGTCACGGAAAGTGAAGTAACTCTAGATTTCCAAATTGTGAGGAAGCAGCTTAAAGGCACGCCAACAGCAGAACTACTGTAGACATACTTGCTGGCCATGTCTTGTAGCCTCGTCTGCAAGCCCTCAATCTCCTGGCGAAGCTGCTCCAGAATGGCACGATCTCTCTCAAAATGCCGCAAGCGATTGGCAACACTTGGTGCAGGCGGGGGGGTACTGCTGGGGCGTAGGGCGTGGTTCTCCGACGATGGACCCCTGGCCGTCTCACGAGGCGATGATGCTGGCTTGCCAGCACCGCCGTGTGTGCCCGATGTTCCACCGCGGTTCCCGGCCGTGTGTGGCGACGGGGCTTGACGAGTTGTTGAACGACGCGGTGAGGTTCCGGCTCGAGGTGATGGGCGGCTCAAACCTGTTGGCAAGTTGACGTGGGCCTTGAGGCTCTGCAACAACAGTCGACCCATGTCATGCCATGAGCGGATGCATGTCTGATCAATTGTTCCGTTTCATTTCATTGCACCCAATCCAGTCAAGCTTTGCAAGTCCTTCATCAGAAACTAGACTGGCCGAGCACGAGCGCCGTTTTTGGTACTCACCCCTCTCGCAGTGCTTATAAACGATAATGAGCCAGCGTCTGTTCGCTCGCCATGAAATGAGTGGTCCATGGCAAGATGGAAAAATGTAAAATTCAGTATGAGCCCAGGCTGCAAAGCTATTGTAAGCACGCCGTACCAGAGGTAGAGTGCTGCCAAACGTCGATGCTAGTGCTTCCCAACGCCTCCGAGGCCAGGTGCAGTTGAGCCCCCCCTGGAGCGGTTAGCATCTGGCACACACGCCAAAGCATTGTCGGTGTCAGGCTGAGGCCACAGTCAAACTGACAAAGCAGCCCACTTGAACCCAGGGTAGAGTTCATAGAAATCGCTTGGTGTCAGTCAAGAAACATACCCCAGGGTGAGTCGGTCGCGGAATTTGCCAGGTCAAATCCTCTCCAATCATCTACAACACGAACATGAACAGCGGCAACATTGGCCAGTCGCCGGACAAATACATGAGTGTACAGGAAGAGCGCGAACCAACAGAAGCTCAGACCGGTCGCTTTTCCAAGCACGGTGTTTTCATGATTAGACATAACACACCTGTTGCAATAGTTCATCGGCTTCGCCGGTTGAGGGCCGCACGAGGTAGTACAGGTGTTGATCGTCGCCTGCAGCCTCAATGAGAGTTTCCGCCATGGCGACGGCGACGGCGATGGCGACGGCACAAGGGCTACGGTAGCTTGGTCTAGTTTTGCATACCCCACCGCCCCATCCAACCGACCCACCTAAACCAAGGCACGGCCTTCCTGCCCTGCTAGCAAGCTCTGCCCCTCTGCCAATGAATGCACTGCTCGTGTCGTCACAAAAAAGGTGGTGAGTGCGCCACTGACCACATCAAACACCTCTCTCTCTCTCTTTCTCTCATTTTGTCTGACAATTTGCTTTGTGTTTTGTTGAAAGCTGTTTATATGTGTGTGTGTGTGTGTGTGTGTTATTGGCCACTACAACAGCTTCGTTCATTTTTTTTTTTTTTGGTGAAAGAGGCGGTGTTGGGCTGTGTGGCGTTTGTTGGTGATTTGTTTGCCCGGGGCAGGGCAGGCCAGGGCAGGGTGACTGGGTTGAGGGCGGTGACGCGCCCCTCGGGTTTGGCTTCTCGCTGGCAGAACGATTCGCCATGGCAGTTTCTGGGCAAGGCTTGTCTGAGTTTGTCCAACATGTTGAGCTCTTGATGCGCAAGTCAGACCAACAGGACGCCCTCGAAGGGTTTGGGGCAGAGTTTCAGCGTCTACGCGACATGACGGCTGCCTACAAGGCCAGTACCTCTCGTGAGGAAGGCACCACCATGCACACCAAGCGCAAGAACCGCTACAAGGACATTATCCCGTATGATTTCAATCGCGTGGTTTTGACCACACAGCGCAGCGAAGATGAAGACATTTCCGGCTCAGACTACATCAATGCCAGCTCGTATGTGAATTCATCTTCTCTCGTTCTCGCCGCCACCTCACTCAGCTTGATTTGCTTTTGCTTGCGCCTTGCATTCTCTGTCTGCGGGACTTGATACGTGCCTCACGCGTCAAGATTTTGACCGCATTCGCCCAGCATGTCCGTTTGAAGCTACCCACTCACCATGCACCCATTGTGTGTGCGATGCCCCGGCTAAACCGACCCGCAGGGTGGAGCATGGCGAATCCCAATGTCGTTTTATTGCTTCACAAGGACCCTTGCCACACACCCTTGATGATTTTTGGCGCATGCTGTGGGAAAAGGATGTGCGAATCGTCGTCATGGCCTGCAACATCTTTGAAAACGATCGCTTTAAGTGTGCCAAGTAAGCTTGCACACTCTCTTAAGCGTCTTTAAATTTCGACATTATCTTGTTCACAAATGCTCACCTGGCGTCCCGCTCAGGTATTGGCCCAATCTGCACGAGTTTGACGTGTTTGACGAGTTTGAGGTCGATAACATGGCCGAAGATGCCATTGATCAGGACTTTTTGGTGCGCACACTCAAGGTGACCCACAAAGGAGCCTCTCGCATCATTTATCAGTATCACTATCATGCCTGGCCCGATCATGGCGTTCCCGCAAGACCCGGCAGTGTCATGCGCCTTATTGCCGCCTTTCGGGAACGGCAACCAAGTGACCAAGCGGCTCCTCTGGTCATTCATTGCTCTGCAGGTGTTGGGCGAACGGGTAAGTGTGGTCGCCTTGAGCAAAGAAAAAAAAGCCCCATGTTACTTAATCGCATTTGCCCCTTGTGGCTTTTTGCCCCGTTCTTGCTTGCGATATGCTCGATTTTTCTAGTCTCGCTCACCAGGTCACTTTCTTCTAGGCACGATTTGTGCCATCGATATCGTTTGGTCAATGCTCAAGCAAATGGGCCTTGACGCTCCATGCTTTGACATTTTCCAGGTTGTGTGGTTTCTCCGCCAGCATCGTCCAGCCATGGTTCAGACGGAGGATCAATACGTTTTTGTCTACAAAGCGGTAAGCTCCTTCTCTCACCCGCCCCCCTCCACACACACACACAGGTGCCTCGAGTTGTCATGAAAGATTGCTGCGTAGCACCATGCTAATTTTTCTGGGGTATAATTGCCTTTCTGCTTGCTCGCTCGGGTAGATTTTGGATTTGGTGCAACAGGTCCTGGCGTCGATGGACAATAGTGCCTTGCTGCCCAAGTCTACCGCGCCTGTAGCTATGGAATCTGTATATGGTAAGCTCGACAGCGGCATTTTTGACTTGCCAGCGAACCAATCTCAGTGTCCTTTCTTTTCCTCTCTTTCTCTTCTAAATTTCATTTTTCCACACACTCTCACTCGCACACATGTGCTGCTCTGCTTCAAATCGTTCGCGTAGACTCAGTGACACCAGCACCCGAAGCAATCGTCAAAATTGCAGAACCGGTTTACATCAACCCCGCCATGGTGCAGGCATGCACGTCGTCAGTGCCGAAGGAGCGCTTACGGCGCTTGTCCATGATTCGTGTACGACGCGTGCGCACCCATTTTATCAGTTGTCTCACATTGCACCAACAAATGCTGACTTTTCCATCGGTTCACACATGTCACCTTGCTGGGCCTTACAGGTTCCCCAATGGCGCGATAAACCACTTCCCCAAGCTGGCGCCAAAACTGACGCTGATGAAGATGACGATGCCCAGTGCAATAAAGATGAGGCGATGGAGAATAAACATGGCAATGATGGGGTGGACAATAGCTGGCCACCGAAGCGAGTCAAAGGACCCACTGGACCCCGCAAGGTGCCTTCCACGTGGGGATTGGCGATCAAGATGAACTACGAACGCTAATGCATCAGAAACCGCAAAGCTAGTCTGTGTGTGTGTGTGTGTGTGTGTGTATGTCTGCATGGGCAAGTCAATCGATCTGCGAGAAGCATGCCATTTCAGCCGCGTCGCGTGATCGGGATATTTTGGGCCTGCTGGCCTGACGGATGAGCAGCTCGTGGCTCAGGTCCTGACAGATCGAGACTTGGCTAAGCATGGCTCTGCACATCAGGAGCTCGCAGATCGAGGCCCCGCAGATGAGAACCCGCCGGAGCATGGCCTGATGGCCTGATGGATGAGCAGCTCGTGGCTCAGGTCCTGGCAGATCGAGACTTGGCTGAGCATGGCCCTGCACATCAGGAGTTCACAGATCGAGGCCCCACAGATGAGAACCTGGCGGGGAATGACCTGACGGATAGGAGCTCGTAGATAACCTATTGAAGGTGTATGTCCGGTTCAGTGTAATGTGTGTGGACAAGGCCATTGTCACATATTAAATTAGGTGTTTGAACCTCAGAGCTGAAAGCAAAGCTGTGCAACCCCGACATCAAAATCACGACGGCACGCAAAAAAAGACAAGAAAACAACACACGTTCATCCGCTTCTATCATGCCGAGAAGTACAAGCGCAAGGAATCACGCACAAGGAAACAAAAATCACAGAGGTATCCAACCAATCGAAGTGCATACGAGAACATGAATTGAAGCAAGGCGAAGGAACAAGACAGAACAAGACAGAAGGAGGGAAGTGGAACGACCGAGGTCAAGAAGGAAAATGGTACCGATCCAGGGAGATCGCTTCCATTTATAGCAGGTGGAAACACACACATCCAGTGGAGACAGAGAATGGACTATCACACTGAAGACAGGTGGAGGCGATATCAGCAATCTGTTGGGACCAACAGATGCCACAACAAGATGATACACCAAGATGGCACAGCAAGATGTTACACAACAAGGTGGGACAACATCAAGTACCAGAGGACACAACGTGGTAAAGTATACCGTCTCAGATTGTGCCTCTAATATGACTTACTCGAGCCTAAGCTGCTGGGGTCTGTCTTGGAAGGGCTTGATTTGCTCGGACGTGACTTGCTCGGGCCTGTTTTGTCAGGCCTGATCTGTTCGCGCCTGTCTTGTCGGATCTGATCTGCTCGGGCCTGTCCTTGTCAAGCCTAATCTGCTCGCACCGGACTTGATCAAGGCTGATCTGCTCGGGCCTGGTCTGGACGGACGTTAGTTGCTCGGGTCTAAGCTGCTCGAGCCTGTCCTTTTCAGGCCTCATCTGCTCGCGCCGGACTTGATCAAGGCTGATCTGCTCGGGCCTGTCTTTGTCAGGGCTGATCTGCTAGAGTGTGTCTCGGCCGGGCCTGATCTGCTAGGGCCTGATCTGCTTGGGCCTGATCTGCTCGCGCCGGACTTGATCAAGGCTGATCAACTCGGGTCTGTCTCGGTAGGATCTGATCTGCTCGGACGTTAGTTGCTCGGGTCTAAGCTGCTCGGGCCGGTCCTTGTCGGATCTGATCTGCTCGGGCCTGTCCTTGTCAGCCCTGATCTACTCGCGCCGGACTTGATCAAGGCTGATCTGCTCGGGTCTGTCTCGGTAGGATCTGTTCTGCTCGGACGTTAGTTGCTGGGGTCTAAGCTGCTCGGGCCGGTCATTGTCGGTTCTGATCTGCTCGGGCCCGTCCTTGTCAGGCCTAATCTGCTCGCGCCGGACTTGACCAAGGCTGATCTACTCGGGCCTGATCTACTCGGGCCTGATCTGCTAGGGCCTGATCTGCTCGGGTCTGATCTGCTTGGGCCTGATCTACTCGCGCCGGACTTGATCAAGGCTGATCTGCTCGGGTCTGTCTCGGTATGATCTGTTCTGCTCGGACGTTAGTTGCTCGGGTCTAAGCTGCTCGGGCCGGTCCTTGTCGGTTCTGATCTGCTCGGGCCTGTCCTTGTCAGCCCTGATCTGCTCGCACCGGACTTGATCAAGGCTGATCTGCTCGGGCCTGGTAGCTGTTCTGATCGGACGTTAGTTGCTCGGGTCTAAGCTGCTCGGGCCTGTCCTTTTCAGGCCTCATCTGCTCGCGCCGGACTTGATCAAGGCTGATCTGCTCGGGCCTGTCTTTGTCAGGGCTGATCTGCTAGAGTGTGTCTCGGCCGGGCCTGATCTGCTAGGGCCTGATCTGCTTGGGCCTGATCTGCTCGCGCCGGACTTGATCAAGGCTGATCAACTCGGGTCTGTCTCGGTAGGATCTGATCTGCTCGGGTCTGTCTTCGGAGGGCCTGATCTGCTCGGGCCTGATCTGCTCAGACGTGACTTGTTCCAGGCTGATCCGCTCGGGTCTGATCTGCTTGGGCCTGATCTACTCGCGCCGGACTTGATCAAGGCTGATCAACTCAGGTCTGTCTCGGTATGATCTGATCTGCTCGGACGTTAGTTGCTCGGGTCTAAGCTGCTCGGGCCGGTCCTTGTCGGATCTGATCTGCTTGGGCCTGTCCTTGTCAGCCCTGATCTGCTCGCGCCGGACTTGATCAAGGCTGATCAACTCGGGTCTGTCTCGGTAGGATCTGTTCTGCTCGGACGTTAGTTGCTCGGGTCTAAGCTGCTCGGGCCGGTCATTGTCGGTTCTGATCTGCTCGGGCCCGTCCTTGTCAGGCCTAATCTGCTCGAGCCGGACTTGACCAAGGCTGATCTACTCGGGCCTGATCTAATAAATAAATAATAAATTAGGTTCTTGAACCTCCGAGCCGAAAGCAAAGCTCGGGCCTGTTCTGCTAGGGCCTGATCTGCTCGGGTCTGATCTGCTTGGGCCTGATCTACTCGCGCCGGACTTGATCAAGGCTGATCAACTCGGGTCTGTCTCGGTAGGATCTGTTCTGCTCGGACGTTAGTTGCTCGGGTCTAAGCTGCTCGGGCCGGTCCTTGTAGGTTCTGATCTGCTCGGGCCCGTCCTTGTCAGGCCTAATCTGCTCGCGCCGGACTTGACCAAGGCTGATCTACTCGGGCCTGATCTAATAAATAAATAATAAATTAGGTTCTTGAACCTCCGAGCCGAAAGCAAAGCTCGGGCCTGTTCTGCTAGGGCCTGATCTGCTCGGGTCTGATCTGCTTGGGCCTGATCTACTCGCGCCGGACTTGATCAAGGCTGATCAACTCGGGTCTGTCTCGGTAGGATCTGTTCTGCTCGGACGTTAGTTGCTCGGGTCTAAGCTGCTCGGGCCGGTTATTGTCGGTTCTGATCTGCTCGGGCCCGTCCTTGTCAGGCCTGATCTGCTCGCGCCGGACTTGATCAAAATAAATAAATAAATCATAAATTTGAACCTCAGAGCCGAAAGCAAAGCTGTGCAACCCCGACATCAACATCAAAACGGCACGCAAAACAACACAAGAGAACAAGCTACATTCATCGGCTTCTATCATGCCAAAAAGTACAAGCACGACGAATCACGCACATAGAAACAAAAATCGTACAAAACGACCAAGTATAACCAGATATACGGCCATTTCAAACACTAGACACATAAAAAGGCAGTCACACATCACAACTGCAAGCCATTACAGCACAAACATAAAGAACACCACGGCACGCTCACATACAACAAGAGACAGCGTCGGGTTGAAAAGGCAACCGACCACAGAAGGAAAAGACATCATACAAAGGACTTTACAAAAATTCAGCAAAAATACCACACAAATACAGCAAAAATTAAAGCAAAGAAAACAAGTCAAGCCATGAAAAGATCACAACGAGAACCACCTAGGGAGCGACAGGTGCACACAGGGATCCCCACAGAGGGACCCCCGAGACGGTGCCTACCTACGACGAGCGCAGGCAGACACCGCCAAAGTGGCGCTGGATGTGGTTAGCGTTCATCTGATGGACCAGCGCCGCAAAGCGACCCTTCCACCGAGGAACAAAGGCCTCATCCAGCCCCGGCTGGTACACACCACGGGCCTCGGCGCAGCGGGCGAGCTGACCAAGCAGATCCACAAAGGAGGAGGCGAACCCACCGGTTGTCGTCATCGCCGCAGGGACGATCAGAGTTTTTCCATGGTTGAAACCGGTGTAGTAGTCGCGCTTCTCCTTTTCGGCTCGGCGAAGGGCAGCGCCCACCTTGATGCAGGCTTGCGAGGTGGTTGGGGGTTGGGCTGTGCGTAAATCCATACAAACTTATGTAGTAAAACAAAGTCGTGAGAGGCGACCCAGAGCTATCGCCCCTCGAACATTCGTCGAACGCGGCAGTCAAAACGTTTCAGGCAAAAGCCTTCACAGTGCTGTCTGATTCTAAAGGCACGCGGGGTCTTCATGTACCCCCCCTCTAAGAGTGCGTGTGTATGTGTGAAACTTAGCTAGTAAAGTCGTCCAGCCTTTGGGCATGAATGCTGACTGTGTGCAAAAGCAGTGGATGTGCTCACATGCGCGGGGAAGGCGGCTTTGACGGTAACCTGATGTGCGAATGTGCCGTGGTGTTTGTGTACCGCCTTGTGTGATAAGCTTGTGGGCATTGTTATTTCTCCTTGTTGGGACACCTGCGGTTGGGCACGAGCTGCACTTTCCCTATCCTCGGGATTGAGCGACTCTACAGCTATTCTAACGGTGCACCCGAGTCGTGTGTCAAAACACACTACTCACCTGGTCTAGTCACTGTGAATGGTTGCCGACCGCAGCTGATTCAATTGACCTTAAGGCATCATCAAAGCTTTCGCTCCGTCCTGATGGACTTCTCTCAAACCTCTCTCAAAACGTTTCTCAAAACGCTTCTTCAAACCTACGCGCTTCCTCGCACCCCAAAACCGGCCTCCAGACTTTCTGGAGCCTGACACACACCCTGTACGAGAAACAAACCAGTACTATAACTCTCGATGTGGGGCAGCTACGCTCACATTATGACATCTCATAGAATCAACAGATCTGCGCGGTTCGAGTAAAAATTCGCCGGCACCCCCTTTGGTGCGACTCCTCTCCAACAACCATTTTTCAAGTTTTGGTACCAATTTTCCAAAGGTAACAACAATAATTATTCTGTATAGCGCTACGAATTTCAACTTTGAAAACTTTACAAAAGTTTAACATAAACTCACAAAACTTTTACATGTACATCCGGATGTATCAGATCCAATGTTAAAAATTTCTGTAGGTCATGCACATCGTGTTGTTGAATTCAATTTCATAATTATTAAATTTTATTGTACGGAAGGAAAGTTTTCACACGATGCGTGGTCCTAATTTTCAGGTGTAACTTTTCATCGATGATGGCGGGCCAGAAAGGGTCGTGGATGCTGTTGGGTGGCGGCACGGTCTTAGTCTTGGGGTGTCTCATGATCTACGTGAACATCCAACTCGGCATATTGCATGGTTTGTGGCAAATGAGATGACTGCTCTCCACTGCCCCTTTTCAGTCGCGTTGCGCGTGCAGTTTTTGGCGTGACATCCTCCAGCACCAGTCAGCTGATTCCTCCCTTTTGCATTGCATGCTTTAGATCGCCTCATCCAGCTTCGTGCGCGAGAAGATCCGATTGAGATCGAGTCCTCAAAGTTCATTGCACACCGAGGCGTGCTGCAGCGCGCTGAGGCCGATTTATATGCGCATCTCAGCGATCCTGCGGCCCACGGTGCGACTCGTCTCATGATAACACGTCTTTGCCTCAAGAGCTCAATGACTCACTCAGACAAAGCTCCACATGCCGGTGGCAATTTGGCTAGCCATGACGTCTTTGCATAACCACCGGTTCTGGCCTGTAGACTTTCGCCGCAATTGCACCGTGAATCCCTCCATTCATTTCGATGCGACCGGTGAATTTTTGCAAGAATGCTCTCCGGTACGTTAGTGAGTGATTGACTGTTATTGCAAAACGTCGTGTTACACTTATATATATGCCACCTCGTTGTGGCATGTTTGGTGGCCAGACAAGAGGCTTTCTGTACAACCAGCCTGTTCAGCAACGATGGCCGTCTTCAGCAGTCATGTGCGTTGCTTTCGCTCAGCTGCCAACCGTCTGAGTGGATTTTCTAGTGCCTCGCGCTTGTGGAAAGAATAGTACTTGTGAAAAATCGGTCTCACAAAGTTTTTCTGGTTGGAACGACTGATCAATCGTGCCACGTGTTTAGGTTGAGCTTGGAAGGACACTGGGACAACTATCGAGTCCGGCGCGATGCCTTTCAACGTGCCGGCCTACAATTGCGGCGGTTTATGGGAGTACCGGGCATGGCGCGATTCAAGCACGAGTATGTTGAGACGACGTATAAGGGCAACCCAGTCTTGGGACGCAAATGGCAAGGCAAACTTGTTTTTCCTCGGCAGCCAGGATACCTAACGCCTGGCGAACAAGGGTATTTAGCAACGATGCGCCAGCTGTTCGAGGAGGCTATGCAAGACCAGAGCATATCAACTTTACTTGTGTTTGACGATGATGCGCTCCTGCACTGCAACTTCACGGAGGCACTTAGTGAGCTGTTGAGTGAGGAGCGATGTGGGAGTTTGGTGGACATTCACGGCACAGGTGGTGTGCTGCTGTTGGGTGCCACGATCTGGATCAACGGCACGTTTCCATCACGAGGCCGATGGACTGGTGGCTGGCGGCAAGTGATGTATGACATTCGAGCGACAGAGAAGCGGACCGGCCGGAGGACGCAGTGCTTCAACGTGGACCGAAAAACCATGGGCACATTTGGTGTAATTTACCATCGGCACACGTTCCCGTACATTATTGAATGGATTCAGCGCGCTGAGAAACCCTTCGACCACATTTGGGCTCATCTGACAGACAAGGGCTTTCCCGTGCGCGCAGCTCGCGATGCCATTGTTGTGCAAGATGTGCGACATGAGTCTTCAGTCGATCCCAGCCGAGGCCTTCAAGAAGACCTCTGGGCTCGGGCCCGCCAGCATCGCTGGGATATGAGCAGGTTCTGCGATCCTGCCACCGGAGCTTCTTTGCAAGTGCCCAAATAATTCTGTATTGGCTTTGCGCCTCAGAAGTTCATAGGTTTGAGTAGTTCCGTTTTGATGTGTCAAAGTTTTTGACGCTGCGTTTGATGTAGATGCATACAAAGAGAGTGACTGGTTTTGTGGTGACTATTGGTTGAAATCGATTATGTTGCAGTCAGGGCCATATTGTAGTCAGCATGGCGGAGATGAAGCACAAGACGCAAAGCACGTGTCACATCGGAAAAGCAAACAGGGTTTGCCTAGTTGTCGGTGCCGCTTGTTTTGAGGCGGGAGAAGCGCTGCTCCAGTTCCGAAGGCGGAACGATGCGTGCGCTCTAAGTCAACCCAACGCACGAGGTATGAGAAGAGTGCCCGTACGAGTCGGAAGCCATGAGCGCTGTGACCCACATCATCAACTGCTTGGGATCGTAGCCGCAGCTTGGCAGCCAACTCGCTCTCTGGAGGCTTGTTTCGGTGCGTCGAAGTTCCTTTCTATTGATGTAAAGAATAGGCGGGCATTGGCACTGTGAATGGAGTGCGCCATATCGTGCTGCGGACAGGCACCGGTGGCTATGGGCCCCATACTCTGATTTCAGTGTGACGGCGCCTGAATTCTGCAAGGCCGTTAGTCGCGGATGCTTTGGGTTCGTGTGCGCTGCGAGTGTGATGCATTTGAATGGCCTGCCATGAAACACAAAGGAGTGAGTAATCGTGCAGGACGGCATCAAAGTGGAACATGAGATTCTACCCACTTTGGCCAGATTGGGCCTATCTTGCAGCGGGGTCTCGTAGGATTCCATGCCTCCAAAGCCCACTGATCTGCGCCGTTGCTATTGTCGAGTTGAGTGGTCATGCAATGTCAAACAATGCATGAGGAGAGAGAGAGGGAGAGAGAGGGAGAGGAGAGGAGATTATCTGCAAACGACTTGCTCCTCTTTCCCTGGCTCAGGGCAGCAAAGAGCCGAGACTGACGCGAGGGGTGCCACCGTTGCTCTGGGGCTTCTCCGATTCGGTCGAGTAGTTGCTTGCTTGATCACTCAGTGGTTCCAGTTCCTCAGCCGGGGACATCCACGTAGGTGCATGCTCCACGTACGCAGCTGCAATCCATCCTTCTTTGCCATGTCGGTCCGCACCTTCCCACCTGGATTCATCGATCAGTCGAAACAGACGGTGAGTCTGGATGATAGAGTCTGAAATCGAAAAAATAAAAGGCGCGGGGAAAAAGCAAGACGCAAAACAGCGGCGCGCATGAAAAAAAAAACAGGCAACATGCTCGCGCACCAGTCATCATTGGCGATGTCATGTACAGTGAGAATGTCGCCCTTCTTGAAAGAGAGCTCCTTGTCAGTCTGGGCAGTGTAGTCGTGGAGGGCACGGACCTTTGGGAAGGGTGCCACATCGTCTGAATCTTCGGGTGTCGACATGCTGAAACGCTGACTTTGCAAAAGGCACTCTGATAAGAACCGAAGCAAGTCACAAAACCATCCAGCTGCCTACGGTCGCACCCAGACCACCATCAAGCAAGACGCTCAAGCCAGGTAGGTAGGTATTCCAGGCGGCTGCTGGCTGGCCCCGCGGATCAATCAACTCTCAGCAGGAAGGATAATGCCGCACGAGCTTTTCTGACGTTTTAAAGACAACAAGAGAGAGAGAGAGAGAGAGAGAGAGAGAGAGAGAGAGAGAGAGAGAGAGAGAGAGAGAGAGAGAGAGAGAGAGAGAGAGAGAGAGAGAGAGAGAGAGAGAGAGAGAGAGAGAGAGAGAGAGAGAGAGAGAGAGAGAGAGAGAGAGAGAGAGAGAGAGAGAGAGAGAGAGAGAGAGAGAGAGAGAGAGAGAGAGAGAGAGAGAGAGATTGATGAATTGGTTTGGTTGAGAGACCCACCAATAATAAATACAAATAAGAGAGGTCTATTATTTTTCTTGATTCTGGTCACTTCTTTCTTGTCTTGTCTTTTTGCTGTTTGCTCTCATTCTGGCAGTGACTGTTTTGGCGTCGCGCGATCTGAGCAATGCAGATTCGGAGCTTGGTCATGAGGATCGCACTGATGTGCGCGCTGCTGGGCGTTGTTGTGGCGAGTGGGCGTCGCCGTCGCACGGCCACAATGGATGATATCATGGAAGCGTGAGTCAAGTCGAGTCAGAGCACCCTATCTACGCGCATGCTGGAATTTGACCTTTTTGTTGTGGGGCCCGGGCTGATCCTCCTTGGCGTGTGTTTGGGCTCTTTAGGGATATGGAGCATCATGGGGTTGAGGACTTTGCATCAGAAGACTTCTTCCATGTCAGTAATCACCCGTGCCTACGGAAAGTGTGTCTAGCTTGCACCGCAGCCCACACCCTCACAACCCTCTTTTTTCGGCTCATTGGTGGCAGATGCACGACTACAATGAGGATGGTCATTTGGACGAGGCCGAGGTGCAAGCGGTAAATAATTTGAGCTGCTTGTTCTTGTATGCTAGATCTCATCTGTCTCCTGCTGCGTGACATTGTTGATGCTTAAACTATTGAATCATTGCCCTCCCCCACCCCACCCCTGACCCTGCAACTTGAAAAGTTTTACAAAGAGGTGGCCAAGAACATGCGGTTCCCGCCAGAAATGGACACGGCCATGATGGAACAGCTGGTCAGTGTGTTCCGTCCATGCTGTACGCTTGGAGTTTGCCCATCCATATCCTCCCACTCATCCAAAATCTCGATGCCCTCAGGTGTGGAACCTAATCGACATCAACAAGGATCGTCGTATCTCGCTGGATGAGTTTCGCCTCGGCCGTACGTGCTGCTACACGTGCACGCATCCTTTTGCTTGTTGATTTCTTTTTTTGGAATCCAAGGGCATTATGCAGAAGCCTCACACGTCGTTGTGGCATGCTTTGCTTTAGTCGACTTGCAAAACCAAGAACGCCACAAAGTTCGTCGCGGTCACTAAAGTCACTGCGCTCAGCAAACTTCAGCTTTGCAGGGACTAAAAGAGTGCTTCAAACGACGCGCCAGGATAATCAATCTTTTTTCTTCTTCTTTGTGCACCCATGTCAACCAAAGCAAACTTTACAATGTTTGGTGATTGCAATTTTGTCTCGGCCCATAAGAACAAAGGCAAGGCACTCTCGCAACTTGCCGCGAGGCAGCGTTGCCACAACGACAGGGTACGGCGACGGTTGGCAAAGGGTCCTCGAGCCATGTAAAACTGGCGAGGGTGCCACAGCAGCAAGCAAGCTAGATGGTCTACAGCATGCTGTTTTCCATGCCAATCAGACTGGCTGCCAGACTGCTGGGCATGACCTGAGACACCTGACCACTGTATTCGGACAGCGCACGGGCTGCCTTCTGGCACTGATCCATCTTCTGCTTGCACAGCAACACATTGACGAGGCAGTGAGGACGAAGAGCGGGAGGGTCGGCCCAAAGCCATAAGTCCAGTGACATAACCAAGGATAAGGTCATGTTCAACCTACCTCTTGCGACTTGGAGAACTGGCTTTGCTTCTGCAAACAGCAAGGAAAAAAAAAATGATGGGAATTTGATCAGTTGTCATGTGGGGATGGCCGCACCCGTGCACCCGCGCCTGAACCTCACAGCCAACCGACGTACCTGCTGGTGAAACTGAAAGTGCCAGCACTTCATGGCGTTGACCAAAAGGTCGGACAAGAACCGGCGGACCTGTGCAGGGTGAGCGGGCAAAACATTGAACTTTCTGTGGGATTGGGTGGAGGCATTCCCGGAAACAGTCCGTGCCAGACGAAAACAAACAAAACAAACAAGCTAACAAACAAACAAAAGCTCACCTCGTCGGGAAGGGCCTTGCAATTGTCGACGCAGGCTCGGACCGACTCGAGCCGGCACGGAATGACATTCAAACGGTCCAGCTCCTGATATAATCGGGACCGCGACAGGTGCGCGTGGAGTTGCAGATGGATGCGTGAATGCTGCATGGTTTTCGCAAGGCGTGGAGCGTGTGAAGGCAACACGATGAAAAACGTTGAACAAACCTGGATGGCCTTTTCACAGCCGATGACATCGCCCTCGCGAGCCGTACGCAAGAGAGTTTGCACACGTAGGAGGAGATTAATCTTTTCCATCAGCTTTTCTTCCCCTGCAAAGCGGCGATGCTGCTGCATCTGTTCAGCCAAAAGCTGCAAGTCTTGAAATTCGGCTGCCGAATGAATGCTGCCCGCCTGATCACACGCGCCGCCAGTATGACCAACATGACTGCGTGAGCTTTGCCTCTTTTGCCATTACACAGCAATGCGAGCAAACATGTACAAAGCTCTCGTACCTGTGATAAGCAGGTCACCATCAGCTCCAGTGCTCGTTTGAGCTCCTACCAAATTGCAACACGGATCAAGTGGCGCATTCAGAAAGGCAATATTGTTGAATGAGCAAATGAATGGTTACAGGGTTTGCGGGTGTGCCTTGCGTCGCGGAATACCGGGCCCGCCCCAGCGGTGACACGTACGTTGGCCATGTCAAAGAGGTTGATGGCGTCAGAAAGGGCGCCCTGCTTCTCCACCGCCAAGGCAATATCGCGGATAAAGGTTCGCAGTTCTTGCTCCCGGCCCTTGAACAGCTGCAAGAGCTGGCCACCATGAATCTGTGAAAGAAGGTACAGTCAATCAAGCCAGCGTTAGAAAGAGAAAGATTGACACGCCAAGCAGCTTCATTGGCACATGGTGCCCGATACCAATCCCAAACAAACCTTGTTGTCATCCCAATGCAGGACGCCGAACAAGTCATTCCACTGTTGTCATGCAAGGGGCATCGTCAAAAGGATGAGGTCGTGCCGTATCTATGTTCAAGGGCTACGCTGGCACATGCCAATGTTTACGTACACGGCGCGTCTTGAGAGCCATATCTTTCACAAGACGATGGAATAGGCGATTCTCAGGAGTACTGTCACCCGACAGACGGCCCTCGTCCTCGTTTGTGCGCCATTGAAGGTCGCTGTACGGGTCACAGACAGGTATGCGTGTGGGGTGAGGATTCTTCTTGTTTCTCGCAGGCAAGAGGAACCACAACTACAGCCAAATTTGCTTTCTCCGCAAGTTGACTGATAGACGGCAAGACAAGACACAGTCTCCCACACATGGTCATACAACGTACCGCATCAGGTAAAGATAATGAAGGGCCGGCTCCACGTCGGTGCAATAGAACGCGTGAACATAGCGCTGCAAAATGAGCCCGAGGTTGATCTGATGGGTTGATGAGGCACCCTGCTCTTCTTCAGCCCGCACTTCAGAGCCAGTTTGGAACACATACACATGATGGAAGCGGGCACGAGCGCCACCAAAGTCGGGTGGACATGAGTTTGAATGAGAGCATTTCGTGTTTATTCCATTTTAACACTCGAGTAGACTTACGGCTGGCAAATTGCATGCTAGGTGTGATGGCCAAAACACCCAGCCAGTACAGAGGCAAGGCAAAGTGGAGGGCCAAGGTGGTGTCACGCAAGGAAAGAAAGTGGACCGCCTACGTTTTGTGAAAGGATGCGAATCAGTCTGATTGTAGGGATGTCGCCTCAAGTAGCACATCCAGCACACCACACGGCGTGTCAACAAACCTTCTCAAACTGCAAGGAGAGGAGCAAAATGCGCAGGTATTTCCAGGGCTCGCGGTCCGCCTGAAAGTGGCTTTCACCTGCCGCGACATGAAACAGTGATTTCAGTTAGCGTAGACAACATGGTGTTGAATCACAGGGCGGGGACAAGCACATGGCAAGTCAAATGGAGGAACAAAGCCTGAAAAGAATTGCAACAGCCCATTTTCTTGTTTGGTCAAAGCATGGCGGGAGGTCCAATGAGAGCACCTACCGTAGGTCTCGGACAAAAGTCGCTGCAGCTGATGCATGGCTGGTGCCACGTCCTTCTCCTCAACGGGTAGCAGAGAAAGCTACAGCAGTTGTGCACGCATGACAACTTAATGAGGGGAGAATGAACAAACAAACAAAAACTACAGCCTCGGCGCGAATACGTGCAAGGCGAACAAGTGCGGACAGGAAGGCAACAAGACGGACCTTAATCCAAATGAAGTCCTCCACATTGACCGCTACCTCGCGATGGGCATCGCGCTCGCGTTCGCAGACACCCAGGATGTTCCACACGGCTCGCTCATACTGCGTTGGGATTGGATGATGCACGTCATGGGGTACAAGGTGAGGTCAAGTGCCAAAGTTTGCAGCTTGAAAGGGGATTGAAGTCAAATCGGACCTTGGCATTGTGGAGGCTGGCCTGACGATAATATTGCTCGACGCTACCTCGGACTCGCGAACTAAACCGAACAGGGAGGGGGCATGAAATGTGCGCAAAGCGGTGAGTGAGGGGGGAGTTGGCACGCAAGCTTTGAGTTGGTAGGTCAAGGCGGGCGGGGGCCCAGGCCTACCGTTTGTTGCTCTTGTATGCATCCAGGCTCTCAATCAAAATGTCCTTTGCATCGAAATAGTTGGCAAACTCGAATGCCAGATCAAGATTGCCAGTACGCAGGCAATAGTAAAGCCGGGCCCAGTCCTGTTCGTTGGAGCCGTTGGCTTCACTTCCTAGAACAATGCGCACGTAATCGTCCACGCCGTCCTTGGAGAGAACGCTGCCTTGGTATTGCCCCTGGTTGAGGGCACGCTTCATGCGTTCCGTGTATCTGAGTCATCATCATCATCATCATCATCATCATCATCATCATCATCATCATCATCATCATCATCATCATCATCATCATCATCAGCGCCAGTCAGGTGAGGGGTAGGCAGACAAACAACAATGCAGATAAATGAAGAACACGGGGGCTTCAAGCTGTGCAGGAAGACCAACCGGGATTCCAGCACTCGGCGGCTGTTCGCGATGAGATGGCCAAGTCGATCCCCAGACCAGCGCTTCTACAAAGGGTAAGGTTGTTGAGCAGAACAGCAAAGGGTGTCGAGACTTGAGTATGGGGCAAGGGTCGTACCTCATAGTGGCCTGCGTCCTCAGGCAAATTGCCCTTTTCATCTTGCAACAGACCGCTGATGATGCTCCACGCGTCCTTGATGTCGTCACGACTCTACAAAATACAACCAAGAGCAACACCCCGGAAAGCAAACCCAGCAAGGCCCAATGTGCACATGAACAGACCGTTCTGGCCACGAGGCCTTGGAACACGAACAAAAACACGTACCGCAACTTCGACTTCGGATGAGCATTCCTTCATTCGCTGCACAAATGGATACGATGCCTGCCAAGAGAGCCCAAGGGGCGAGGAGTCAGACATCAGGCATCGGCTTGGCATGAGACGATATGCGATAGGAGAAACGTACTTCCTGCGCCTGGGCACGAGCGGCATCCATGACCACTTGCGCGTAGCGATGCATGCGAGAATCCATGGAGCTGTAATCCTGCATCGCGGCGGGGGGTCAGTAAAGTCAGTGAGGGGAGGGGTTCGGGCGGTGGACACCACCGGACGAGACAAGATGCAGACCCGTCAAGCTCGTACCATGGGGGCATTGAGATCGCGCGGTTTGACAACGGGCTCCTGGTCAAGCATGCTACCAATCTGCAAAACGTCGCGGATCGAATTCTGCTGCTCTTCCCAGTGATGCTCCATGTGACGTTGGTGGCGCGCACGGAAGTCCTCCTCAGCCTGTGAAAGTGCAATGAGCATGGGCCCACAAACTATCCTCAAACCAGAATAGCCACCTCTCCCTGCCTTTGGTGATTGTTTGAATCCTCACCTTGTTCAGCGAAGTGGTCATGACGGCCATAATGGCATTCTGCCGTTCACTCTTGAGAAAGTCCTAGAGAAACATCCCGCAGGTAAAGAAAGGGAGAGAGAAAGGAAGAGAGAAGGGAAGAGAGAAGGGGAGAGAGAAAGGGAGAGAGAAAGGAAGAGCGTGAGAGGAAAAGAAGAAGAAGAAGAAGAAGAAGAAGAAAGGGCAAGGGTGAACATGGCATGACCCAGACAAAAGGTCAAGTCGGGTGATGGCAAGGATGGTAATGTGGAGCCAAGAGCGTGCCGACCTCGACATTGGCGGGGGTACCGCTGAAGGGCTGCAAGGTTGGCTTGAGGTTGAGTGATTTGATGTTGCGCTCAAAGTCCTCGACGTCAATGCCATGTCGAGCCAGAGGAATTTGACTGAGAAAATGCGGCAAAGAGTCGGGCGCATCAAAATATGAACCGAGCGGGTGGGCCAACTAAGTCGAGCACCAACTGCGAGCTCGCCCGAGAGGGGCATCATCCAATCCTTAAAACAACACAAGAAGAGCCTCAAATCAGGCGGGCACGTACGCTTGGGTTTTGGCATCGCCAGTGCCACGGGCCGTGCGCTGAGCCAAAAGCTTGGCTTCTACTCGGGTTTGCTGGACCGAGCGCTCGAGACGCAGGCCGCCCAAGGCCAGGTTCTGCGAGTTTTGCAGACCTGTATTGGTCTCTCGTGCACGTTGCACGAGGTCTGCGAGAGAAGCTGCCATGCTGGCCAACTAACCCACCGTACCTAGTATCAGAGCATTAACGCAGGGCAATACTTTTAAGAAGCAGCCGCGGCGGCGCTGCATTTCATCTCGCGCCAACACACGGCACGACAACACGCGAGGACATGCCACTGCCGTCGGAAGACGCTCTTCCTCTCTCTGACCTTGTCGAGAACCAAGCGACACAAGCTGAACAAAAAAAAATTCAAGAGAGAGAAAAACGCATGCACAACAGTTGAAAATTAATTCAATTTTGGAGGAGGAGGGAATACTGCCCTTGTTTTTCAACCTTTGACGCCCAATTTTTTGAACCTTTGTTTTTATCAAGGGCAGCCCATTTGCGCGAGCGTGGGTGGTTTTGAGGTGGGCATGTTAAGCACGGCCGCTGAGCGTAGCGGTTTTCTGCTCGTCCTGTACGAGCGCGTCCGAGGCGTATTGCTTGAGGAGCATCTCCTTGCGCCGGCGGAGGAGCAGCTGTTCAATGTCCTTCTGACTTGGCACCACGGGGTGTGACGCTTGTTCGAGTTCGCGCGCAGCACGTTCGGCAGCAGCTCGGGCTGCAACCTCGGCAATGCCGTCTGCTTCCTCATCCTCATCTACTGCCATGCTGCTTCCCGTGCCTTCGACCTCCTCGCGTTGGCGTCGTGCTGCCGAAGCCTTCCATGCTTCCACCGCGGCCGCCATGGCTTGTAATTCGGATGCAGGACGCGGGTGTGAAGTGAGGACAAGAAGAGGCGTTATAGGCTAGGTTAGGCAAGGTAAAAAAAAAAAGAACAAAGAGTGGGTGCAAGTGCAAACGTAGGCTCGTACCATCATCCGCCACGGCGCTCTCAAGCTGGCCAAAAGCCCATCATCCTCATCACGGAG
>NW_001865046.1:592137-678781 GCF_000002865.3 Monosiga brevicollis MX1
GAGAGAGAGAGAGAGAGAGAGAGAGAGAGAGAGAGAGAGAGAGAGAGAGAGAGAGAGAGAGAGAGAGAGAGAGAGAGAGAGAGAGAGAGAGAGAGAGAGAGAGAGAGAGAGAGAGAGAGAGAGAGAGAGAGAGAGAGAGAGAGAAGAAGAAGAAGGGAGCAAGAACAGATCCTTCAAATTGTCTACTCTACTCATTCAAACTGACCGGCATCAACATGGCGAAAGAGTTCTGCACGAGTGCGCTTGGTTGTTGTCGCCTCTGCAACACGGGTCGCAAGTCAGTGGCCATCCCGGCCGTGGGAGCCGTGAGTTGACGAGCGTGTCGTGGTAGCGGCGCGAGCCAGATGGCTTGAGCAAAAACGTACTCTTGGGCGCAATCAGTTCGCGGACGCCCGGCAATTCACGCGCAGCGCCAAAGTATCTAAAACGAAAGCAACCCAAGCCAAAGGCCACCGTGCCCCAAGGGTGTATAAATATAATACATGAGAAACCGGTTCATGCGAGGAGAGTGGCGTGGTGTTGCTTTCATCGATAATCCGCCACGAATTCAGGTTTGGCCGGAGGCGAAGGGCGTACTTGTAGCCAAAATTGCCCTGGACCATTCGACCCTCAGAGTCCAGAAACCTTTGGTTTGTTTGCTATGGAGGCGAATTCAGGACCAGGTCAGAGGGGAGCAATGTGCATGGCTGTCAATCCATGTTCAAGCGGAGCAGTCATCAAAAGCAAGCACGCCGTACAGTATAGTCTGCACCGCCCAGTTCCACTATCCGATACTCCCAATGCTTCTTCTCCCGCAATAGCCGATTGAGTTCGTCATTGAGGTCGCGCAGACGATACTCGCCAAGCCCAGCTGTTGTGCAATGTTGAAGGAGCACGGACAAATGCAGATGCGGGGGAGCAAGCAGGGGTATGCTTCAAGTGAGAGTCAAAAGAAAAAAAAAAAGAGCAAAGGGGAAGGACCAAAGCTGGAAGGTCGGGATTGGCGTCAGCAGTCAAGGTTGATATGCAACGGACCGTTTTGGATCTTTTGCAGTCCTTGAGAGAACTCATAGATGATCTACAAAAACAGTAAGGCCAGGCACATGAAGACGTAGCAGAGAAAAACAAACAAAAAGAAAATCGCGGGCTGAGGTGTGGATGAATGCAAAGAGCGTACGTCGCGGCGAAACTTTTCGGCATCATGCAGGTCGTGGCACTCTTTGGAATGGTAGGGGCGCCTATTGTCAATTAAGCGGCAGGAAGGCCGGAAGTAAGCTGCAGGCAAGCCCCGGCAGGGTGGGCAATCACGTCAAGCGTACGCACTGCTTTTTGGGGTTCACTTCGTTCATCTTCCCTGCAACCCAGCGGTTGAGGAGCGATCTGCAAGGATCACGATGACAAGGGTGAGCAAAGGCCAGGTCAAGTCGTGATGGTGATGTGTGCAGCAAGGGCGTTCATGGAACATACTGGGCTTTTTCTTCATTACGAGCCTACGGTTTGAATGGTACATGGCCCCAAGAACTGAGGTGAGCGTTTCGACCAAGCACGAGGCGCCACGGTGGGCCACAAGTTTGAGCTGAGGCGAGAAGCGCAACGCGAATGCTCGTTCGTACCATGACAGCGGTGAAAGATTACGAAAAGCAACCTTCTCCGTTTCAAAAAAGCAGGGTAGGACAAAACACGGTAGGGCAAGGTGTGGCCTGCTTCGCTTTGACCAGCCGCCGCCGTCGTTGTCCTCTCCTGTTTGATCGTCGAGCGTGGCCTCTCCGTCGTCGGTCGGTGCTCAGATCAGAAAAAAAAAGAGAGAGAGAGAGAGAGAGAGAGAGAGAGAGAGAGGGAGAGCCAGACGCAATGCTACCAAGCGTCAGAGTGGTCTGCTTGTCAGCGCATTTGCCTTTTTTTTTCAAAGGTCAGTAGCTTGAACATGAGTGTGACCGGCATCACACTATCGTATTGGTGTCTTGGTCTTTCGACTTTGGCCTGACCAACAAGGCACTTGTGCTGCAAAGGGGCGTTTTATCTATGTGTGTCGCTGTGTATTTGTTGACCTTTGTGCGTTGTGGTGAGGGGTCAAAGTGGCAATGTGGCTCTCACCGCCATGGCCATCCCACTTCATGCTGGTTCATGCTGGGACCGTGGAAAGTGTGAAGGGGTTGGGGAGGACCTGTTTTCTGCTGTTCAGTGGCTGGATGTCTGGCGAAATCACTCACGGCAGTGCTGTCGCATTCCTTTTTTTATTTTTATTTTTGGTTAAGACAGCCTCAAGATTCCTGAGATAACAAGGCCATTGGTGTTGGTCAAAACAACAGCACGATGGTATGCAGTGTGCCCTGTTCTCAGTTCAGCTTTGTGGCATGGCTACTCGGCGCCGCCCGGGGGTGGTCAATCCGGGTTTTGTATCTTCTCACTCCAAAAAACCTTGATGGTTTCATGGGTGCAGTCGCAGACAGTGGAGGAACTGTTTCCGGTCTTTGCCAAGGATGGGAGCACCATTCCCTTTGAGTCGGTGGCAATGATTGTGCGGGCCTGTGGCTACTGTCCCACTGATGCACAAATCCAGGATGCCTGCCGTGCAGCCGGCGTGGCAGGTGCGTTGAATGATCCCAAACAGCGGCCCCGCTTTTGGCGATGCATGTTCTCGCTCTGATTTCCCCTTGTGGTCTCCTGTTGCTCTATTGCAGGTGCAGCAACGCAGGCACAGGTGGCACAGGTGGTGAATTCGCTGAAGCATGCCAAAGATGACAACATTGAGGGCACCATCACGGATGCTCTGAAACTCTTCGACCACGATGGTGGAGACATGGTGACAGTGTCGGAACTGGCTCATGTGGGTTTTTGCGCCGCGGCACCTGGTCAAAGACATTCCGGCCTTGTGAGAAACAGATGCAGCGATATCTTCTTGTCTGTTCCTCATGCATATGGTGGCTGCAAACAGGTGCTGGGCAGCTTTGGGGAGAAGATGAGCAAGGAAGACATTGACGAGATTTTTGGACAAGCTGAGGTGAGGTGCCATTTCAGCTTGCACCCGAAGAAGCGATCGTATCAACCAGGCCCCTTTCGAGAAAAAAAAAAAAAAACACAACAACACCAACTCATACCGTGTTGTGGAGCGCAGGTGGACGGCTTTGGGCAGATCAACATTCAGGAGTTTGCCTTGCTCATGCGCAAGGAAACGGGCGAGGAAGACACGCTGTTTGCTTGAGGTCCTGTATGTGTTTGGTGAGGCGTGGATGCGGCAGCCAGCTCTTGGTATACATGTTGTCGTGTTTTTTTGGGCTTTTTTTTTTTACTGTTTTGGATTTTTTTTGCATGTTTCTTTCCTTGCTCTGTTGCTGTTTGCAGTTTAGTGATTTGGTCCAAGGCTTCAAGCTTCCCTGCTTGGCCCCAGACTTGCTTTTGTTGTGCATACCATGTGCAAGGCGCAAGAAATTCATATCCCAAAATTCTTAGAAAAATTAACATGTATCGGATGTAAAAAGTTTGGATCGCGCGGCTGCTGTGTGGCTTTGTGGACTTGTATCCAGATGGCAGAGTTGGAATATACACACGACTCCAGGTCAATCAGTTTTTCAGGGTGGTAAATTGGTTGCAAACGTAAGCGGGTGGCAGAGTCTTGTACACATGACGGGAGTGGTGAGTTTTAGAGCAGAAGGGCGGGCCCCGAGAAATTTAGAGAACCTTGGCCTCGTTCTTGAGCTTGTCAATGAGCTCATCCACTGACTCAACCTAGCGCCATGGGTAGGTGGAACGAAGCGTCAAGTGAGACAAAAAAAGGCGGGCCAAGTAGGGATGTGTAAGCACGACGTGCATCGGGCGTACCTTGATACCAGCGCTGCGCGCAGGGGGTTCGGCAACCGAGAGCAGCTCGAGACGGGGGCTCACATCCACACCCAGCTCTTCGGGGGTCGTCGTCTTCATGGGCTTCTTCTTGGCCTTCATAATGTTGGGCAGTGTCGCATAGCGAGGCTCGTTCAGGCGCAAATCGGTCGACACAACGGACTGTCAAGAATGCAAAAAAAGTGAGGCATTTGCCAATGGCCGCAACGGGCAAGGCCGGCCTGTCAGCGCCTGGGCTACAGGCAAAGGGTTTCGCTTGGGTAGCGGCAACATACCGGGAGCTTGACGTCAATAGTCTCGAGGCCACCATCAATTTCACGAACAACGGTCAGTTGCTTGCCATCATCGGCCAAGTCAATCTTGTATGCAAAAGTTGCCTGAGCCAAACAGCGCACATGAGGGCAAAGGGTCGTCCGAAAAAGAATGCAGGTGCAGGGCGACGACGTACCTGAGACCAGTCGAGCAAGCCCGAGAGCATCTGGGCTGTTTGGTTGGCATCATCATCAATGGCCTGCGACACAAAGCCGGGGCAAGCCGAGAAGCCGATCAATCGCGGCGAGAGGTCGTTTAATTGGGATAGAGCCAACGCGAGCATCCCCACAGGCGCACGACAATAAAACAAGGGCGCAGCCACTGCTAGCCCAGACACATTTGGGGTGGATACATTTGGGGTGGATACCTGCTTGCCGAGGAGGACAAGGTCGGGGGTTTCTTCCTGAACGAGCTTGGCGAAGATCTTGGCAACGCCAAGGGGCTCGAGCTTATCGACCTGATCATACGAAACGTGGATGGCACGGTCGGCGCCCATGGCCAAGGCCGTCTTGAGCACATCCTGTGCACCCTTGGGACCGCAGGACACAACAACGACCTCATCCAGCTTCTTGCCCTCCTTCATGCGCACAGCCTATGGGCAGGCACAAACGCACCGCAAGGGGAAACGAAAGGGTTTGTCAAACAGAGAAAAAGTCGAGAGACCGTTTTGCACCATCACAAAGTTTCTTCCCCGCGCCGTCAGGCACAAGAAGAGCGCGCGCACCTCCTCGACCGCCAGTTCATCAAAAGGGTTCATGCTGTGCTTAACACCCTCGGTGACAACGCCGCTCTTGTCCGGCTTGACGCGAATCTGCCGGGCGCGTTGAAAGCAAGAAAAGACCAGGCGTAAGACAAGGCTCAGGTGTGTGGCCCCAGAGCCACTGGGGGCTAACTTTCCCCAGTCAGGCTACGCGCGCCGGCACGCGCACCACCCCTGCGCCGACAAACACATCGTTCTTCAGAACCCACCTTGACGGCATAATCAATGACACGCTTGCATCCGACCAAAGCCCGCTTCAACGACATGGCGGCGGTTGACTCGTCAAGGAAATCAAGAAACACAAATCCAAATCCACATAAGAAAATGGCAGGCAGAAGGGCCAATGTCGCAGTGACCGCAAAAAAACAGAGAGAGAGAGAGAGAGAGAGAGAGAGAGAGAAAACACTGCAAAAAGAAAAGGCAGAGAACCTGTGCAGGCACGAGAAGTTCCTTACGGCCCCACTTCATTGGAGGCCACTACATGGATGCAACAGCTGTTGTGGCCACCTTTGTTCTTCGAATGCGGGGGTCATCTTCTACAGATGGCTACGCGGCCTGACCCCCATTTGGTTGCCCCATTCTCACCACCTTCGCCTTCTACAGCTCGCCAGGAACGAGCACACGTAGCTTGTTGATGTCAGACGAATGTGTCTCCTTCAACTCAAGCAGGCACATGTAATGCATGCTGTTGACTCTAAGGTGTGTGTGCGCTTTCCCAGTCTGTCGCCTTTGTCTCAAGTCAGTGGCGTTGGAGTTGTCCATTTACCATCCAGTGGGTGTGGCAGCGACCGTATTTTTTTTCTTCTTTTGTATATCTCTGCTCTTGGGGTGCGTGCGCGGTCCCGCCGGCTGCCTCACTCGCCGTCCCCGGGAGGTTGTCACTGCGTTTGTTGCATTGTTTTCTCCTCATGCGCCTGTGTGCTATCAGGACAAGCCGACAAATCGCTGACTGCCTCCTGCCGCAGCGTCCTTTGATACATCCTTGGCTCTGATTGTCGTCGGTGCGTGCAGGATTTTATCTGATATATCTACCTACCCGGAGAGTGTCGTCAGCTGCTTGCATTGGCTCTCTTTGATTTGGCGCGGCTTCTCACGGTGGCATGCTTGCCTGTTCGCCGGGAGTTCAGGGCCGAGCAAACGCAACCTTGCGCGTGCGCTTTCCTGGAACGAGGTACATCCTTCTTTGCCCGTTGTTTGGAAGCCTGACTGTGTTGGGCCCACGAACCAAAGATGGCGCAGCCGTGCTGGATCGAGCTTCCGCCTAAGCGCGCTCAGCATGTCAGTTTTACTGAGCCGCTCATCAAGTTTGTGGCCAATGAGTACCAGCAAGATCCCGCCACGCTCAAGGAGGCAGTTCAAGAACTGACCGACCTTCGTGATGCTTGCGTGGTCCGACCCGCGGAGCGCCACGAATCAGGCCTCAAAGCCATCAACAAGTTAGTTGGCCGCTCGTTTGCTCACTCCTCTCGCCACGTTTATGCCGGCAGCCCTCCCTGCCACTCAGCTTCTCCGTGTCTTGTTGACAAGCATCCTCTTTCATGCCCTCATGCGTTTTCTGCCCTTGCTCGCAGGTACTACGGCCGCCTCTGCGCCTTGTCCAAGCGCTTTCCATTCCGCACCTCGGAACCCTGGAGTGGCACGCCGCCACCCCCCATTGGCATCAAGTTTGCTTGGGACGATTTGTTTGCAGCCAACTCACTCTTCTCTCGGAGCAAGACAGTTGGTACGTCGGGTCGCCTGTATCCCCTCCCCGACCGCAGTATGAATGGCGCTTGACCATACATGAGTTGACCAGTTCCTCCCTGTCACGTCAACAGCCTTGGAGGATGTAAATTATGAGAAGATTTGCGTTCTCTTTTGCATCGCCGCTCTGCAAAGCCAGATTGGCGCCATTAGCAACTACAACTCTGACGAAGGCCTCAAAACTGCCGCCAAAAACTTTCAGGTAAATTCACTACACGCCCGCTCCAGTATCACACTAAATTTCTTGCGTTTTGAATCATCCATGTCAGCTCTCTCGCTCACCTCAAATGTGTTCTGGTGCTTTCTTTTCTCATTTCACACAGGGAGCCGCCTCCATTTTTCGAGCAGCTGCCTCAGAGGTCCATCGCTACTACACCACCACGCCCAGCAACGACATCAACAGTACACTGCTCAACGCGCTCCACCTTGTCATGCTGGTATGCATCACTCGCCAATCACTCCTATCACCATGCTCGCCACGCTACCAACTGCACTGACCACATAAACAACAACCTGCCATTGCTCTCACGATAGGCCCAAGCACAAGAAGTTGTTTGGCGCAAGTGCGTCCTAGGTACGGCGCTCGCATTCCCAAACCATGTGCCATCATGGCACTGCCCATGCTACATGGCTCTGCAATCGTTTCGATCTGGTATACAATATATATTTTTTCTTTTGTGGGCCTGCGTACCCTCAAATCACGCCACCTTGTCGCTGTCTTTTGGGCTCAACAGAGAACCGCAAAGACCAACTGGTGGCCAAGGTTGCCAAGCAGGCTGCCGTGTACTACGAGGATGCATTCAAGACGCTCAAAGAGCTGGCCAATCTCAACAAGGATTGGGTTCAGCTGTGCAACGTCAAGTACCTTTACTTTGAAGCCGAAGCTCATTTTCGACAAGGCCTCTTTGAGGATACCCAAGACAAGCAGGGTCAAGCCCTAGCACGTTACCAAGCTGCTCTTCGCGCGATTCAAGAAGCCGACCGGCTTGCCGCCAATATGAAATTTGATGTCAAACGGGTCATGGCCACCATCTCGGCCAAGCTCAAGACGGCCGAGAAAGAGAACAGCACCATTTACTTACAAGTGGTGCCCAGCCCCGACACGTGCGTAAGAGGCAGAGGGCGGTTCCAGGGATCCACCAGATGGTGTCTCTTTGTTTATGCACTCAAACTCTTTGGATCCCATCCCGGCCATGCGTCGGCTGGATGCGTAGCGCACTCACTCGCACCTCATGGTTCACGTGCATATGGCAGGTTGCCGTTCGTGGAGCGACAGAACCTTGTCAGTGCCGAACGCTCCTTGCCAGACTTTATGTCAAAGGACATCATGGGAGACGACCCCTTTGTCGCGGTGGTGCCCCTGGTGCGTTACATTGCTTTGGAGTGCTCTGGGCGAACCAACCCAAGCTCGCAGCAGATCTTCCGCTTCTGAGGGGTTTTTTTTTTTTTTTCCTTACGTACCTTTTTCGTACCACGCGTCGTGCTGCTACCGCAGGCTGTGCATCAAGCTCGCAAGCGATATGAAGATCGGCGGGACGAGCACGTGGCGCAGCATATCAATCAGTTGCGCCAGGTGACTGCAGCCTGTGTCGACGATCTCAGGGCCATGAACCTTCCCGGGGCGCTGCAGGTGCAGGAGAGCGGTGATGCCGTGCCCGAGGTATGTCGTTTCTTTTCTTTGCACACAGGACAAACGCCCCATCCCGGTGACTGTTGTTGGGACGTACTTGTGAGTCTGGTCGGGCGGATGCTGATCTGATGCCCGCGGGCTATTGCGTAGACGTTGCTGGCGCATTGTCAGGAAGTTCAGGCAGCAGGCGGCGTGCAATGGGTTGAAGATAAAATTAAGGTACGTTCGTGCTGCTTTGCCAGCCTTCTCCGGCATTTTGGCGTCTTGATGCTCCCCATTTGTGGCGACGGTCTTTCTTTGGATTGAACTGGCTGGGGCTGCCACAACGACCATTTAGCTCCAGAAAAGCAAGTCTTTCCTCGCGTCATTTCATCTAACACGATGCCATGTTTTTTTTTTTGCTGCGGACACTGACTTTAGAATTTGCCGTCCCTCAGTCAAATGTGCCAAGACATGTTGGACGAAGCGCGCTCGTCTCTGGATCGTGAGAAGAGCGAGGATGAGGTGTGTCAAACCACGGCATCCTATGATGGCAAAGGCTCTTGCGGGAATCTTGAGTTTGTATTCGTGTTTGTGGTCGAGTGTTGATGCCTCCCCTCGTGCTTGCTTACGACATCACCATCCACGCGTGTTTGCCCATGCGCCTCCCGTTAGCGATATCGTCAACAGTATGGCGCTAAATACACGCTCGAGCCCTCGGATCGCATTGCCGACCCCACTCGTAAGGAGGTGGAAAAGTTTGCAACCATTCTGCAGCGCTCGCGTTCTCGCGACGAGGAGGTTGTCTCCAAATATGCCAGCATCAAACGTGAGTTTTCAAGTTTTTAAGCGGCAGGGGTTCGTTTAAGCGCATACTCGCCAACTTGTGTCAGCTCTCACCCCGTGCATTTCGGCTCTGTATGTGGGTTGCAGCTGGCATCTTGGTGATGTGCAAGTCTCCCGATGAGCTTCAACAGATTCTACCAAAGGATTCACCTGGGAGCCAACGTGCGTTTTTGTTTTTTTTCCTCATTTTCATTCGCGTTGTCTTGAGCCAAACATGCCATTTTTTATACAGTGACGTGGCCTATATGATCAACGGGCTCAAAGGGTCACTCTCTCACTGCCCTGACCAATGTGATAGAGGCCAGCAATGGTACAACGAGCACGCTGCGAGAGTTGCTGAGCAAATTGGATGAGCTGCGCACAGCTCGTGATGGCATGGAAGCCGAGTTTGAAACTGCAAAGGTGAGGAAACTTTAACGCTTTGCACAGCGCATTGTCTGCTGCACCTTTTGTACAACCTCCGACTGCGATTGCTTTTGATTTGTTATTTCTTCTTCTCTTGAGATCCGTTTCACTCATGGTCGAGGCGTTGCACTTGTTGATGGGGCACTCATAGGCGGAGGACGATATTTCTGGTCTGTTGTTGGAGCGTGGTGCCGATGTTGTCGAGGAGATGGCCTTTCAGGAGCAGCTGCAACGCTACAAGCCTCTGGAGGCCCGAGTCGAACAGCTCGTTGTGGAGACCAACACCGTTATGGCACGCACCAAGGAAGCCTTCCAGGCCTTTGCTGGTGAGCGAGGCATGCAAACCAGTGAGCGACAGGACATGCTGTCTGATCTTGAAGCCAAGTATCAGGGATGGATGGAGCTTCGGGCGCATCTCACCGAGGGTGAGAAGGTATGTTGTGTGTCGAACCGTTGGTCCTGGTCCTGTTGTTTTCATATCGGTGTACCGTGTCCCTCGAGCTTGTGTACTTGGCGAAACCATGTGCCTCGCTCTCTCTCTCTTTCTCACCGCCTTGCTTTCAGTTTTACACCAACCTGGCAGGCTTGTTGGAGCGCCAGCAGACGAAGGTGCAGGACTTTGTGCTAGCACGCCAGCTTGAAGCCAAGGATTTTGTTTCATCTCTTTCCCGCAACATTGCGGCAACACCATCGGAAAACTACGGTTCGAGTGGTCCTGCCTTCTCTTCTGGCTCGACAAGTCAACCTCCAGCTGCCAGTGCACCGCCATCCCAACAGCAGCCATACACGGCCCACGGAGGTTATCCGCAGCAACAGCAACAGCAACAACAACCGCCGCAATCGCAACCGCGACCTGCTGTTGGTGGGTATGGGGCAAGTGCTCCTCCACCATCTTACGGTGGTTACCCAGCAGCACAGCCTCAAGCGCCCTACCCCCCACACGGAGCGCAGCAGGGACAGCAGCCGTACTGGCAACCCGCGCCCTCGGCGCAGCAGCAGTACGGTGGCTATGCGCCTCAACCTGGGATGCCCCAGTCGTACGGCGGCGCGCCGCCACCAGCCTATCAATCAGGCTCGTACGGCGCTCCTTACGGGCAGCCACCACAGGGTGGTCCGTATGGAGGATATCCTGCCCCAGCATCGCAGCAGCCACATCAACAGCAACCTCCCTACGGATATGGTGCGCCTCCTCCAGGCCCTTACGGCGGTCAAGGTGGGGGATATCATTCTTCGGCATAGAGAGATGCAGTTGGTACCCAGCCTCATGTTGACACCAAAAGCTGTGTTGGGTGAAAGAGCTTACCCATGTCTAGCTATCAGGCTGTGCGATCAACCGAATGTTGCATTGTGAGCCTAATCTTTCTGCAGGCTACTGCGTTAAATTTTTGTTTATGCTCCGCACTTTGTCAGTTCTTGGTAACCAAACCGGTCGTCTGAGTTTGAGAAAGATACGTGCAAGGAGTGAGGGGGTTCAATTATAAAATCGACATGATTCGTTTTTTTTTTTCCTTGTTTTTTTTTTTTTTTCAATCAGATAACCCAATTCTTCGAGGTGAAGGCACAACCTCGTATGAATACAGATGGTGCATGTCACAACCACTGCTACGGCGACTCAGGTCGCTGTGGAGGCGGCGGGAGAGCTCTCGGGAGATGTTTCTGCGTCTACATCGTGTGATGAGGCTTTGAGTGGTAAGCTTTCATACATCATATCCACCAGGCTTTGAAACTCGCGATGCCTGCAGCGAAACGACACGCAGGGACAGGCGTTAGGAAGTGGTGGCCGGCAAAGCGGGCAGCATCAGGCGGATGGTACTCACTCTTCCTCTGTGGTCTCTCGGGGCATTCGGATGCCGTCAAAGATCTGCCGAGCACGCGTATTGAATTCACCCACCTAATCATAATCACACAACCGGATTGAGAAAGAGAGCGCGATGTAGCGAGTTACGGCCAACGCGCGGAGTAGATGTCAAGAGGGGACAACTTGTGAAACCCAGGGATGTATCATCAGCATCCAAAGGTTATGAGGACCTTACCGTTTGAAAGCCACCAATGAAATGCAGGCCAGCTGGAATGGCCAGGCCTACACTGACCACCATTGATGTGGCAATGACGAGGGCTCGGCTTGCCAGGGTCACTCCCTCGGCTCGCAAGTCACGACCCTAGTAGAACAGCGCGATGAATGCAGGCACACCATAAGAGCCAAAAGTCAACTCTGAACGCTGCTGCCATTGCGGTGTGTGGTGGATACCACTCAGACTGCTGTTCTTGCCTTACCTCGGCTTCGGCTTGGGCAAGCGCAGCCTTGACGGCTTGCTCGTCATGAACCTCGACGTTCTGCTGACGCATCCGACGAAAGTTGCGAATAAATCCAAAGGCAAAGGAGCCAAGAGCCAAGGAGCCGAGGGCCATGGCGACCATGGTCTTGTTCAAGCCTGGTTGGGAAGATGCAGGGGCATCTGGCTGGGGGCTTTCGACTGCATCGTGCAAAGCGCTCTCTGCTGGCGGCGCCAATGGTCGTGTCGTGTGCATGATGGCGAACAAACCGCAACCGCGTGCATGAAAATGACCTGAATGGAACGTTATAAATTCGAATTTGGTTGTTGCTCTATAAAAATAAAATAAAAAATTTACATCCGGATGTACATGTAATAAACTTGATTCGTGAATGTTAAATTTTTTATTGTATCAAGTTTATTGAAAGCAGACGGGATGTCATGAACTGTATGTAAAGTTTTCGTGCCGTGACGGCGGATGTCGGGCAAAGCATTCAGAAGGAGGCCAGGCGCTCGAGCCCAGATCACTGCTGCGAAACTACAGTGGGCGCAAAGTATTCCGTGCACCCACTATGCTGCCAGCAAGGAGACGCCAGGGTGGCCATGGAAAAACACTGGCCGGTCGAGTTGCTTAGGCGAGTGTCGCATCATGTTGCTCAACCATGTGCTTGAGCATGCGCCGAAAAACAAAAGGGAAAAGCCTGCCAATGATCCATCCAAAGCCCCAGACAGGTTTGGCACGGCAACTCCAGATGACCTCGCAATCCTAAACAGTTGGTGAGGCCAGGCGCCGAGTGAATGGATACACCCGGATGATATGTAGTTAATGGGGTCGATGAAACGCAAGGAACTGACCTCGCCCACCGCCCTGAAGGTGATGATGCCCCGGTGCGAATGTACGGGAACACCTGTGGATAGACGAGGCGATAACAGGGTCCTCGTCAAGTGTGCACGTCTTCATTCTGCTCACGATGTCAAGCGACTCAATCAATCACAATCACGAGCACAATGCACGTTACCTGATTTGACCTCGTATTCGATACGTTCATCTGGTTCCCCTGCGACGATTGCTTCAACTACAAATCTGGGCAGACCCACCCTGGTGGCATGCCCAGGGTATGTGGCGTGAGGACCGGGAAGTGCAAAAGAGTCGGCGCACACTTGCTCGCCTCACGAACCTGCGAGTGGCTCCAATGTACCCTTGAGCCCGAATACCCTCGACAGGGTGTGCAGGTGTACCTAGTCCCCCTATGGTGCCATTCGTGGATGTGAGCCAGGCTGCACCAGGAGCAAGAAATGCTCGATGCTCCCGAGCGCGTTGAGCTCCAGCGGTCGGCGCGTGCGCCCAAACCTACCGCCGTCCTTCCAAACATACTGCATCCAGGCATCATACGCCTCAGGTACTCCTGCTTTGTGCAGAATCGCTGTCTCACGTACCGACACGTCGCCCATGGTGCAAGTCCAAGTACCAATGGCCCTGCACTCCCTCCGGGCGCTTGATCTGCCAAAGGAAAAAAAAAAAAAAAAAGAGAGAGAGAACAGAAAAGAAAATGATTGATCCATTGGCTTGAATTTTTGAATTTTTAAATAAAACGTTTCTGGTTTAAAGTTTCAAACAGCCAACAGTCGATTTTAAATTTATTTTTTCACTTTTAAAACTTTCATTTTTCAGCTTGACAAATGATGGAACAGCTCAACCAGCTGTGGGTGCTGACGGACCAGGCTCATGCCTGGTCGGCGCAAATGGTTGTGGCTAGTCATGAGGCTTGGTTGTGGACTGAAGATCAAATGCAACGCCATTTGCCGCCCGAGTTTGCCGAGGAGGTTCGCGCCGCCCTCCTGAGCACTGCCGAGTGTTTGCGCCTCTGGGCCATCGTGGGCTGGTCCATGACTCGAACGGTTGCCTCGCTGGCCCACGAACACCCGTTTTGGTTTGGGGGTGTCCTGGCCGCCATTGTGACTTTGCTTGCCGTGCGTTGGGCCGTGCGCTGGCTGTACTACAAAATACAGCAACATGTTGTACGTCTTGAGCAACGGCTCCGTCACTGGCAGCACCGCACCATGCAGACATCTTCCCGGGCTTGGCGCTGGATTATCTGTGTCATGCCCCACATCATTTTCACGTCCTTATTCAGCCTTGCGCTCCTGTCTCCACACTCTCGCCGCTTTCTGGACGACACTCGCACTCTGTTTACACTCGGTGTCATTATACCGATCTGCCTCTCGCTTGCAACGCTGCTACCTCTGGAATTGGATGACGGCTCCAATGATGCAGCTGAGGACGCAAACGATCGACCTGCCGCGGCACGAAAGCACCAGTCTATGGGTGCGCCGCAGCGTGAAATCTTAAATTTGGCGCGTCGCTCCTGGGTCAGCTACTGGAGCGCCTTGGCACTTCTATTCACCATGACGCAGCCACCCTTTGTCGTTTCCTTGCTGCCCATGATCCCGCTTGCCACGGCCGCGTCGTCCGGAATCGTTCTGTGGCTCTGGCTACCCTTTGTGCATGGCTGTGAGGTGGTAGCAGATGGGTGGCACTGGGTCTTGCGAACAGCTCTGCCCTTGCTGGCAACCCGACAAGAGGCGCTGACCACGCAGACTGGCATGATCACCAACATAGTCGTCCCGGCGATCAAAGGCAGCCTGCCCGCTGCCGTGCAGAATTTTGTGGAGCCAATCGTCCAGGGCGGGCTAGTGGTTGTCGTGGCAATACCCTTTTTCTTTTCACCGCGCTTCATCCAACATTTTGGCTGTGCGCTTGTCGGTGCTCTTGTGCCCGCATACAAGGCGCTTGACATCCTCGGTCGCCCTTCTTTATTGAAGCCTCAAGGTCAAGATACCCGCACACCGGCTCCCATGTCTGAACCCATGTCGGCCTTGATCCTACACTGGCTGCAATACTGGGTGGCGGCGGTCCTGTTTTATGCCGCGCACGAGTTTTTAGAGGGACCGTTGTCTGCTCTCCCGTTTTGGTATGATGCGGAGATTGTGGCGTACCTATGGCTGCAGCTGCCGTACTACCGTGGAGCAGAGTTGGTTACCAGCACGCTTGTCCAGATTCGTCCCGTGCAGCACGTCTTGCTACCGTTCTCCCCCGTGCGCAGTGTTCAGCGAATCAGACTTGGCACTGCCCAACCCCGTCCTGGCAGCCGGTTGTCTGGTGCGACGCTGGGCGCCAGTCCTTCGCTGGGGCAGCATACGGTCCGCCGTCGACTTCTTGCTCAAAAGCCTGACCTCGGCCCATCAACGCCTTTGCGCCAATCTCTCACATCGTCCACCAAGCCCAGAACCCAGGCCGCACCTGCACCCCAACTAGACCTGAGCGAAGAGAACGACCCACCAGCTACAGCTAAAGAAGAGTGAACTGGCTATCCACCTGACTATGTGATCCTGTTGTTGCGTTTCGAGAATATTACAATCACCCTCTCCTCAAACGAAATTCAAAACAAAATTTAATCATGTCTTGCGCAGATGAATGTTCATGTACAGGCAGTCAATTCAAAGGCCAAATTGCCCCATAATGGCAAGGTTTGACTGCTCCGTCACAAGCGCGCATTTTCACCCTTGTCACAAGCGCGCATTTTCACCCTTGTCACTCATGACGCCTGGAATGTTGGTCAAAAGCCGTCAGCTCTTCTCTTACTGGCAAGTACGGCGCGCCACACATCCAATGCACGTCAATCTAGGCGCCACAGAGAGGATTGGCATCAAGAATGCTGACTCATACGGGGTTGTTGCTGTTGAAGAGACTGGACCAAAAGAAGCAGTTGCTGCTTGATAGAGGACACATCTGCTTGTATGACTGCGACGTCGGCCTTCATGCGGTATAGCTCCGTCATGATCTGATTCTGAGCACTCGAGGATGCGTTGCCCCCCTCATGCTGAAAGGCTGCCAGCGTTCCGTAGAGACCGTTCAAAACCCCGGGAGTAGCACTTGATGCCTGCATGCCTGCATGATTCTGGCCTGTCCGATGCGCAGATGCTTGGGCCTCCATGCGCCGGGAGTTTTCTTGCGTATGATCATCGGCGCTCCTTGCTGTGTCGGCAGTTGAGGGGCTTTCGCTTGAATGTGCTGACCGCGTGAAGGATCGCGTTCCAGTGGCAGCTGTGTGACCAGGGGTGTTTGTCGTCTCGTCCAGGTCGGAATTCCTCTGGACACGGCTCGAGACTGCTGCCGCCGCCTCTGTTGCCTCGTGGTGATTTGCAGCCACTCCTGCCGCCTCTGTTTGTAAGAGCGAGTTGTCTTCCGAAATGGGAATGCGGCCCTGTTCGTCCTGGTCGCGCGGTTGGCGTGTCCACTCCTGGCTCAAAGCCGAACGTGCCCCTAGCACTCGCTGGCGTTCACTGAGCATTTTTTGCATCAAATGCCGAATGCTATTCCAAAGCTGTCTTCTCCCTTCGATTCGTTGTTGCTGTTTCCTTGTGCTCGAGTTGCTTGTTGTTGGATCTTCTGCCATATCTTGAACATACTGAGACAGAATATCAAAAAAGAGACCCCACCAGCCGTGACGTTGACCACTCCTGTGCGATCTTGGCCCGAGATGCGCCACACGCTTGATGGCATGCCGCTGATCGTGATACAGGCATGGCATTATGCCGTGTTGCAACAGCCTACATCGGCACATGGGAGAGGCAGGGCTGAGGGAACGTGCACAAGCGAGCAAGCGACGAAGGTATCACAGCACCACCGACCAAAGATGCAGGCCCCGCTCAAAGTTGTGAACCACCTCCACCCACTGGATCTTGCGGCTCGAATCGCGCAGTGTCCGTAGGCTCGCTGGGTTGTTGCGATCCAGCCTTGAGAAGCTGCCGAACCAGACAGACGTGAGCACGCGCGTGAATTCCTCAAAACTGTCAAAGCTGCGCCGATATCCGGTCCAGCGGCCTACCGCTTGGAGTCGATCACGGCCAGCGCATCAGCGCCCAGTCTCTTGCAGTCAAGAACCTTGACGCTGGTCGTTTCGCGAAGATGAAGTCCGTGATCAAAGCCTCGTTGAAGGATTTCTTTCAGGCTGCCCATGGCCATTCGTTCAGGGTCCGCGGCCTGTTCTGGCGCACGAAAGCCAAACACAATCGCATCGAGCTTCAACTCCCTTTCCACAGAGTCTGTTGACCGTGGGTAAGACGTCGCGGCAGCCATTTCTAACGGTCAAGCAGCTCTTGTCAAATGCAGCCCGCTTTTTCATGGAGCCAGTGAAAAAGTCGATTTTTTGATCCTTCAAAGTGCTTCTGTTCTGCTTGAAATTTCAATCTTCCAAAAAAATTACAATGTCATGAACATCTGATGTAATTTGAATTTGAATGTTCACACCAACCGGGTGTGTGAACTATAGGTTGCAAGTGCAGCCAATTTCCTTGACTTTTCGATTCTTTTTTTAAAAGCCTCCCGGCAGGATGAGGCGTGGACAGCGGGCAGCCGTGCAGCGCCGCTTGCTAAGCTGGGTGTGCTTGGCATGCGTGGTGTTGGTGGCTTGCATGGTGGAGAGGACGTTTGGCGCTGCTGCCGATCCCATGTCCTTGCCCGAGGGGCTATTAGGCGCGGTCGATGTCGTGGGGTGGACATGCCCCGCGCTCTTGGAGGAATACGGCCGACCGCGCTCGCTCCACACCCCACAAGAGCAATTGAGCGAAGCGCAGCGCAATGACTTAAGTAACCACAGCTGGGTGCCGATGGAGCACTATTTTGTGGACGACTCGCGCCGGGGTCAAGGCACACATTACCAGTATCAAAAAGGCCAGCTGGCGAGCATGGTGTTGCGCGCAGGTCGCGCCCTCGCCCAGCTAGCGCAGCGCAAGGCGGCTTCCGCTCCTGGTCTCCTGCCGGATTTGCAGGCGCCATCGTCCTTGACCGCACACGTGCGCCAGCAGCAAAAAGACATGTGGTTCTTGGATGCGGCAGCTCAAACTATCAAACCTGGGGCACGAGTTTTGGTGTTTGGATCGACCGAGCCCTGGTTCGAGGCCGTGGCCCTGGCACTCAACGCGTCGAGCGTCGTCACGGTTGAATATAATAAGCTGACCTATGGTACGGACGGGATGTGCATGACAGCTGATGATCAAACAACACGTGTCACCCTCTCTTCAAGCCACGCGATAGAGCCTCACCGGTTCGGGTGTCCCCCATAGTGCATGACCGCATTCAGACTTTTACTCCAAGCGAATTTCACGCCTCTGCTGTAAGCAGCACTCGCTTTGACGTGATCATCTCCGCCTCTTCCTTTGACCATGACGGACTGGGACGGTGCGTTCTTTTTTGCAACAACTGCAAACTTGCTGGTGTCGAAAAGCGCGCGTCGAGGGGCCCCACTGGCGGCTGACGACTTGCCACGTGCAGATATGGCGACCCACTGGATGGCCAAGCTGATTTGAGGGCCATGCGGCTGTGCCGCTGTTTATTGCGGGGTGGTGGTACACTGCTGCTGTCCATTCCTATTGGCCCCGATGTTGTCGTGTACAATCTACATCGCCGGTATGTTTCCATCAGTGGAGGCTCTGGCTACTGTGCCTGCACCGCTGCCTTGCCTTCACTTGTCGCATGTGCATGATGTGTCTTGTTAGATATGGGCGGCGACGCTTGCCACATATGCTGGCGGGCTGGACGCCAATCTTTGTCACGGGCTGGGATGAGGCTCGATTAGACGCCGACAACAATTTTCGCCAATCCTTCGAGCCTGTATGGGCCTTGCGGAAGACGCGCCTGACCAAGCCCTCTGGGCAGCCGTCAGCAAAGTCCAACCCTCGAGTTGAGCTATAGGAGCCAAGCTCCAAGCCGGCTTGTCGAATTGGGTGCTTCCTATGACTGTGAAGATTTGAAGTTTGGAAACTCAATCCAGTAATCACATGTCAATTTGAGTCACGAGTTGTGATCGTACCGCGCAGCGGTTATGGCGTCCATGGCAATGGATCGCATCTCAAAGCCGTCAAAAGAGGCCAGCTGAAAAAGACACTTTAAGCTGAGCTGAGCCAGATTAATCAAATCAATGCAGCGAGGGCACCAAAAACATCCATCGCAAGATTTCATCTGAGCAATCTCCGTGGTTCGCTTGCCTTCAGGTTCACTTTTTGCGACGTTTGGAGGCCATATGGCCCCGGCAGTTGGGACAGTACCTGTGGAGATGCAACCGAGATCAAGACGGGACAGAGGCATACAAGTGAGGCTTGGAACCAGTGTAAAGACGCAGAGACAGACAGACAGACAGACAGACAGACAGACAGACAGACAGACAGACAGACAGACAGACAGACAGACAGACAGACAGACAGACAGACAGACAGACAGACAGACAGACAGACAGACAGACAGACAGACAGACAGACAGACAGACAGACAGACAGACAGACAGACAGACAGACAGACAGACAGACAGACAGACAGACAGACAGACAGACAGGTGTCAATGCAGGTCGGACCATTTGCTGCCTTTGGGCTTTTCGGTGAGGCCGACACAGGCGTAGTGGAACCACTCATGCGGGCACTGAAGTTGGATACAAGAAACGTCCAGGTGAGACAGGATGACCAGCAAAGTTTGACGATATCGTCAAATCATCCAATGATCAAGCTTACATCTTCGTTATCGCATCCAATCATCTCTCCAAAGGAAACCTAAAAGGCACGATTTGCGCAAAGGAGCCGTCGATTGAGCTGAAGAAGCGAGGTTCCCGGTACCCATGTATGGGTGCCATGCCAAATGGCAGACCAACCTGGTTGCAGATGCAATAACGTGGCTCGTTAGGGTCAATGGCCATTTCCTCCTTCTTCCTAAAAGCACGAACAAGAGTGGAGCATAGTGAGGTCCACTCACACCGAAGGAGGAGCCGTCAGGACGTGGCAAAGACCCGCGCATCCACGTACTGTGCGACGGCCTGGGCACCTGTCGTCATCCGACAAGGCGATAGCGAGATCAGAGGACGTGAGTGGCGATCACACATGAGCACCGAAAGCAAAGCTGGATGGTGTGCGCTGCACCTTCGGTAAGAGCCTGATTGGCATCCATTTTGCTCAGGTCACCATCGAGATCCCGGATGTGCTTGTCCACTGTTTCATAGCTGTCAACGGCCAGGGCGATTTTGCGGTCGCTCATGTCCAGGGCATCTTCAAATTGACTCTAAGTGGGCAAGGGACATGAGCACAGCTGCCGAAAGCTGAACCTGCAGCTGGGAAGTCGAGATCTTCCCATCCCCCTTAAACTATGGTTAGCTTCTTCAGCGACTGAAACGGACCCGCAAGTGCCGTAGACGACGCATGCGCTCTGGGCCCGTCACTTTGCCGAGGTCCTGCAGGAGCTGATTGCAGCCCTGATCAATCTCGACGAGCAAACTCTGCACGTCCTGGTCCAGAGTTCGTAAGTCTGAATACTTGCGATCCAATTCGCCAGGCAGCTCGCCCACGCGCTCCAAAAACTGAGACAAGAGATAGGACGCCATGCCGGCGTTGGAGACTAACACGTTCCCTCGCGCCGAGCGTCGAGCGTCGAGTGAGCGGTGTGCGAGGAGCAAATGGAGAGATCGGCCGATCAATAACGGCGACATGAGATACACTGATATTTATCACACTTTGAAAGGTTATAACCCAAGATGAAAACTTTTGATCGTGAAAACTTTGAATCATCCTCTCCCATTTAAATTTTCGAATGTGCTTTTTAAAAACCCAAAGCGTTTGATTTTTTTCTTTTTCAAAATTTACATGTAATTTTGATTGAACTTTTTTTAAATTTTAACATTTTCGTTTGCGTTGTCAGGTACCCGACTTGCGGTTCAAACGCTTGCGACGGCAGTTGGCGTGAGCTTGGCTAGCCCGCTTTCTTCGGGAGGGGCCGTGGCGGAATCTCCCTACATTTGCTAGCAATTCAGTTGGCTTTGTGTACACCGGATCCCACTTTGCAAAAAGGGCTTGAATCAGCTACCATGTTGCCCGAGGTGGACGCTTCGGGTCAGGACCGGGTCGAGTACCCAGGGGCCATGTCCCAGCTCGATCCACTATTTTACGCTCAGCAGCTATTTCGACGTCGCAAATACGACCAGTGCGCGGTAGGTCTTGTCGTTGAGCCACTAGTAACCGCCACTTGCGTGCTGCCGTGACTTGATTCACTCTGGAGACCAGTGCACCCACGCCATCTCGCGCAAGATTTCGGCGATCGGACATGGCGGCGTTCCAGGGGCGCGGGGCGTGCTTCGGGGAATCGCGAGCTTTCATTCCATATCTGTGTACTTGATAGGATCTTTGCGCCCACCTGTTGGAAAAAAACCCATACGACAAGGTTGGTCAAGGGCCTGAGCTGGTTTTGCGAGTCAGTAGACTGCATGTCACACGAGCCCACCCCGTGCTCATGGCATGTACCATCTTGTCCAGGCTGCCTGGTTTCTCAAGACCCGGGCCTTGACGGAGGCTGTCCGGATCGACGAGACCGAGTTGGAGGAAGAGGGCCTGGCAGAAGTCATGCTGGACGACAATGCAACTGCTCAACTCCCACGTACGTGGACACTGTGAAGCGCTCTGATGGCGCAAAGGCGAAATCCCACACTGACAGGGATAACCTGGCCCGGCTTGTGCGAATATATACAGGACCTGGAACCTCCTTCTCTCGACCAATGACCAACCAGGGCGCCAACAAAGGCATTCGGTACGGCAGAAGTTTGTTGTTTCTTCTTTCCCAGGCTCGATGCTGAGGATGGCCATGCCGTCGTTGACAAGCCATTTACCCTGGTCCTCAATAAAAGCGAGAACACTTTAACATCTGCCCTCCCATTTCCTGCTCTACTCAGGCCCACCAGCAAGACAGGGCGTCCCGTCAGTGGCTTTGTGCGCCCAGGCACCCAGGTGGGTCGTAAAGTTGGTGCAATCAGACTCGGGTCTTGCGCTCAAACATCTTGACATCGGGGGGTGGTCCCTCACCCTGCTCCGTTGGCATGTATTTCTGCCTAGTCGGGCCGCCCTAGCACCATGGAGAACGCCATGCGTACACCGCGTACGGCGACGGCACGCCCCGTGACGACGGCTTCTGGTCGTTACGTTCGTCTTGGAACGGTATGTGAGGATCGCATATGTGCTTGGCTGTCCGCCGCCTGCCGAACCTGCTAAGATAGCCGTCGAGGCAAGCTCGGTCTGATCTGGTCTGTACGTCTGCACCCTCGATGGTGCCCAGGCCTCGATGGTTTCAGAGGATGTGGGCACTTTTATCAATATTGAGAAGTTGGACCTTCGCAAGTATGCCACACGCCCCATCCTAGCCAAGGCCCTGTTCTTGTACATCCTACACGTGGGCGAACAGCCGGTCAAGGCGCTTGAGCTTGCTGCTCATGCCACCGAGTACGAAGAGTTCAAGGATTGGTGGTGGAAGGCCATGCTGGGCTTTTCCTACCATCGGTTGGGCATGTATCGTGACGCCGAGCGCCAGCTGCAGTCTTCGTTGCGCCAGCGGGCCACCATCTTTGGGGCCATGCTCTTGGCCAAGGTGGGTTGTATGACGCTGCGCCAGCTCTCCCGCAAGCCTTGTTTTTATTAACGGGTCTTTGGGCTTGGCAGGTGTACATCCGACTGGACCAACCTCAAAACGCGCTCCGTGTTTATCACGATGCGCTTAAGCAGTTCCCCGACGAGACGGTCCTGCTGGCTGCGGCAGCCCGAGTTTACGAAGGTATTGGGGACCTTTCGCGTGCCGTCTCCGAGTATCGCAAGCTGCTCGAGCATGACAGGTAAGACCTTGTGCCGTCAACCAGGTCATTGGCCCGCGGATGTGTCAAAGGAGATGGTGTCCTGAGCATACCCTCACTCTCCCTCGCCCCACTTGCCTGAACCAGCACCAACGTGGAGGCCATTGCTTCTCTTGCTGCCGAAGACTTTTATGCAGATCAACCCGAGTTGGCTCTTATTCAATACAGGCAAGTTGTGTCTGATGCAGGCCAGGACAAGACTGACCTCACGATCGGGATAGATGCGCCGATGGGGGCACATTCTTCTTACTTTGTTTGGCACGGACGACCTGAGACAGGCGCCTTTTGCAGATGGGCGTGGCCAGTGCCGAGCTCTTCAACAACTTGGGTCTTTCTTGCTTCCAGGCCCAGCAGGTATGAATTCCTCTGCTAGAGTGTGCTAGGCTCGACCGATTTTCTCAAGATGCGCTCTCACGGCGGCGGTGGTGGTGGTGGTGGTGCAACACAGTATGACTTGGCTTTCAACTGTTTTGAACGTGCCCTGATGCTGGCTGATAACAGCTCCCTCTCCGATGTGTGGTACAACCTGGGACACGTCTGTCTGTCGCTGGGGGATACGACGCTGGCTGAGCAGGTATGGATCCACCTGCCCTCCGTGCCGTTGGCCTAGATGGAGCATTCACTCCATCGCCCGCTGCGTCCTCTTCAAATTTGCATAGTGTTTGCGACTATCCATCACGTTTGACCCCTCAAATGCCGAAGCCCTGAATAATCTTGGGGTGATTGGTCAGTACGAGCGTTCGCGGGACGCTCAAGCTGCCTGGCTGCTAGCGCCTTGTATTTTCCCTGATTGTGCTTTGCCCACTTGTCGCGAGCAGAGCACCGATATGACAACTTTAGCAAGGCCCGAAACTATTACGCCAAGGCCATGGAACACTCGCAGTATGTACATGAGCCTCACTATAACCAGGGTCTGATTGCCTTCACCCACGGAGACCTGGCCAGTGCCATGAAAGAGGTTCGAATGTCGTACTTTTGTTGATGCAAGGCCAACGCCCCATCCTCTCTCTCTCTCTCTCTCTCTCTCTCACGCTTTGCCTGGCTGCCCTACTACCCCTCATCAATCCAGTCGGAGCAAGCGCTGACTCTTTACGAGGACCACGTTCCCTCTCGCAACCTCCTCAAAAACATTAAGCGCCTCTTGCGTGAGTGAGTGCAGAAAAGATGCGTTTTGTCCAAAGTTCTAATCCAGAAAACATCTGACATCTGCCTTGATACGATTTCGGCTATCACTTCCACGGCATAAACCATTTGAGAACAATACAAATCGTCAAAAAGCAGCCGTTGATCCCGATCCAGCGCCAAAATCACAAGAGGAAGAGACTGAAAGAGACTGAGAGAGACTGAGGGAGACTGAAGCGCGAAAGAGAGAGAGAGAGGCAATGTGCGCAGAAAAACGCGCTGAGGGCTGTGTGTGGTCTTGTTTTTTTTTTTTCTTGCTCTCTGCATGCACGAATTGGTTTCAAGTGCGGTGGCCTTGAGCTGAGCATCCTATCTTTTTTTACCCATTCGTTGACAGGCTGCAGCTTTGCTGGCACAGCTCTGTTCTTCTCGCCGGTGCTTTCAGTCCAGCATAGGGCTGTGCATGATCTGAGCTGAGGCACGAAGTGTACAAAGGCAGGCCTGGGTCGTTTTGATCATCATGGATGTCTCCGGTTTGCGCAACCAGCGCGTGGCAGCTGAGCCCGATCAGCTCGGCTTGGAAGTCCAAAACGACTTTTTGGACTTTTTGCAGCGGTATGTGGACAGCCTTCAGACCCCCCTCTTGCCGAGGCTCTCTTCTAGTATAAACCTGTCGGCATCAGCGGAATGTCCCTCGAGCCCCAGACTCATGCTTGCATCCTGTCCTTGTGCAGCTTCCGCGTCGAGGGCAAGGACGAGCCACATTATGCGCTAGCTGCACAACAAATGACACTCGAGGAGGTCGAAACCAACACCATTTACATCAACTTTGGACATCTCCAACAGTACTCGGAGCAGCTGAGCATGCAGATCCTAACGGACTACTATCGGTCCGGATGGCGCTCCTTTGCTGTTGCTGTTGCTGCTGCTGTTGCTGCTGCTGCTCTATTATTGTTGATCTTGCATTTCACTCGAGCTTTGTGCTAACCCGTGTGGCCGATTGCCTTCACTTGTTCATTTACGCAGCTTCATGCCATTCATGCAAGAGGCCACTCGCCAGTTCGTTGTCAGTCTGTTCCCGGCTCGAGAGGCGGATGAGCAGGGCAACTTGCGACCTTACTACCCCGCCTTTTTCCACCTTCCCTCCATCAATTCGTACGATCCTGAAGCGATTGATTGTACCACCAACAATCATGGTCATCAGATCCGTTTGCCTTGACCAGTTTACAATCATTGACATTGTTGCCCACCGCACGATCTTGTCCAACTCACAGAATCCGAGATCTCAAGACACAGCTGATCGGTCACCTGGTTGCCATCAAAGGTGTGGGCCGAGTCACAAAGCAATCTGCACCACGCTTGCTTTTGTGGGGCTGTGAATTCTTTTTGCGCTGTTTAACGCGTTTGGTATTCCCCTCTGCACACTGGCAGGCACGGTCGTCCGTACCTCTGCTGTACACCCCGAGCTGGTGCGTGGTACCTTCACGTGCTTGGACTGTGGCGAGATTATGCGCAATATTGAGCAGCAGTTCCAATACACTGAGGTGCGACCGATTGCGGGCGATGAGCCAAAGACACGCTTCTTTGATCCGTGCCATCAGCCTCCTCTACCTCCAACCGTTCCTAATGGACCTTCGTGTTGTATTTCAGCCCACCCGCTGCACCGCCAACGGTTGTGAAAACCGCCAACGGTTCAAGCTCGAGCTTGATCAATCACACGTACGAAGTCACAACCCATGCATGAACCCCTTTCCCCATGTTGCTTGGCCCTCCGATTGTCCCACCGGCCCTGGTGGCGCCCGATGCACCTGACACTTCGTGTTTTTTTTTTCCCTGCTTTTGTTGTTGGGGGTTTGTTTGGGGTGTTTCTTTTGGGGTGTGATCTTTGCAGTTTGTTGATTTCCAAAAAGTGCGCATTCAAGAATCGTCGGACGAGATTCCTTCGGGCAGCATGCCCCGCAGGTTAGCCCCCTTTGGGTCACGTGGCATGAAAAGGCACCGTCCTTGTCTGTTCTGGCACTCTTTGTGAGCCGACTCTCGCGTGCCTCAACCTCGGCTTGTTGCATTGGATCGTCTGCTGATTCGCAGTGTCGACGTGATTCTGCGCCACAACGCGGTAGAGCAGGCCAAGGCTGGCGACAAGGTTTGTGCCGATCCGAAAGCCTGCCCGTGAACCATCGCTGTGCACACCCACCAATCTTTCGGTTTCTCATCCCATGCACCCTTGCTCCGAATGCAGATCATTTTCATTGGTACCCTGATCGTCCTTCCCGACATTGCCCAATTATCCGGTTGGTTCTCGGGTTCGGGTGTTGATTCCGCTCATTGGTGCTCAAATCTCACACTCGTCTTGGCAAACTTTCCCAGGCAACAAAGCAGCTGTTGTACGCGGTGGTGGTCGCTCGGGCGAAGGATATAGCGAGGAGGGTATCACTGGATTAAAAGTAAGTACACGCGCCTGCCCGGGTCCGGCCTTGCAACGTAGGTGCTCGTCATTTTGCGCACTCTTATGAAACTCCTGTGCAGGCACTTGGCGTTCGCGACCTGACATACCGCATGGCCTTTTTGGCAACAACCGTTCAACAAGAAGGTGCCGAGGTAAGCGCTCGCACACGATTGCGTTGTTGTTGGCAGGCACCTGAAGATCAGCTTGCCGCATGACTGCAAATGGAGGGGGCTTACTCATTTCCGGTGCAAATATGCAGACCGGTGTGGTCAACATTCGCGACGAGCATGCAACCATCCAGTCCATTGTTGCCGAGTTTACGGAGGAGGAACGTCAAAAAGTCCTGCAAATGAAAGAGGACCCTGATCTCTACCGCAAAATGGTTGACTCCATCTGTCCTTCGGTCTTTGGTGAGCCACTGCCTCTGAACCACGACAAACGTAGCATTCGCATTCTGTGCTCAATGTTTGGTGGCTTGGTGGCATGTCCAGGTCACGACGAGGTCAAGCGCGGCGTTTTGCTTATGCTCTTTGGTGGTGTACACAAGACTACTCCTGAAGGGATCTCGTACGTATCTTGAGTGTTTTGTGTTGCGCCACAAAGAAGAGTCGCGCTCACTCGTCATCTGCTTGGTCATGCATCGATCCAGGCTTCGCGGTGACATCAATGTCTGCATTGTCGGCGATCCATCCACGGCCAAGAGCCAGTTTCTCAAGTCTGTTTTGTCCCCACTGCTCACTGTGTCTTGGAAACAGTTACGCTCGCTGTGGTTCACACCCACTTGCTTGCATCCGCGAACTGCATGTGCAGATATGTGGTGGACTTTGTGCCCCGTGCTGTCTACACGTCAGGCAAGGCCTCGACGGCTGCCGGTCTGACAGCCGCCGTGGTTCGGGACGATGACAGCAACGAGTTTTTCATTGAGGCCGGCGCCCTCATGCTGGCTGACAATGTTAGTTTTTAGCTTATCTGTTTGTTATTCTGTTTGCTTGGCCTTGTAACTCGTCTTGGTTTTCGTGTTCTTGTGAGCACGCGCCTTCTACTGCATGCAATCAACTGCTCTCTGTGCAGCCATGTTGCTGCCATCGCGCAACATGCTCAACCTGGTGGCTTTTGAATATAGGGTATTTGCTGCATTGACGAGTTTGACAAAATGGACCAACGTGACCAAGTGGCCATTCATGAAGCCATGGAACAGCAAACCATCTCCATCACCAAGGCTGGCATTCAGGTTTGCTTCTTTCTCCAGCCTTTTGGTTGTTGTTTTCTCTGTTGGGTCTCTCTTTATGTTTTGCTCTCTACTCTTTCCCCCGTTCGTGAGCTCTATCTGCAAAGGTGATTCCACTCATGTCCATGTTGGCGCAGGCAACGCTCAACGCCCGCACCTCCATCTTGGCGGCCGCCAACCCCATTGGGGGTCGCTACGACAAGGGCAAGCCTTTGCGTGTACGTTGACTGCAACCATTTGGCCTCAACCACTGCCCTGCCATCCGCGTTGCGCAAAAGCAATTGCACTTGCCCGCTATGCGTTTGGCCCCTCTGTGCAACCGCGCTTTGACCTCATGCGCCTGCTCACCCTGAACTGTAGAGCAACGTTGCATTGACCAGTCCTATCATGTCTCGCTTTGATCTGTTCTTTGTGATTGTGGACGAGTGCAACGAAGTCACAGACTACAACATTGCCCGCCACATCACCAAGCTGCACCAGCTTCAGGATGAGGCTGTGGAGACGGAATACACCACTGACGAGGTGCGTTGTTGGCCGCAGACACGTGCACGCACAAGTATCTTGTTGGTGTTGATGTTGTTGTTTTTCGTTTGGCTTTGTGTTTCATGTTTGCCTTGTCCCGAGTGCATGCATGTCCTGACGACAAGCTTGGTTGACCCTATAGTTGCAACGCTACATTCGATTTGCGCGTGCCATCAATCCGCGTATGACGCGAGAAGCTCAGAAAGTGTTGGTCAAAGAATATCGCAAACTTCGGCAAAACGATGCCACAGGTATGTCGTATAGCGCAATAGTGTGTGCTTGTGACCAACAGGGTACCTCCAAGGGCACCTGGTCAGAGCGTACGCTCGAGCAGGCTTAGGCGTGCCATAGGCTTTGGCGTACCGGCCATGCCTCTGTTTGTTCTCCATTGTTATTCCATGCCCTTTCTTATGCATCTGCCGTTATTCCATGCCCTTTCTTATGCATCTGCCGCCTGCCACCGCAAACCGAGTAGGCATCAACCAGTCGAGCTATCGCATTACTGTGCGCCAGCTTGAGAGCTTGATCCGTCTTGCCGAAGGACGTGCACGTCTGCAATGCGACGAAGAGGTGAGTTGCGCCTCCTCATGTGCACCAAATCGGCACCTGTCCCGAAAGATTTTCCTCTCAAACGCGTTGCTACTGCTCAGATCAAAGCCGCCCACGTGTATGAAGCGGTTCGCTTGCTGCGCAAGTCTATTATTCATGTTGAGACTGAAGATCTGCTGTGCGTTCAGACCGACCAGGCCCATGCTAAGGTGCTTAAGATTGTGATTTTTTTCTCACCTTGACTTTGCATTAGGCTGGATGACGATTATGCAGAGGAGAGTGCAGCCGATGTGCCAACAAGCCAGAACACCAGCGCCATGGATGTTGACCAAGCTGCCGAGGCCCCAGAGCGGGTAAGACTGAACAAATTCCGTAGATGCAGCATTCAGATGGGCGAGGCTCTCACTTGCCGCTTTTGGGCGACATTTCGCAGCAACGATCGGCTCGCACCATCTCCTACGATGCGTACATGCGTCGTGCCGAGCAAATCGTTCACTTTGTCGCACGTCGGGAGCAACAAGGTTTGTTTGCAAGTCTCCATTGCTGCTTCAGCTGCACTCTGAGTGCTGCGCCCGCACACCGGTCCCGGTGCTTCTTGATTGTGGATGCCCACGCTCATGACCTCCAAAACACGCTCATTCCCATATCGAATATGCAATTGTCAACCGTGCGGGGAGTACAGCCGATCCTGACTCGGACTTTGCAGGGACAACTGTGCGCGACGTGGTCCAGGCATATCTAAAGGATCACGAAGCCGACTTTGACAGTGTTGATGCCATTGACGAGGAGCGGGAACAGCTGCTCCTTATCATCAAGCGCATGATTGAAGTGGACTCTGTGCTTCTCTGTCCAGATCCAGATAATGTTGATGAGCTGAACCAACACGTGGTGTTGCATCCGAACTTTGTACTCTCGTAATCACCTTGCGAGCCAAATGCACGAGCACTTGAGTGACCTTGACAATCGGCGATGCTTGGCCCGAGCCGCTCGCCCAAAAGCCAAGGCCCTTGGTGTGCACTACCGTTGTTTTTACCATCCTCACGTGCAGAGCTTCTTTCCCTCCAGGTTCCTGGTTAGACGCGCCAATTTTCATACGTGATAACGAGTCAGGGACTGTGAAAAGTGTCAAGCGAGGTTCGCTGCGGGCTGTAGGAAGCAATTGATTGTCTTCATGCCATCTCGAAAGCTCTCGGGTCCTCTGAATCCATCAACTTGCCAGTTTGATTGCCTTCCTATGCTCAGCCCATCTGTTCGACGCCACCAGCACCGAGCTACAAAAGAAAAAAAACACTTGTCAGATCTGATCTCATGTCAGAAAAAAACGATTCAAGGAAGAAAAAGGAAACAGAACAAGACAGCAGAAGGAGTGTGGGCTTTTGTGTTTGAGTTTCTCTCTTTTTTTTTATTTTCGATTTTTTGTAACGGTCACAACAACGGACCGGGATGGGCATTGGTGGCCTTTTGTCGCTCCTTGGCGGTATGTTTCGGCCAGCGCAGCGCACAGCAGCGCACAGGCACGGGCAGGCCGGGTCAACACTGGGAAATGCTCATACTGTTGTCATCCTGTTACGCCCATACTCTTGGGTTGAGACCAGATATCCAAGAGCGCAGCCATGTTCGCGAGTATGCCGGGAAGCGTGTCGCCATTGATGTGGCCGCTTGGTTGTATAAAGGTGCGTGCATGATAGATGACCCCGGCAAGACTAGCCTACTATAATGAGCAGCAAGCCCACCCTCACGTGTGTTTGAGGACGTTTTTGATTTGGCCAGGCGCGTATGGCTGCGCCTTGGAGCTACAGAGCAATCCAAATGATACGGATGCCTATATTCGCCTTGTGATGAGTCGTGTGTTTATGCTGAAATCCTTTGGCATAACACCCGTTCTCGTCTTTGACGGTGCCTCCTTGCCCAGCAAGGTATGTACACGGGCACCACGCCACCAGCCCCGCTGCTTGATGCTGCATCAAATAAACCTTAAGCACACAAGGATTTTTTGCCCTCGGGCCTGTCATTTCATGCCGCTTGCTTGAAACTTGACGGAGCTTAGAGCCTCGAGTCGGAGCATCGGCGGCGGCAAAAGTCTGCGACCGCCGAAGAAGGACACGCCCACTTGAAGAACGGTTAGCTCGTCAAGGCATCGACGCTCGGAAGTGCCATTGCTGCCGATTGGCACAACCCTGTTCATTTGGGTAAATGCACATGTATCAAGGAAACACAACCGAGGCTGCGCAAGCCTTCAAGTCAAGTCTCGACGTCACCATGGATATGCGGCTCCGCTGTGCTGCAGCATGTCGCCGCTATCAAATCGGTGAGCCCTTTGCCACGCATGATACACGACAGGTACAAACTGAGGGAGAGGCGAATTGCATCACTTGGTACACGCGCTTGTCCATAGAGTACATTATCGCGCCCTATGAAGCCGATGCGCAGATGGCTTACATGTATCACCAAGGTACATGCATCAAACTTTCCCTTTCGCGCCCTCTATTTTTTTTAATTTTTTTTTCTTTTCTTTCAATCGCGCGCTGCTGCATGTTTTCGACCCGTCACAAGAGGCACATGCGCCAGCTATGTGAAACGCCCGTCTCTCAAATCGCTGTCATTCTCGCCCTCGGCCATGCTTGTCAGGCCTGGTCGAGGCTGTCATTTCCGAAGATTCAGACTTGTTGGTTTTCAACGTTCGCGACGTTTTTTTCAAGCTGGATAGCAGCGGGTCAGTTTGACTCTTTGTGACACACTCATGAGCCATTCCGATCTTGCCTTGTACTTTGTCCTCATCCCCATCGCCTTTTTATTCTTGTGATAGTTTTGGCATTCGCATTCAGCTGGACAACTTGGGTGAGTTCTTCCTTTTTGAGTTTCTTTGCCTTGTCTCCTACCGGACATACTTTCAGCGAAGCGAGCTGGCTTTTTGTCTTGTTGCTGATTGAAGGCGAGACATCGCCGCGGTGCGAATAGAGCGAGTCAAGGTGCAGGTCAAGAAGAGACTTTACAACATGAAGGTACCGACCAAGTTCGACGGCATGCGTCTGTCCCGTGCTTCATTTTCGGTTTCGAGAATGCTGATCTGGACTCTTGAATTGGACAGTTGATGACGCCCGAAGCATTTCGCTTCATGTGCATTGTGGCAGGTTGTGACTACTTACCCGCCTACTCGGGTACGAGATTGTGCATGGCTCGCAGACACGTAAAGTTGAGAATTCCAGCTTTCTACCGTGTCTTTACCATGCCGTGTGGGTGAATTCACTAGACAAGCATCCACGTGGCGTTAGCCTCAAGGTAGCCCTCGATTACATCAATCGCTGCCAGGGCAATCTCAAGGAAACCCAAGCGCTTCTGGGCCGCCGGCACGCCCTTCATGACGGGTATGTTGGTGTGCAGGATAGCAAAGGCGAGCGATGGCGGTGGCGGATAATGTGGCAAATTTGGCGATTATCTAGCCCGCTTTCGTGGGCCTTGACTGATGTCGAATTTCAATGTGGATGTTCTGCCCGTCAGCTTTAGTGAGGCATTTGAACAGGCGGACAAGACGTTTTTGCACCAAGTAGTCTACGACCCGCGTCAAAAACGTCGCGTGCATCTCACACCCCTTGGCACCAACGCTGAGCGACTGGTTGGTGGTCTTGCTGAACGGTCTGGCTTTGGCTTTAGACCCACGCTCCACCGACTTTTATCGCGAGTACGGCCGTTCACAATCTGAATGGGCTTGACTCTTTGTTCCGATGCTGCTTGCATGGTTCTTTCTTAGCCATACCTAGGCGAGATTGAGGTGTCAAACTGTGTTGAGCGAGCCACGGGCCTTTGTAACCCAGCGAGTGGAAAGAGATACATAGAAGAGGGGCTCTCTGCACAGGTGGCGACACAGATTGATGGCATGGCCCAGGCACAGGCGAGAGCCGATGAGGAGAAGGTGATGCTGCGCCATGTGGCAACCCACGCGATCGTGGGACTTGAACACTGACCCATGGACCTTGAAAACGCTCTTCTGACTGTATGTATGTGCGGTTGGCCGCGTGGCATGTGTCCATGGCAGGAAAAGCGTCAACGACATGGAGTACAACGACATGGAGTACAACGACACCATCGACCGAACAGCCGACACCACAAGCAACCCCACCTCGGTCGTGGGGCTGCTGCCTTCGTGGCAAAGTGAGACAGCAGATACGGTTTGAGGAATAGAAGTTATATTTTTGCTAAGCAGTGTGGTCTCATTGTCGGTGTCCTTCCGGCCACTCTGCTAGAACAAGTCCCAAGGCCAAGGTGGACGTTTTGTCTTTCTTTCGATCACAGCCTGCAGCCAAAAGCGCAGCAGCGCCAGAATCAAGCACGGCTGAACCATCAACAGTGCACCACCCAAAGGGATTCGGACTGGATGTTACCGTTTCACAGGCCGAACTGGAGCAAGCACAAGCATCGCTGTCGTCTTCGAGCGCAGCTAGCCCGGATTCGAAGACACCAGATTGGCTTGCATCTGACCCAAACCCAGCTGCCTCAGAAGCAGCAAGTAGCCTGGCCCGTGCCTCTGCTGCATGTACAACACCGCATGAGCGGGCCAAGCCTGGGTCAGGGTCAAGCTTGCGTTGTGAAAACGCCCCAAATGCCAGCTCGCCCGTTCGAGCGAAGCACACTCCAGCCAAAGCGCCAAGCACTTGTTCCAACGTTACACGCCGTGTGGGTGGGGGCTTTTTGAAAAATTGGCTGAGCGGTGAACGCCCGCAGGGTGGGATGAAACGACCAAAGCGTCTCGCCGGTACAAGTGGCGACCCGATTGAGATTGGTCCTTGAGAGTCGGTGCGCTGAGCGCACCCCTCATGCATAAGAAGCTAGGTTGTTCTAACAGAATTGATCCGATTTGCACCAACCAAGCGATGACGCGCCTTTGTGACCGTGCAACCAACCCTGCATACCCACCCAGACGCTTGCACGCACACGCACACACACACACACACACACACACACACACACACACACACATGTGTGTACGCACACACATATACGCACACTTTTGACTACATGAAGCCTTTCATCATCACATGACAGGCGGCTTTACAGCAGAGTGCACCAAGAGGACGACGCGGGCTGGCTGCTGGCCACATTGACAAGGGGTGTAGGTTGACGCGCCTCCTCACGCACTCGCATGATATCTCGCGCCGCCTGAAGGAAAATGTCTTGAACATTGATGTCTGACTTGGCGCTGGCCACAAAGTGATGAAGCCCCAATTTCCTCGCCAGATGTTGCGCCTATAAAGCCCAAATACAAGCCATGGGCTAGTCAACAACCGCAGAGGAATGAACTGGTGGTACATCAAGACAAGTTTTCAAACCTGCGAGACGTTGGTCACTTGCTGCGGATCGGCAGGATCATAGAGATCAAACTTGTTGCCAATGATAAAGATTGCGACGTCGACTTTGGCATGGGCCCGGGCTCGCTCGACCCAGCTATCATAGACAGGCCGTGAATGAGTGTTTTGAGCCAACTGGGGCAAGGTTGAACTAGCCAGGCTGGTCAAAGATTCTTTTGTCCACCCATGCTGCTTCAAAACGCACCCGCTTAATGAATCCACGGAGTCGGCATTGGTGATGTCATACACCACCAAAACAGCGTCGGCGCCGCGATAATACGAGTGCGTAATGGATCGAAAGCGCTCTAGCAATGCCAAAAGGACAGAGGAAGCACCAAAAATTATCAAATGTACCTGCCTTGGCACCGGCCGATGGACAACTCGACGAGGAGGGCGATCAGCCTTTGGTGCTCTTCCATGTGGATGCACATTGGCATTCTCGGACGGCTCTTGAGCATACCTTGACCAGCCGTGTCCCACACTTGCATCTTGATAGTCTTGGAGTCGACTTGCATGGTCTTCAATACAAAGTCCACGCCAACTGTGCTTGCAGCGAGGAGTAAATGAAGCACACCAATGAACCATTGAGCTGGGATATCAAAGGACAGCGAATGATAGCCTCGCAGAAGGGCGGAAGGTTATCGCGTACTGGTCGAGATGGCTTGCTCGTAAAACTCGTTGCGGCTATAGCGAGCCGCCATGCTAGATTTGCCGACAGTTGAGTCACCCACCATGATGACCCGAACAAGGGCGTCTGTCAATCCAAGCCAATGAGTATGCAATCCTTGATGAAGTGGAGCTGAAGTTGTTTCAGGGCGACATCGGCTGACACTCACCGTAGGCCATGATGCACGGTCGTGTTTTTCTCTAAATACGTCTCAGAAAAAATGGACTCTGTGGGGCAGATGGCAGAGCGTTTGTCGTCGGCGCCTCTTTTTGGGTTGAAGCAGGTTGAGCAGAAAAATGCCCGACAGAGTCGAGGGCTTTGTGTACATATGATAGGTCGTTTGCCACGTCGACAGGTTCTTGTGCCCAGAGGGCCGAGGCAAGAGAGGGACGGGAGGAGTAAAAGGCTAGGCTGATTTTAATGTGCATGCGTGGCGACTAGTCAGCGAAGCAGTTTGGATGCAAATGCTTTGATCTTGTTGGCTCTCGCCGCACCGCAAACTGGTGAATCGCCAACACGACAGAAGCCAACCAGACACCCATGGTGCGCGTACAATGTCTGCAAGCAACAGAAGGGACAGCGATGTGTTGATCATGCAAATCCAAAAGTCACACGCATTTTGTCTACTCTGGCCCTTTTTCGCCTGGGTGGCCCTGCACGCACGGCGCCGTGGCCGCCCACGGCGCTGCCATTTGTGACTGATCCGCCGACTTCGGCTTCATGTCCGCAGTTTGGGTCAAGAACTAACCTTGGCCGTGCTGACAATGCACAACTTTAACTCTCCTCTTCAAAATTACATTCACCTGATGTTGAAGTTGTTGCGCAAACAAAGGTCATGTCGCAATCCATTACCCACACCATTCCACAAAGACAGAGAGACAGAGTTGAAGAGGCACAGTTACAGAGAGTCAGAGAGTCAGAGAGACGAAAACAGAGAGACAGGTACAGAGTCAAAGACAGAGAGACACTGTCTTTGAGACAGAGAGAGTCAAAGAGAGAGTGAGAAACAGTCAGTCAGAGACACAGAGTTACAGAGACTCAGAGACAGAGACACAGAGACAGAGACACAGAGTCACAGAGAGAGAGAGAGCCCGAGCCCGTCGTTCAAAGCGAGAGAGTCATCACACATCACACGACGACCCAAAAACAACAAAAAAAAAAAATTTCTTGGTCATGATTCGGATGATCAGTGGTGCGGGGCTGGCGGCGGGGGCTGGACGCTGCGTCGCTGCGGCCGTGGGGGCGGGGGTCCGGCGCCCATTCTTGGGCGTGCTCTCGTGTAGCAGGGCCTGGCAGCAGCCCATTGTATGTGAATCGCATCCCCGATCTCACACCCACCATCGAGAGAGGTTTTGACAGGAGAGCCGCCAGCAGGTGGTGTGTGTGTGTGTGTGGACGGCGTGGTCACACCTCTTCCATGACCCGCATTTTCACTTCTCCGTCCATCTCTCTTATTCTTGGTCTCGCTCTCGCTCCTGCTCTCGCTCCTGCTCTCGTGCTTGCTCTCGTGCTTGCTATCTCCCTCTGTCGGCACCCCCTGCCTCGCCGTCTTGATCGGGCCTTTCTGGAAAATACATCCACACGTCCCTCTCTTCCTCTCTCTCTCTCTCTTTCAAACACGACTTGGCTGCCGATGCTGTCCTGGCGACGCCTAGCCATGCTTCTGGACTCACCCTCGGTTGCCGTGCCTGTCATGTCCGATAGATTCAAAGCAAGGTCAAAATGGCAACTCTGACCCCCATCAACACAGACAAGGCCCCGGCCGCCATCGGTCCCTACTCGCAGGCCATGGCCGTCAACGGCATGCTCTTCGTCTCGGGCCAGATTCCCGTGAACCCAGCCACTCAGGAACTTCAGCTCGGTCCTGTGAAGGAGCAAGCCGTACGTGCCGCCCTTGCTCGCCTCTGCTCACCCTTTTTCGCCCCCTACTGCCCCCTTTTTTTCGCGCCATCCCTGAGAAACTGCCGCCGCCCCTTTTGCGTTACGACAGGCATTGGTCTTGGACAACCTGCGCGCCGTGCTTGAAGCCGGTGGCTCGGACATGAATCACGTGGTCAAGACCACCGTCTTTCTCAAGGACATGAACGACTTTGCTGCCGTCAACGAGGTGTACGCCGAGGTATGCCGTGGTTGTGTGCTTCAAACACGCCTTCTCCTTTGTGCTCATTTGACTTTGCTCTGCATCCCCCAATCGGGTATCATGCTCTCCTCACGTAACGGCTCGCTTCGGTAGAAATTTGGTGATGCCCGCCCTGCCCGTGCTGCGGTCCAAGTCTCCCGCCTGCCCAAGGATGTGTCAGTGGAGATTGAGTGTGTGGCCGTCGTTTCGAAGCTCTAAGCCCGCGTCCAAACCAACGCGTCAGTGACCACAACCAAGTCGGCTTTCCAGTGTTGTTTGCCGATTGGCCGCAAAAAAAAAAAAAAATAATAAAAATTAACTGTTCCGCGTATCATACAAAATTTGTCTATGAATTATGGGCTGCCGACGCCTGCGGCGAAGAACACCTGGCTGCTGCCAAGCTTTGACTGAGATTGAAATGACTCAACACAGGAGGGAAAAGGCAATAAAGAAAGCATCAGATACAGTATTGAAGACACAGAAAGAAGAAAAGGCAAATGAGAGCACAGGGCCAGCGCGCAGTGTTGTTGGAAGTCAACACCTTGGGGCCACTTCAGACATCGGTTGATTGTACATGGCTCAGCACGGCCATTTTCTGCTCTGTCCTCGTCTCCTTACGCTGGACGTACAGGTCCAAAAGTTTTTGATGACCACGATTCAGTTGACTGGAGGTTAAAGGCACCCAAACCGCAGGGGTGAGGCAGAGCAAACTGGCGCCTTGATTCTTCAAAAGTCACGCAATGATGCATGCCAATAGAAAGACAAAGAAATGCGCCGGGACTTCAGACGGATGGTACTCACTTGATGTAGGGCTCAAGGGCCTCGCGACCCAGGAGCAAATGCAAGGATACGGAGATGAAGACGCCACTCTTGCGTACCTCCGCAATCGAGCTAACAAAGCACTGCGCGCACAATCGTTTCATCATGAGCCGTTGTCGTTTCAAACCCCGCGCAGCTATCAGACCCACCTCCAGAATCGCGGGCATGATCCAGCTCAAGTTGGAGAGCGCCTGCTCAGCCGTCAGGCGTGGAACCAAATTCTGCAAGCACACCGTCCGCATGTCAATGCACTTTGTGGGTCCCTGGCTCTACACGCGCCCTCGATGAGGAAAGCACGCTACAGAGAAGCTTGCATACCTTGTCCAGCATAAAGAGGGCAGCGGTGCAACCTTGCTGCTCCTCCTTGCTAGTCGGCGCTGCTTTGACGTAGGGCAGCAAGAGCCGAATCGTGCGCACAGGCTCCGCTTGTTTGCCAATCAGCGTAAGTATCTCCATGCACTTGTGCAGAATCTCTGCGTGCGTGTCATTCTAACATGCACGGTCCAACCCCCACATAGCTTTTAGGACACGTCGCCATTCGGCCCTCCCCAATAAGGACGCATGGCATGATGGCCGAACCTTTTGAATGTCCAACAGCGTGGTGATGACGTTCTCGTACTCGCCGTCAAAATAGGCGGCTTGCTGCTGGATCAAATGACTCAGAATACGCAGGCTTTGCTTGCGCACGGCCAACTCTTGATCCGCCACGAGCGCCAAAATGGAGCTAATCAGACGATCCATGTGACCCGTGACCCGTGCAGGATCCTCCTTCACCAGTTTGTGCATGGCTGCTAGCATTTGCAAGGAATACTGTGTGTTGATGTGCAAAGAATGAGTGTGAGGATGGGGCAAGACATAGAGCCTCGTGCAAGCCAGGCTTGCTCGCGTAATCTAATATTTTCTCGAGACGTGGCAGCCAATCCATTGGGCGGATCACGTACCGAGTCTGTCCGACCATCCAAGGTGTCAATGGCATCGCCAATGGCAACTTGACGCCCTGCAACGACCAGGTGGGGTGATTGTGGTACTGGGGGCGATGTGGCGGGTGCGTCCACGCTCAGCGTAGAGCCCGTCCGCGACAAGCCATTGCCGTGGTGATTGTTGTGGTTATTCAAGTCCTCTGGGGCCTGGAAATGATGGTCGCAATGTGAAAATTCAAAATTTGACGTGAGGCCCGTCGCTGACATGCCGCTTTGGGAAAAAAAAAGACCCATGTGTTTCGTATACCCCATTGCCACAACAGATAGAAGAACAGAGGAAGGGAAGGCCTCACCGAACTATCAGAAGCCACTCGGGATCGCCGTTCCCGGGCCTCCTGAACTGCTGCTCGTTGTTGCTAAGAGCAGGCGACAATGCATGAGATCCCAAGCACCTGGACCGGAGGTTGAATGTTGCGAAAGAATACCAAACATACCTCCTTGGCAAGTGCGGTGGTACCCAAACGTGTGGCCAGTTCAGGTTCGCTACCCGATTGGCTTCCTGATTGACTACGCTCAGCCTGGTATGTGTGTGGGTTATAATGGCGCTCAGCTCCATTTGGAGGCCTGTGTGTCGCCACGGGCAAGCCACTGTGGCTGGGAGATGAGAGACCCGATCGCGCTGTCGAGGGCGATGCCACGGGAAGCCCAGATGTGGCAAGAACCCGTCGCATATCTGGCGAGGCGGGTGCCTTTCCAGCAGATTCTGGTCGAGAAGCGCTGACAAGAGGAGCCTCCGATTCTTCCCATCCTGGTATGTTTGCTTCGAGAAGAACCGCCAGCGGCTCCGCTTCTTCGGGTTTGAGCGCTGCCATGGCCCGCCGCATGAGCGGAGGGTTGATCTTGCACATGCTCAAAAGGTTGGCCGAGGTTGTCCGGCGCAGCTCTGCTGATTTGGGCTCTATATACACGTTGGGTCGGCCACATGAGAACGGCACCGGCGCGCGCGAGTGGTCTGGCAGAACGCAAAGAGCGAGCATGCTGCTGGAGTTTCACGTCGGTGCAGCCACAAACCTTCTGCGAGCTGAATCATGAGGCGCACGGCATCACGATAGGATGAAGACGACTGATCATGTACGCTGGCCAAGTCGGCGGCACTCATACGCTCCAGCAATACTGCAGAAAATTCCATCATGGCGTTCTTGGCCTGGATCAGGTTGGTCGCCAAGAAGATCACAAAGCATGAGACTGACGGGCAGGGGGGGATGTGCTTGGAAGTGCGCGTGTGGTCAAACGGCAATCTCATGCGCGCCAATGACCCAGGAGGGAGGCTCACACCTTGTGATTATGGTTGGCCAAAGGGTCAAGTAGGGTGCGTAATACGTGAAACAACTGCACATCTGCCGGAAATGTCATGGCCACCTGATCCAAAAGCTTTTGTACCTGTACCATGTAACGGGCTGGGTGAGCGGCGGACAAGTCTATAGGATTTGGCAGGAGGGGCTGGCCTCCAGCGCTGCAGCGGATTCTGATGTTTGACGGACGGGAAGCAACATCAAACCTCGAGCTGCACTGTGACGGGAGCGCTCGTGCCCAGTTTGAGCAGGAGACCTGGCACCACGTCGCGCATCCACCCAACTGGAATGTCCTCCTGCATCGCAATTCAGCAGAGCCAAGGGTCACATGCATCGTCAGCGCGAGGCGAGGGGAAGGCATCCATCCAAGTGGACCACACGGCCGTATCAGACAGCGGTGCGCACAGCATAAATGTTGATAAATTCGGAGCATATGCCAAGACTTCGCAGATACAGCTTTTGGTGGCCCTCTTGAAGCTGAAGCACAGACAATCAAGGTTCAGAGGTGCCGAGGAGGTGACGGTTAGGGTAACGCTCAAGGGCTCATTTTGCGGGAAGCACGGCGGCTTGATCTGCAGCACAAACCTGCTTGGCAAGTAGGGAGCAAATGCGCTGAAAGTCCTTGGCAACGGGTTCCAGCTCGCTGTCACACAAGAGGGTGCGAAGCTGCGACAACGCCTGGTCGCGCTCTTGCCAGTCGGCATTTTTGAGACCCGTGGCGATGTCCTTGAGCAGACCCGTCATGGAAGAGCCCCCAGGCGAGTCAAACTCAGTTGAGATGGTGGCCGCCCGAGCAAGACGATGGGTGCTCGAAACCGGCGTGCTCACGGGCAGGTGTGAGCGTCCGCGTTGTGCAGTGGGTGTGCGCTCGTTGTCTAATGTTGAGCGGCGTTGAGGGGTTTTGCTGGGCGTTTTGGTTGGAACACGGCGAGCTGGCGAGAAGCTGGGTCGTTCCGATGCCTCCATGCGAGCTCCATATGTGCCCCGCGCAACTGCATTTTTCACAAGGCTGTGATGAGGACTCAAACGGTCACAGAGCGACACCAACCACGCAAGCATCAGCGCAAGCGCTCGAAAATCGGAGGAGCATCAAACCTGGAACGCCGGGGGTAGCGGTGGGCCGGCGTTGCGCAGAGGGAGAGTTGGGCTCGGAGCGAGGAGCAACACTTCGAGCAGAAGCGATGGTCGCCTATGTAAGCCAGCCCAACAAACGATTCGCCCAGAGATACTGTGAGGTGTTTGCTCAAACTGCGACCAAGCAAGCATCTGAGACGGAATATGGAAGCGGCTTCGGCCAAGCGTACGCGACGAGCAGTGGCCTTTTTGTTAAACACATTGTCGCTTGAGCTGGTCTTGGCGATGGAGCGGCGCTCGGTTTCGGTACGCCGGCGAGGGAGGGCCACACTGCCGCGAGCAGAGGGGACTGCTGTAGCCGAAGGTCGTCGAGAAGAGCTCTCGCCGCCGCGGTTTCGATCAGAGTCCAGGCGTTTCTGGGTCGTTGCGTCCAAGGTATTGCGGAAGGCATTGGCTTCAGACCCTTGGCGCTCGGCCCAGGCCCAGAAAGCTTGACGGGCACGCTTGCGGACTTCAGCATCAGCATCCGCCAGCGCGTGACGAAAATAGGTTTTCAGATTATTGAGACTGCGCTGCAGCTGAGCATCATCCCACTCCTCAAAGACCAAAGCTACGGCGTCGGCTACGCAACGGCGTTGCAAGACAGCCTTGCTTGTATGCGTCTCGAGTACCCTGCCACCCCGGTAGCAAGGAATCGATGGAGTGAGTCAAACCAGAGGTGGTCGCCAAAGAGGTTTGCAGAGGACACTGTGATACTCTAGACTGACCTGGCCAGGACTTTGCTGTGGCGCACATTTTTGATGAGCGAGAGCAAACAATGGCGTGCACTATCGGCGATGATCTGTTCGGGCACAAACAGACGGAAGGGGGGCACGGGGGCATGAAACAATGACGAAATGGAAGGCAACACAGCCATGGTGCTGTCTAACACCAGCACCAGATACTGGCGGAGACCAAATCAGAACTGGGATTCGCGCGCGCGCGCACACACACACACACACACACACACACACACACACACACACACACACACACACACACACACACACACACACACAGACCTTGATGCTGACTGCCACTTGATTCATTAGGGGACCCATGATGGACTCGGCGGAGTAGGCAAAGCGTTGTTGCATACGAATGGCAAACTATGACATGGAGTGGCGGTAAGATGGAATGGATGAGGCCCGGTGATACATGGAAAAAAATTCTGATGATGTGCTAAGAATGAACAAACTGCTGACAAGTCATACCATGGTCACCGTGAGGCAAGCTTCTTTGACGATAGCTGAACGCAGGTCTTCGACCGATTTGCCAAGCGCAGCCTGGGATGTGTGGCGAGGTAAGGAAGTAGAGAGGGCGGTGACCCCGACACAGATTAGAGTCGAAAAAAAAAAAACATGTCGACAGAAGAAATTTAAGATGGAAAAAGGAACAAATGAAGGGAAAGGACGCAAGAGCAAGCTAGAAAGAACCAGCTTGAAAATCTTTTGGAATCCAGGTCACCCTGCTGATATCAGCTGTGGCTAGGGACATACTGTAATGGCGCGAACGTCGTCATCCAAGGAGCGGTAGACATCCAGATCCTCGGCTGCCGCTAGCGCACGGATTTGACGCAGCATATCGGCCTGCATACCACATAAAGGTGAGCGAAGCATCAGCTCGTGGTATGGTCAAGTGCCAAGCGCGTCATGCCAGGTGCGTCGAGCGAAGTGTGCATAGCGCAGGCCAAGAACTGTTGTGACGTGGAAACATACCCGGGGTTCCCATTCACCCGACGTATCCTGTAAGACGCGGTTGGCATCGCTCAAAAAGGATGAAGCTTCGCGCTCTCCCATGGACAGGGGAATGGTTTCATCTAGCTGCGCTTGATACTCTTCTTCGGAGACTCCGCCGCCCTATTTAGACCACAGCCATACCATGGCACATGAGGAAAAGAGCTGGATTTGTTATTCCTGTTGCTGATTTTGCCATTCCCCTTCTTGTTGTTGGTTTGCGCGCCACGGCAAGGGCGGGGGTAATGGAGAACGCACCTTGTTGCGACCGGCACTGAGGTGAGAGGAGATGCGAGACGAGACAGCTCGTGTGTTTATACTGGCATTGGAGGCACGTGGGCCGGGACCACCTGCGCTCGAGGCTGCGCTGGACGTTGAGTTGGCTCGGGAACGATTGGCAGATTCTGACCCTCGGCGCTTGGGTTCGCGAGAACGGCGGGGGTTGCTGGTTGTGCTGTCAGAGCTCGTGGGGCGGAAGGCTTCGCCGTCATCTTCATCTTCAATCAACATGGCACCAGAGTCACGGAGGGCTGCAAAGCGTGTTTGAAGCAGGGACAGCTTGGCTGCCGGCACCTTGCGTTTCTCAAGGTCCAGGCGCAACCGGGCACCAATATGACGGTAGCACTCGCCCAGCACAGACATGGCAGCCTCGCGCACCTGCAACGCCATGAGGAGATGAATGAGAATAATGACAATTTGCGATGGCTGTCAAAAGTGGGCTTTCAACTCGGTGCAGGCTCGACAAATCCAATGAAAAACGTACATTCTCGTTCGGATCTGAGAGGTTGGCAATCAGGTCATCCAAAAGGCGAGAGATGCTGACCGCCGAGGCTCCAAAACTATTGAAAAAAAAAAAAAAAAAAAAAAAAAAAAAAAAAAAAAAAAAAAAAAAAGGTGTAAGGTTAGTGTGGACCGGAGGGTGTGACACCAAAGAATGTAGTAGAAAAAAGAGAGAAGGGGTAGGGGGGCCTGCATAACGCAGGCAGATTGCCCGTGTGAGCAACGCAGGCCAGCAGTATACATGGAGTGGCGAGACGGTCACCTGATGAGAGTTTGTTCGAGGGCCATGAGCACGGACTGCCGCACCCGCCAGTTGCGGTGGCGAAAGGCGGGCCCGAGTTCGTCAAAGACGGTTTGTGGTGTGGCGGCACCCTTCATGATGATCATGAGGGTCTCAAGGCTACTATCGCGCACAGGCTCCTTGTTGTCACCGAGGCGCTCAATGACGCCGGGCAGAACTTCGGGCACAAAGGGACGGAAGGCTTCGCCCACGCGCTCAGCGAGTGCAGCAATGGCCTTGACACTTCCATGATAGACCTAGACACGGGCAGAAGAGCGATCGGTCAGCCGGGGCCAGTACATGAGCCCAAAAAAAAAGCTTTGGGCTGTTGACGATCCCATCAAGCTGTACCTTGAGGTTGCTGGATTTGATCCAGGTGGCGAGTTCACGAACGAGACGGCTCACGTCACCCAAAGCTAGATGAGAAGGAGAGGCCTGCAACTCAACAACAAGCCTCTCGACAAGGTCCTGACGATCACGAATCGAAGCCGCCTCGATACGGCCAATGAGATCATCCATGTCGCGGGGTTGCTGAAAGATTAAGCGCTGCTGGTAAGAAGTAGGTCGTAGAAGCTCCGGGGGGGAAGAGGCGGCCGTGCTCCGTGAAGGGGTGGGCACAGGGGCAAGCAGCAAGGCCGTGGTTGTGCTGAACGACGGATCTTCTGGCTGGCACAAGGCTGGGGTGCTGTGATCCACGCACCAATGAGGCCACCTGGCCAGGAGCTGGGCGAGAGCGCCAGCTAGCCTGAGCCGTTGACACCCCAACAAAGCGGGAAGTGCAGGCACGTCTGCACCCGCTCTGACTTGAGATAAGAAGCATCAGCTAGAGCCGGGCGCTTTCAATCAGGCCCTGTTCACGAAAGCAGCGAGAGACCTGCGTGAGCGGTTGGCGCGCGGCTTGGACTGCCAAAGGGAGCTGACCCGAGCATCAACTTTTTTTCCTCGATGCACACGGGCACGAACACGTGAGTCAGCAATCAGCAGACGACCCATGAACCCAGCCCATTTGATTCAAACGCAAGGCGCAAACCAAGCCCAGAAGCAACACATGCAGGTTGACCCGACGTCCCTGCACCAGACACGAGACACGAGAGAGAGAGAGCGAGAGAGAGAGAGAGCGAACGAGAGAGAGAGCCACCTGCCTGAAACTTGAAAATAAAAAAGTCAAAAAGACAAGTTTCCTACCTGCAAGATTCTCTGAAGATTCTCTCAAATTCTCTGAAAGTGCTCTAGGACATGCTCATTCTCTCGTTTCCCCTTTGAAAACCACTACGCTCCTTCTTCTTTGCATCTCGTCCCTCTGACATTCTCTCGCGGTCGCTTCCTACTCGTACACGCTCTCCCTTTTCTCTGCACGTTTGTCGAAATTTTCAATTCACGTGTAACATATGCTACACTTTGATCTCGCCACCGGCTGCTGACAATCCGGGCCGTTCCAGATTTGTCATCCTTTCAGTTGGTAGCGGCTTCCTGGGCTAAAGTTGGTTGGTCCGGCTGTCCGCGAATTGCAGAGCGCGAAACCAGTGACAGAGGTCTTTTCATGAGCCAACGTTCGAGTCAAATCAATTGTTTGTTCAGGGACCCCACTCAGTGGGCGGTGGCGGGTGCATGCTTGTCCAGGTAGCGCCTAGAAGGAGGACCAGGGGGCAAGACGAAGCAAGGGTCAATCAGATTGATCAACTCTCAGGCTACGTGAAGGAGAAGAAGAAGAAAAGTCGATGATAAAAGTAGTATGAGGATCATGCTTGGGCACACCTTCGAGCGTCAGCGTAGAGCGCTTTCTTGCGAGCTTCAAAATCGGTTTTGGGCGCATGTCGCTGCGCCAGCAGATTGGCGATGGTTTGCTCCACGTTGCGTGTGTTCTCTGCTTGGTCCGTTCACAAGGTTACATGGCAATCAAAAAGTCAGTCGCCATCAGACATGCCAAAATGGTGCAGACAAAGTCTTGCAGCATTGAGCATTAGCGCGGCTGGAGAGGCGCAAACTAACCAAGATCGAGACGAATGGCTTCGCGTTTGACGCTCGGTACGCTGGCCTGCACTTGAGTGATCATTTGCTCAAACCCCAGCCTATGCGCACATCAAGCGCGTAAGCTCGGCGTCGTCGCCAATTCAAATGGGCGGGCGCAACCAGAGTCAAGGGAAACGCAAGGCACAGGTCCGGCAGGGCACCGTTTTGTGACCTACCCCTGAGTACCAGCGTCCGGCCGCGCCCCCTCTGCACCTGAGCCGGCAAGCTCCTCTGATGGTGCAGGGGGCAAGTCTGAACCACCATCAAAGACGGCAAAGACGACGGCTCCGACGACGGCCAGCAAAAGGGCGGTCATGAGTTGGCCGCGCAGCAGCATGGCTACCACGGCCAGAGCTGCGCTGGCCATCCAAACACGCGACATGGACAGCAGCGCCATGACGGCTTCCGCAACGATTACCAACAACGCGCCACCCCGCCCCAGCCTGCAGTCTGGAGCAGACGACGACGTCAACAAAAATCCCTCAACACCAAAAACCATAAAAACATCAGTTCTCACCGATCTGCTTGTCAGATAAACTCGTTATGGCTGACATTGATATTGTCAGATAAAACTTAACATTTCACGTTGCGTCTGGGTGTTCAAAATCACCTGTTGCAAACATGCTGACGTTTATTAAATGCGTGCTTTCTATTACACTTTGTGTGGGGCGAATTTCATCAGCGGAATGAAATTGAACGCGTAAAGTGTGATTCTTGTCACGCTTCTTGACGTCACAAGTGTGAATCGAAGCACATGTAGATTCAGGAGGCTGCAACAACATTCAGATCATGCAGTATCTTTTCTAGATCATGTAGAAGTTCTGCGAATTTATGCTGATTACAAGCTCATATTTCAATGAGTAGATGCATCAAAATAAGGTGTTCGTATAGAACGTTTAGTCAAGCAAACAAGTGGCTGTTCCTCGTGTCGTCGTCGCGCCGACTCAAGCGGCAGTTTCGACGACTGTCGTTCCCTGCCCGCCGCCCTGTAGCTCTCCCTGTAGCTCTCAGGTACTACACTGCCGTTGCTTTCCGCCGTCGGCTCGATACCCTTGGCCTCGACATTGCCTCGTTTCCACCTGTTCTACCCTCTTGTTTGGACGTGGAAAGTGAACCTGTGTCGTGTCGTTGTGAATGCCGGGGCTCGTCGGGACGCTGACACACACACACATGGTGTCGGTGTCCTGTTGTCTTGCATCGGGATCAAGAACGTGCCGTTGCCCTGTGTCATCTCCCGATGCGTGCGACTTGTTGGGACTGCTTTTTGGTTGAGAGGGGGCGAGACCTTTTGACTGGGGTCATCGCACCACTTCTCCTCGTCATTGTTTCCCGCTCGCCTCAACGTTTCGCCCTCCCTCCCTTCCCCTGTGTCGCTGGCATGTCAGTCTAGAGGAGAACCGGCACCATGGATTGGGCTTTGGACCTTTGCGACGAGCACTTTTTCACCCCTTATGTCTATCCAGAATGGATCCCTGAGGACAACTGGATGCGCCAATTCTCAAGCCTTCTTTTTATGACCTTGGTTGGCGGTGCTCTGACCTACCTGATCCCCGCCACCATCAGCTACTACACTCTGTTCGACCACAAGCTCCGTCAACACAAACTCTTCCTAAAGGATCAGGTATCTGCCGGATTGACCCAGGCCCCACCTCGCGGGCTTGGCCAAATTACAGGAAAAGCTGGAGATTCAGACGGCCCTGAGTGCCGTGCCCGGCATGGCTTTGCCCACGGCACTCTTTTTCCTCGCCGAAGTCCGCGGCTATAGCCAGCTCTACGACAGCCCCCAGGAGCATGGTGGTTATTGGTTCATGGCCTTTTCTAGCTTGGCTTTCATTCTCTTCACCGATTTCAGCATCTATTGGATTCACCGTGGGCTGCACGCCCCGTCCATCTACTTCCTGCACAAGATTCATCACAAGTGGAAAGTCCCCACCCCCTTTGCCTCGCACGCCTTCCATCCCCTTGACGGTTTTGCCCAGAGCATGCCCTACCACATCTACCCCTTCCTCTTCCCGCTCCACAAGGGTCTGTACCTCGGCCTTTTCATGTTCGTCAACATCTGGAGCGTCCTTATCCACGACAACGACTACCGTGTTCCGGACCTGCTCAAGGTTGGTCCTCCGTTTCGCCACATGGACCGCTGCGCACCCCGGGCGTTGAACGCGCTTTCAGCCATGCCATATAACATTATGCAAAGGCGAAAAGGCTGTCTTTTCCATGCTCAGCAAAGGTGCTCATCCAATTTTGCTGTCCTCTTTTTCTGCGCCGCCCGCAATGTTCTTGGTCATGGACTGCGCGTGTTTTAATAGCCCATTGTGAACAGCTGTGCCCATCACACCGATCATCATCTCTTCTTCAATTACAACTACGGCCAGTACACAACCCTTTGGGATCGCCTTGGTGGCTCTTTCCGCTATCCCACCGGCTACCTACCCGGCCAGAGGTGCGTCGCTTCGTTTGATCACTCGTGCTCCACCAATCACAAGCATGTGGCTTGGACCTTTTTTGTTTTGTTTTTCTCAGCTTTCTGCTCACTTATTTGATTGCCTTTGAATTAGCGTACATGACGTTGTGGCCCGCAGCATGTCTGAGAACGCTGCGACTGGCAAATCAAAGGCTGCATAGGCCCTCGCTCTGGCTACTTTCCTTTTCTTTTGTCTTTTTTTTTCTCTCTCTCTTTTTTTTTACTTTTTACCGCGGCACGGGCAACGCCCTGTACACGCGTGCATCATTCTTGTAGTCTCCGTGTGGACATGTGTGACAGAGCCAAGTCCCAAACCCGATCCACTTTCCCGTGCCGCTGATAAGGCGCGTGGCAATATACTTTGTGGACTAGTTTGCCACTCCCTTACATCCGGGCACCACCTCTTTTGATTATGTGTTCATCTCTGTGCGCTTACGTACTGCAAGTGCATGGTTCTGCATGCCAATACCATGGCTCGAATTTTGGGTGGTATGCATGGATGTGAAAATGTGTCTGTGTGTCTGTGTGAGCCTTCGCGCCTGTAAACGTGTGACCCCACCAATCATAGCTCTGCGTTTGACTGACCAACTCTTTGATCCCAATGACCTGGCTCTGCCTGCAAAGGCGTCTCTCGTGGTGGCCATCTGTGCAAATCCAAGATGCAATCACACACTTGACACAACTGCCTTGCTTGATTCGTGGTTGGCCGATAGATTTTGAGAGAAACAGTAAAAACGGTGCTGGCCCAGCCAGCAAATAGCGAGGGGGAATACGAAACAAGTGCTGGTCAAAGGCATGATACCACCACGATCAGGAAGCGATTCACGCGTGAAGGACTCAGCAAGAACAAAGGGACATTCAGGGAACCATCACGATCAAGTTTTCTAAAAGGTATCATGACTCTCACGCGTGGGCTCGTTTCCGATGCCTTGCATTTCCCGCAGCGCCTCCAAGACCATCTGAATCAACCCTTTGACGTGTGCGACCTGCCCCGCCACTCTGGCCGCGCGCCTGCCACAAACGTGCAGCATGAGAGTATCGCTTGGCAAATCTTCCGTCAGTAGACGATAATTCGATGATCTGGCTGGTTGTGCCTGACAACGCGAAAAAAAAAAAAAGAAGAAACGTACTCTTGGAGTCGCTCAGCCTCGTTGTGGGCAAACTCGCTTGTCTCGTCCCAAGTCATCTGTACATTAATATTGAGACCTACGTCCACAAAGATATGCTCATAATCCTCGCTTTACAAAGAAAATCCCAAAAGCATGGACCAATACATACACACACACACACACACACACACACACACACACACACACACACACACACACACACACACACACACACACACACACAGCAAGTACCACCGTGAGTGCAGCGAAAAGCTCGGGGCAATTGCAGACCAAACAAACATGCCCACTCGAAACACTCACACATCAGCTTGACAGAAAATGTTGTTGCCCAGATCAACCTGGGTTTCTAGAACACTGCCGAGCGCCTTGCGTGCCTTGGCAGCCTATCCCACCCATTCCATTCAAGGTGGCGTCAGGCGAAGGACAGCTGGGTCAAGGGGCATGATGGCCGGTGCTGGCTCACAACCGCTTGATAGTTGGACAGACCTTGAGACTCTGTACCATCTGCTCCAGGCGGTGATATTCCGCTGCCTCCTCGAGAATGCGGTCATGCTCCAGCTGAAGCTTGCTACAGTCGGACATCGTGCCGCATACAGCCACACCCCAGTCAGACCGTACGAGAGAGCGTGAAAGCCGACGAGCGAGGACACACGCTCGGCAGCACTAGAACAGCATGCACCGCCAACGTGCCGTACCGCAGATCAACACGCAGCTTATCGTTCAAAAAAGCCTCATATTCTTGCACCTTGCGTGAGCACGCAAGAAGAGAGAGAGAGAGAGAGAGAGAGAGAGAGAGAGAGAGAGAGAGAGAGAGAGAGAGAGAGAAAGTTTGTGCGTTCAGCGTGCACTTGAAAATCTGACAATGGCATTGAAAAGTCTGACATACACAACATCAAACGTCTGACAAATCTCAATCTCTCTCTCTCTCTCATTTTCTCTCTCAGTTTTTCTTGTCTCGACGGCCTGCGATGGCGACGGGTGAACCATCGGCACGTTGGTCGGCCATGCAGGCGCATCGGCAGGCAGCGGCCAAGCGGGAGGCTCAGGCGGAAGCGCTCACCACCAAGGCAGCGCGGGCGGAAATGGGTGATGCTATTGAGCGCTACATGGATCGTGAATTGCGCCTACCCATGGGACCACCCACAGGCTACGTTGACCTTGAAAACGTGCAGGTGGCCTCTCTGGACCAGCACATCCCGCAGGTCTGTCCGTTTCTGCCCGAACAGTGGCAGGACTGATTGCCTTTTGAAGAAGCCATGCCTGAACCACTCGCGCAATCGCTCTCTCTCTCTCTCACCCTCTCTCTTGCCTGACAACCTGCTTCTCGGCGGCCAATGGCTGTCACTCTGGCGCCCGTGGTTGCACAGGAGAACAAGGGCTTTGCATTGCTGCGGAAAATGGGCTGGACCCAGGGGGAAGGCCTTGGGCGCGTTGGTGCAGGTCAGATCCACGCTTGGCCAAGCTTCAGAGAGAGAAAGCAGCAAAGAAGAGGGCTGAGCCAATTGGGAATGCAGGACTTACCTCGAGCTCATGGATAGGTCGCGTGGAGCCTGTGCCTTTTGAGCTGAAGCAAGACTTTATGGGCATCGGCCGCCAAGCTCTGGAAACCGACATGGCCGTAAAAGCCACCGAGTCAAGACGGCTTTTAGAGACTGAGAAAGAGCAAACGACGGCATATCTCCAAGCACAACAGGCAGGTCGCTGCTGACCACGCGTCTGCATTTGAATCGTGCTCGCTGACGACACGTATGGGGCGCATAGGCCAAGGCCGAGAAGCAGGAGCAAATTCAAGCTGCTGTCAAGGCTCAAAACCAAGTCTTTCTATGCGAAGTCTGCAACAAGCAGTACACAAAGGTCCGTCAAAGCCGATTGGCCCATCACCATTTCTTGAGCGCCGATTTGAGCGCCCTTTGCCCAGACACGATTTCACCGTGATGGTATTTTTGCTATGACACATCAAACTTCAGATTTCCGAGTATGAAAATCATCTCTCCTCCTACGATCATCACCACCGCAAGCGCCTCAAAGACCTCAAAGCCCTCTCTGCCCGCCACAGTAAAGGTCCGTGTACCCCGCCTGCGCGCCATCACTTACACGCGAGCGTGATTCCGGCCCCGTGACCCTCGCGATGTCGCCTCATCACAGAATCGAAGAAGAGAGAAAAGGAGGAAAAGCAAAAGAAGAAGAAGAAGAAGAAAGGCGAGTCTGATGAGGATTTGGCTGCTCAGAAGGCAGCCGCCTTGTCCTTTGGCATTATTCGCAAGAAAACAACGAGTACTGGCGGTGCTATCGGTGGTGGGGGCCAAGTCGAGGCAGCTCCGCCATCGTCAAACCCTCCCGCCCAAAGTGGAGCATCCACTAGTCCATTCATGCAGACGGCTGGAAAAGGAGAAGGAAAAGATCGAGCTTCTTCTAGCTCAGAGACTGGGGGGCAACGACCGCGCATGCTACGCTTTGAGCGAGCAGCTCAAGGCCTGCCTGGAACCATGACGACAATCACGAAGCAGATGTCCTCCACAACAGCTGCCGATTCCCAGGCCCCCACCGCGATTCAAACATCGCCTTCGTCTCTGCCCCCGCCCCCGCCTCCTCCCTCCAATCCGGTTCTGGCGCCGGTCTCGCAGACCCCCACATCAGGACTCTCGCAACAGTCTGTGCTCGCCACAACTTCCGCAGCAGTTACCACGACAAGCAGGCCGGCACCGAGCACCGAACCCGTGCGCCAGGCGACGGCCACCACACCGCAATCTGGCGCAACCCAGCAGCAGGGCCATCACCCCAGTGCGCCAGGCCATGGGGCGACTGCCCCATCGTTTGCCGGCCAAGCGTATCCACAATATGCGGTGGGCCAGGGCTACCCGGCCCACCACTACCAGCAAGGCTATGGAGCTTGGCAAAACGGAGGCTATGGTGGGCAGTATGCCTCGCCCCACCAAACTCAGCATCAGTACCAATCGCACCCGCAGTATCACCAGTACCAACAGTACCAATACCAGCACTATCCACAGCAGCAGCAACAACAACAACAACAACCAGGCCACTGGCCTCGGTAATGGCACCGCTCCGAGTTGTGTGCTGTGAACACCGCACCTTTGCGCGTAGCCAAAGGATGTCAGCGTGGTGCTACATCTCGACTTACATGGTCAGCACCACACTTGACCGACTAACCACACACAAGTGCCTTGATAGAAAATGCGCGAGGGCCCTAATGTCTGAGACTGCAGTGTTTGATTTGTTTGGCCAGCTGAGCTGACCGACATGTTATTGAACGTGTCCCTGCGCACAAAAAAAGCACTGGCTTGGGCCCAAACAGTAAACGAGCATACCCAGGTCACTTTGCTTTTTGGCATTGAAATTGACGAGCACACGCGAATACAGACAACACGGGATGGTTTCACAAAACCATTCGGGTGGGCTTGACAACGTGCTGACCCACAATGTCCACCTCTAGTAGTGGATTTCCTCCCCACAAGAGACAATCAGGCTCGAAACAGAAATTCACAGGGGCTGGAGGGCATGAAGAATCACTGGTGACCCCTACTTGCTCTCATCCACACCCGCCTGTGCGCAGCCGTGCAGGTGCAAGAGTGAGACTTGATGGAGGAGTAAGTTCAGGTCAAGTTGGGGTGCTGGCAAACGCTAAACCAACCTGTTCCATCAGATCACTGAGGTTCTTCTCAAGATCGTCAATGCGCGAACCCATCTCATCGATCCGACCTGCAAGAAACCACGCACGCGATCACGCGCCGAACACATGCGCAGGCCAAACAGATGGAAGCCGAGGTTGAGAAGCAAAATTGAGGAATGCAAAGACGAGAGAACATGGCAAAGGCTTGGTTCGGTTTGGTTTGGTTTGGTCTGAGCGAAGAGGCCGTACCGACGATTTGATCGCTCATGTTCTGAAACTTGTCTTGCTGCACTCAAGTCCAGGCATGGAACAACGTGGGACCGTCAGATGAGACCCCTCAGATGAGCCCAGCCCGAGATGCGCCACGACACGCGCCACGACACGACAAGCAAAGAGTTTGACAGGCAAAGAACAAGAACAAGAAGAAGAAGAAGAAGAAGCGATGCAGTCTGTGGTGCCACGTCAGGGCGGACCCAAGACGCGACCATCACGTCACAACAACCACGTACCATCTGCGTCAGCAGGTTCTGCACGACGACCGTCAGGTCCTGAACTTCACCGCTCTCACCGTTATCAGCCATGATGTCTGCAATCACAGGAGGATACCCCATGGCTCGAATGAGATTGATGCCATCGCTGCCAACCAGAGGGTGGCCGTGTTGGCCCATCCTCTCCATCACAACCAGCCATCCTGGCGTTTCTCTCTAAAAACAAAACCGCCTCGACCTCCACCCTCAATGCCACCCGACCGCACAAGATGCTTCAAGCCACCGCAGAGCAGAGCAGGGCAGAACAGATCAGATCCTCGCCCCTCTTCAGAACCCTCTCCAGCCCCTTTTGCTCCAGCAGCACACGGCTGCCGTTTTTCACCGAACGAACAGCTCTCTCTCTCTCTCTCTCCCTCTGTCTCTCTCTCTCTCTCTCTCTCTCTCTCTCTCTCTCTCTCTTTCTCTCTCTTCTCTCTCACTCGCTCTTGTTGTCTAAGAAATGTGTCCAACGTTAGACTTGTGAGATAGTGTTTTAAATTGCTGTTTTCGACAAGACGAGTTGACGACCAAGGAACCGAAAAAAAAAAGCGCTCAGCGTCCAAACGGCAGCGCCGCTTTACCTGATTCAACCATCAGCTCGTATAAGACTACAACACAGCTAGCCATGTACGTTTCAACGGTACCATACCGTTCCCTTGATGCAGGCATGCACCCAAAACCGCTTCGGACCTCCGTCTGCAGGCGACCTCTCTCATTGCACGGTCGCTCGGACGGCGGCACCTCGCCCACACAACACACGCACACACGCGCACACACGCAACACTTACTTCCTGGCAATTCGTTGCGTATTTGGGTCTTGTATTGTTGACTCGCTTTCGTTGCGACAAATGCAGGGCGCAAGCAAAAAAGGCCGAGCCCCAGACGCAGCAGGAGATCATTGCGCACTTTAATGACTTGCGTGAGGATGTTCGATTGATCGGTGGCAAAATTGGGGATCTCTCCGACGAGACGGAAGAGTACAAGTACGTCCTCATCCTGGCGCGTTTTGCGCCTGCTTGCCGCACCAGTCTGGTCGACCTTGAATCTTTCTTCTTCTCCATCTGTGCAGCTTGAGCTGATCCTTTCGTGTGCTTCGCCTCGGCTGGTCACCCCGCCAAACCTTGCCCCGCCATTCGCCATTGCCGACGCATTCCTCTCTAGGCGGGTGTCTGAGACACTGCGCAAGGTTGACCCAAAGCGCAAGGCCTACCGTCTGATTGGTGAGGTGCTGGTGGAGCGCAGTGTGCAAGAAATCCTGCCCGCCGTTACCAAAAATTATGAACAGGTTTGCGCTTGCACGACGGTGGCGCTGAAGGTGCTTCTGCCGAAACGATGCAATGAACCTGCTCAACAATTCTCCTCCTGCTCTGCTTACACACACACAGATGAATGCCATGCTCCAACAACTGAAGCAATTGCAACAGAACAAGATGGACGAGCTGGCGGCTTTCCAGAAGAAGCATAAGATTACCATGAAGTCGTAAGAACGACAACTTCACCACATTGCGTTGTCAACCTTCTCCACCTCTACCTTTTGCCCCTTTATTCTTCTACGTTGCGCCTCTCCTCTTGGTTCGGTGCAGCAGTGCGTTGTGTCGCACTGGACATCAAACACAGTGAAAGCATAGAAATTGAGTCGACAGCTTCAACCCTCTCCAGGCGAGGCCCGCGTTCAGACACCATCCATCACCTGTACGACTGCAAATCTTGAACCAAACCCGTTGTACCCTCAACCGTCGCAAGGTGAGGCCACTTGCCCCGGTCGGTTATGTGAAAGGGCTAACTACATTACATGACAGCGTCTAATCAAACAAAAATCCCCAGCCTCCACAAAGCCCCATCGTATCATCACCAGTGTTGCTCTAACCCAAAAAAGACCGCAACGTACAAGTATCCAGTTACTGACATGTGAGTACATTTATAGCGGTGCTCGGGGAGGAAGGAGGCGAAAGGACAAGGGGTGGCCATACTTGCTTTTTCGTTTTGATCGTAGATAGATGACTTTGAGGGTTGTCCACCAGATCTGTTGACTACACGACGATATAAAGGTACATTTTAACGTTTTGTTAGTATTGGCCATATTAGTTTATGCACCATCTTTTACACTTTTCGTAGCTAATTTCACACTGTGAACGCGACTGAAGTGTGTTGCTCGCTCTCTCTCTCTCTCTCTCTCTCTCTCTCTCAAACTCCTCTCGATTTCCCTCTCTTTCTCTCAAACTCTCTCACTCTCTCTCTCAGCAGATCATACAGATCAGCTAATTTATTTTTTTTTTTGGATCAAGGCGTGGATCTAATAATTTGGGTGCTGCGCTTGTGAGACGTGCCCCTGATTTAGGGGGGTGGAGCTTGTCGATCCTGGCAGGAGTTTCGATGGTTGTGGGTGCATGTGTGTGGGCAGTAGCCACGGATCGGTGGTGAGCATAAACTCCGACCATGTCCGAATCAACCGAGACGGACACGGGTCTTTCCACCCGCGACCCTGAATTCTACCCGCGGTGGTGAGTCCTTTTAGGCTCGCCTTTTGGCCGACCCGCTTTGCCTGGCCCTGGTGTTGCCAAAGCTCTGACTGAGGCCCGCGCACGCTTCCCTCTCAAACCCATGTGTACGATTGCTCCCAGGTATCATGGTGTCATGTCACGTCGCGATGCGGAAATGATTCTGGCCAAGGATGGCATCGTTGCAGGCATGTTTCCCGCCCCCTGCAGACGCGCATCGGCATCCAGGCCGTGTGTCGGCCACAATGGTCCTGTTCGACCCTGCTGAACGACTTTGTTCCACTTGTTAGGGACTTTTCTCGTGCGTGCAAGCACCAAGGGCGACAGCTTTGTTCTCTCTGCCTGCTCGGAGGGGCGCATTGATCACTATCAGATCGAAGAGAACACAGATTCTGCCAAGGCCCCATTCCTGCAGTTTCGCCTTGATACCGGTAGATACACCTCTCTTCCGTTCCTCCGCACCTCTGCCGTGTACACACATGCACGCGCGTGCATCTGGTTCCTCCACTGCTCAACACGATGCAACGCCGCCAGGCATGTCTCCCAAATTTCGCTCCCTCTCCAGCGTGCTCCACTACTTGCTGGAGCATCCTCACCACCTCCCCTTTCCGCTCCGGACTTGGGTGGAGCGGGAAACAGATTCCCCTTACGAATATGGTCCGTCACCAGCGCCCGCATATCCAGCGAGCACTCCTCGACCCCCCTCCTCCCGTATCAGTCTGCACCTTTCTTTTGAGTTCCAAACGCACCAAACTTGCCTCCAACCCCGGCCGATCTTCACTGCCTCCTTATAGATCAGCCCAGCCGTCTGGCCGCGGCCATGGGAATCAAACAGTCCAACGTCAACTCACTCAAAACCACCAAAAAGGCTGACGGTGAAGCCCCCAAGGAAAATAAAAACCAACCTTTGGCACCGGATCATCCGCCACCCCCACGACGACCGATTGCTGCACCTTCAGCTTCCGATGGCTCGAGTGGCAATGTCACTCCGCCCGTCAACCGCAAGGAGCCCCACAGTGCAAGTGTGCTGGAAGCCGTCAACCATCTGCACTGGAATGATGACTCGGATGGTGAATACGTCGAACCTCAAGACACAGTGCGTGAAATTATGCCTGGGGCTAGCATCCTACGCTTGTTGGCAACCCCGTGCCCAGCCGCCGGTACGGTCGCGTATTTCTCACAAGCTTCTCATATTTTGTTTTTGGCATAGAATCGTCTCCGAGTCGGCCTTTCCCTTTCGGTATGCTGCCCCGTCGCCCGTGCTCGCGACTTTAGTTTGCGCTGATACTTACCCGAGTGTCATTCCACAAACAGGGCTTGGTCCGCGACAGCCTGGCAAGCGTTGCTGGTATTGGCGACCGTGACCTACTGGATGAGCATCTCTACGAGACTGTGCAACGTCACCCCTCTGGCCTTGATCACGCTCCTGAAGTGCTGGTTCGTGCTTCCCAACGCGAAGGAAGGCCCCGCCTAACCCCCTATCCAACCGGCCAGTCAAATTCGGAACGCACTCATATTCACCCACCTGACCTAGATTCACTGCGATTATGAGGTCTTCGCGACAGACGCAAACACTGGCGAGCAAGTCCCACTCTCTCGTAAGTAGCAGTCCCTCACCTTGCTCACCTCGCAGTCGTACACCTTGCACCTAACTTTGTGGCTACGATCTGCAATCTCGTGATCTTGCCAGAATCGGCCGTGCTTAAGCTCATCACCCTTGAAAAGGACGAGGATGACAAAGTCGTGGTGGTCTGCCGTGATAACGCTGGACGCAAGCTCAAGTTCAATCGTGACTCCAACGTCGAGGTCATCCCCGCAGTCTTTGCTCGCCTCTCGTCACACCGGTCCGGCCAAAACACGCTGCAATCTGAAGCCCCAAGCGTACCGGAGCGGCCATCACTGCTATCGCCAGAGGAGGAAGCCGAAAAGTTGGGCCCTGTAGGCTCACCAGCGGCGCCGGGTCGACGACGACGAAACGTCTCTCTCTCGGACATTGTCAAAGCCTCGGGGAAGCAGGTCGTAGGGACCTTGCTGAACAGGGATGATCACGTGTTTTATCGTGATGTTCTGCGCGAGGGCTATTTGTCCAAGCTGCCTCCTCGCAACAATCGCGTCCAAGGCTGGAAGCGGCGCTGGTTCAAGCTCGTGGTCTCCCTGGATCGTTCGCTTTCTGGTGGCCCAGTTTACTTGGAATATTACACCTCCCATTTGCGAAGCAAGCCCAAGGGTGTTATTGACCTCGACAAGATTCGTTCAGTGGGGCCTCCATCTGCTGATATTCTGGCCACAGACCGCCAATACCGCAACGTCCCCAAGGTACTCAACCCCACCTCCCATCCTTTTGTTCAATCCCGCGAGGGGTAGGGGGCCAGTTGGATAGACAGACAAGTTGAAAGGCAGACAAACATTGCATTCACATCGGGTCCTCCCACGGCCAAGACATGCTGCAAATTTTTATCGTTCTAACAGCTGACGATGAATTTTGCGCGTCAGGACTCGCTCTTTGAGGTCCACCTGCCGCGACGAACGTATCGGCTCATGGCCAGCAGCCGCGCTGAGGCTCGAGATTGGATGAGCATGCTCGAGGAAGTCATCGGCCTGGAAGTTGAGGACGATGCTGCTGCTGCTGCTGCCCGAGATGCAGATCTCGAGACCTCGTTCTTTGGCCACATCCTCAACGAGGAGCTGAGCCATCATGAGGCTCAGATCAAACTCAACAAGGATGGGGCCCAGCTCATCGACCCCACGGTACATTGCCTTCGCTGCACTCATTTTAGCCATTTTTTTTTTTTTTTTTTTGTTTCTTGTTTTTTGTTTTTTTGTTCCGTTGGCTGTGCTTGACTGGTTGGAACGTCTTTGGTAGAACTCTGAAGTGCTGATCGAATGGAAATATTCGGTTCTTCGCTCCTATGGCTACATTGGACACGTACGTCCTTGCATGCGGGTGGTGGTCATCGGCCCCACCCTTTAGATCTCATGAAGCCTGATGTGGACCTTTTTTTTTTTTTTTTTATATAAATGACACCTGATATACTTCTCATGCATGGGTGGCAGGTCTGCTGGTTTGAAGCTGGCCGGCGTGCCCCAACCGGTCCCGGCATTATGTGCTTCTCGGTGTCCCAGTCCAAACAAATGTTTGATATCCTGCACGCCCTTGTCACACCCTTGGTGCGCGGCCGCAGCCGTCATCGCCGTAGTCAGGCGTAAGTTTGACGTTGCACCAAACTTGTAGCGCGCCCATGTTCTCTTATCAAGCGCAGCTGCTTCAAAGCATCCTAACATTGTCAGTTTGCCGCCACCTTACCTACCGTCTTTGGCGGACTTGCAGAATGAACATGAGCTGGGCCAGCCTCGAGCCGGAACAAGGGCAGCAAGACGCACCGCCCCCAAAGCCTCTAGCTTCAACCCGGGCACACAAGACGGTTAGTCGGGGATGGCCAGAGCCGTGCTCTTTTGTAAGCTTGGTCTTTTCTCACCTACCTTTCTGCGTTTGAACTGGACCTACGCCGGCGCGCGTCCCCAGCGAACTGTTTTTGGACAGGAGCTGCAGAGCATCGACCTGGAACCCGTTGCCTTGGCTGTGCCAACCCAAAGCTATGACGCTGTGGACGATCGAGAATATTCTTTTGCTGTCGGCGATGTCATCCGGGTTCTGGGCACGCGCGCGTTCACTGAGGAGGGTTACTGGCTGTGTCAAAAGGAGAACGACCAAGAATTCGGTCTCGTCAAGATGCTGCTCGTGCAGGTAGATGCTTGTAACAACACTCGTGCTCTCCCGCAGCTGTAGCTCATGCCGTCGAACCTTCTTCCTAGGTTCATGAGCATGAATTTGGCAACTTTCGTGACATGGACGACATCACTGGTTCCATGGTGAGTCTACGATGAAGCTTGCGGCAACATGTGTGAATGGCAGGTTTGTATCGAGCTCTGCGGTAGGTCCTCGGGTCCTCACTTGTGGCACGTTGGATGTGTTTCGTAGGACTCCCTGGCTGACCTTGATGAGAACATGTTCAACATGTCAACTTGATTAACGTGCAAGTTGATCCTAGGCTCCCTGTTTGTCTGACCTAACCTAGTCTTATTTGGCTACGAGTTTTTTGTGCAACCCACGTCATTTCTTCTTCTTTTCTTTCGTCTCTCTGCCCCACCCCACCCCCCCCCGGCCGCATATTACCGATATTATATGAGTGTGTTGTTGGGCTGGTGTTTTTTACGTTTCCTTTGAATTTGAACCGAATTGTTGGGGGTTCGATTTTTATCTCCCTTGATTTTTGTTTGTTTGCGCTTTTGAATTTCTTCTCTTTTTCTTTTCAGGCTTTTTTCCTTTATGGCTTTTGATGCCGCCGGAAGCACACCAAGTTGTAGGCCTCACGGTGTACATGAATTGAATACTTGATAGTGATTGAGTGGTTCTTTGTGAAGTTGCATGTCCAAGACGATTGAATTCCAAGGTAAAAGAGTTTTGAAGCGATTCATACGATTTTCGTGGCGAACAGTTTTGCTGCTTTGCCAACCAAAGGGATTTTGAGAGTGGCAATTTATTGGTTCACTCGATTTTGCTTCAAAATACCATCCATAGAAAAAAGCAAATACGGGGTTGAATTGGGATATGGGCGAACATTGTGACACCAAGTCTTGTCAAACCAAACACACACTCACACATTCACATGTACACGCTTTGCCCAAGTGTCCAACCTCACAAACCACGACAGTCTGGTCAAATCAATAAAAAAAAATAAAAAAATAAAAAATTACTGCAGAGCGCACCAAAGGAAAACACAAACAACGGAAATAGGTCGGTCTAGAAGAGAAGTGCATATACTCGGCAACCAAAAGAAAATCAACAAACACCAAAGACTCTAGCTGCACAAAACGGTCAAAAATAGCAAAATTGACACGACCATGACCAGGCACCGCTGCTACCATGTCTACTCAACCACCGTCTCGACTGATTCTGTCATGGAGGATCCTGAAGGACCGGTCTGCACAGTCAGTAGATTTGAACCTGCACTGTTGATAGAATCGCGTGAGCGTCGAAGCTTCTTGATGGTGCCTTCTTCGTACTGTGGCCCAAACACGTCCAGATAGCTGGGCAAGAAGATGAGGCCAAACACGGCGGTAAATCCACAAAGAGCAATCATCATAGTTCCAAACTACGAAGTACAGGTTTGGTCGGATGATGTATGTCAAATGAGTCTCGATGCCGCCTCCACGTTACACCCTGTGTGCCGCATGCAAGCTTTCATGTTACTCGACCGGTCCGTACCGTATAGACAAAGTAGTCTTCCATCATGTAAACAAAGGTGAAGAATACCATGCCGCCGATGCAGCCTGTTGCCCGCATTGGGAGCAAAGCACCAACACAAAGGATTGAAGCAAGAATGAGCTGGTGTCGGGACGATGCTGCTGAAACATATGGTGATATGTCAAGGCACGGGTTGCGATACGCACTAAAGAGAAGTGGCTCTGCCGCGCCGCTGAGAGCAGTTTCCAGTCGACCCACACGTGAATCGGCAGCAGACTTGTCGTAGACGAAGAGGAAACGAGAAAGGAGATCCAAGCAAAGAGGCACCATGACTGTGCAGCCCACCACCGAATTCAGGTCCAAGGTCCAGTCCGCAAAGCCAAAGGTACCGATGACCAGGATGACCACCATGGCCGTGACAATCAAGCCAATCAAGGCCAACGCCCAGTTGCCCAGCAGCAGGCCAAAAACCACCGTGAAAACCACACCAGCCACGATAAAGTTGCGAATCATTTCAGTTTCAATCGTCTACATAACAAGGTAGCAAGCACAACCCACATGAGACGTGGCACCGCAATGGCCACAACCAAGTGTGTGAAAGTTGTGGCTCTTACGTCTTTGATGTACAACCATTGCCATGTGCGATCATCGCCACCGGCATGGAAGAGCGTGGTAGCAGCCGTTGGAAGTTGAGCCTGCAGGCTGGCTGTCCACTCGTCCCACGCACGGAGGGCGGCCTTGCCGTTGGCCACGTCCACGTCCTCGTAGTTGATGTCAAGGCCCACCCGTACTCGCAGGGCCTGTACACGGTCGCCGTACAACCCGCTCGAATTGAGAACACCTTCGACGACTTGGGCTGTCGAGTCAGCTTCACCGTGAACCAAGTGGGAAAAGCGAGCAAAATGTGCACCATCTGCAAAGGTGGCATTCTGCACCAGGGCCGTCAAGAGACCATACTCAAAGAAACGATAGTATGAGTTGGGCAGACTCTCCTCAGGAGTCACGTTGGGGTAAAGCGTTTGCAGATTGATGGCATCACTGGTCTCGAGGGGAAACGACATGCCATGCTCCGCCAAGAGCTCAGCCAGTGCGGTCGTTGGGCAATCGATCAGCAAGGCGCCACTATTGGTTGCTGTGTCGATCTGATCGGAGCGCCCGAGGCGCAACGCACGTTCAGTGGTCTCATCCACATTTGCCAAGGACACACAGACAGCCTGGCAGGGGAAGTGACAAGGGAATAGGATCAGTCGGACAGTCGACAGAGCGCAATCAAGCGGGGGCTCAGTGCGCCAAGCACCGCTGAGCAGCCGTGACAGAGTATTCTGGCAAAAGCACTCCTGCTATGATTCACGCTACGCACCTGTACAGCAGCTTGAAGGGTGTCAAAGTTCAGGTCCCAACTTGTTTCAAAATCCAGACTTTCTTCACAAGTTGTGTCAGTGGCATGACATTTGCGGTCGTGCAAACGCACACCAAACACCAGCATGGTTTCGGCGGTGGTGTTGGTGGTCACAAAGTTCTGAGCTTGCTCCCGAAACTCTTGCAGGGGTGTGGTTTGGCGCAGCAGTTTTGGCTATCGTGAGCAACAAAGCCCGGTCCAGAGTGAGCAAGATGAGCAACGAGTTTGGCGTTTGTGCACACTCAAAACAAGCCAAGCAACATCGTTGCTCGCATCAAAGTGTATATGTGGCGGGAGGGAACGTCTTTTGAACGAGATCAAGTATCAAGCGCCTCGGCTCGCGAGGTTCCCTGGTTTGGTGTACCTGTTTGCGATCAAACTCGATGGTACCAATGGCCACAATGAGAAACACAACGACGAGGACGGTCAGCGCGGCCAGGAAGAACCAGCGCAAGCCAGCATGGCCCACGCAGCGGCGAAAGTAGGCCTTGGACAGACATGGCATCAGTTGGGCCTCGCCCGCCGGAGGCTTCCGGGCATGGAAGAGTACGACCCAAGTGCAGCAAGCTAGTGGCAGAAAGAGAACGGCGGAAATGGTGGTGGTAAAGGCCAACCAGCCACACAACAGGCAAAACGCTTGAACTTCAAGGAGGGGAGAGGTGGTGAGGAAAAAGAAGCTGAGCATGGTGGCAGCTCCAATAACGAGACAGTGCTGGACGACAGCATTGGCGATGGCGCGCAAGCAGAGTTCAAGCTCAAGATCGCGCGACAGTAGCCGGCGAACGGCAGCGGCGGCGATGAGTGTGGAGGTGGTTGTTAGGAGGGCGGCCAGGGGCAGCGCCATGAGCTGTGGCACGCCAAAGAGGTGAAAGTCGCAGACGTAGCGGTAGAGGAAGATGGCCCACGCGGTGGCGCCCACAGTGCTTACAACGGCGTTAAAAGCCATGAACAAGGAGCGTGTACCAACGAGGCAGATGCCAAAGACAAGCACCAAGGGCAAAAACTGCCATTCGAGCACGTCATCGTAGTCTGCTTTGAGCACTTCGGCAGTCAAGGCGTCATTGGCATACAGAACGGTCATGTCGCCCATCTGCTTGTCATTGAGATAGTCATCGAAGCTTGCACGCAGCCATTGGCCCATCTGTGTTCGCTGCTCCTCAGGGCGATCAGATGCCGAGCGATAGCCAGGCAAAGGACCACCTAGCAAGACAGCAAAGCGGCACACGGTGGACTGTGCAACTCCCCCCACGTAGTCTAGAAGCACGTGATTGCGAGGTTTGAGGAGCAGTGTCTCTAGTGAAGGAGCGCGAGGCACAGAAACTCGAGGTTCGGCTGTACGTACCGGCCCCGACGGCATAATCGAGGATGTCGCGGAGGTAGGGCTGGCCAGCGTTTTGGAGAGCAGTCAGATCGGAGGCTCCGTTTGCTTCATAGGTAATTGAAAGCACTTCATCAATGTTGAGAAAGTTTTCGTCAACCTCGTAAACGTTGCGACCATTTTGAGTCACGTTCAGATAAGCATAGGTACCATCGAAAAGGCGCAAGACACCACGTGCAGCGTCACAAGCGCCATCAGACTGGGAACGGCGGCAAAAGCTTGTGCGATATTCCGAGTGATTGAGGAGATAGTACTCCAGGGCTTGCTGGTGGCGCAGATTTTCCGCACTGAGGCAGTTGGTGTCTGACTTGAGAATGACCTCAAACTCGCCGGTGGGCACACTGCCTCGGGGTTGCTCGGGCACTTTTGTCTCCAGAAAGGAAAAGTCATGGTTGGCGAGGGACTTTGAGGTATCGTAGGCAGAATAGATGTGCTCTGGCGCACCGCGCACCTGGTAGTTCCAGCGCGAGCGTCGGCCGCTTTCTGGAAAGATGTCAGAGTGCGTGTCAAGTATGACGCCAAGAATAACCAAGATACCAACCACGTGTCCAAACACAGCAAGACCTGCTCGAACGGGAGACATTGTACGTATGAGCATGAGCATGTGCAAAACCCCATTAATTGAATAAGAGGGCACCGCATCATGGCTGCTCAAGACGGGGCGGTAAGAGGGAGAAGGGGGTGATTGTAAACGGAACTGACCGTAGCCAAGACGGGGTTTGGCGGCAAGGAAGCGCGGGTATGCTGAGATGCGGGTTGTGTCAGGTGCGTCTTTGCCCTCGACAGGCTTTGAGGATGTTTCAGATGTAGCGGGACGGTTGGGCAACGGCTGCGGCTCAGATTGCAGATCCATGTTGAAGACAACGCGACGCGGGCCCGCGCCCACACCCGGGGGTAAGCGGCCAGCAGGGCCAACCAACGGGTCCATAACGCCCGAATTGTTATTACTATTCGGTGCGGGCGGACCACGCATGTTGGGGCGCGCGAGGGAGGGAGTGCGATGGACCGTTGATTGCTCATTTTCCGAGTCTGAATCGTCGGGGACATTGATAAGATTGGGAGGGCGCGGAGCCAAGCCGGCAGGGCGAGCTCCTGAGGGGGCAACGCCGGTCCCGTGAACGGGCGGCAGCGGGCCGACCTATCGTTGCCGCGAATGCGTGTGATTGATTGTGAGGCTATCTGACGCCTCATCGATGAGTTGCCAGCGGGCAGGAAAGCGTGGGGGGCTTCAAACCTTGTTCATCATCACGGCTAGCCAGAGGAACAAATTGGATGCAGGGCGGAAGAGAAGCCAACTTGATGAGAAGGCACGCAAGAATCACAAGATCCACGGCGACCGTGCGGTGGTGGTGCGATGCGGTGGGAGTGTGTCAAGGCACAAACCATACCGCACAAATTAAACCGCAACCCCGCCCTACCACTTGCCCCGTGGCCTACTCGAACGACGCCGCTCTTTCAATTTGTGCTTGTGACTTGACCTACCCGAAAGAGGCGAGTGACAAACCAGTCGCAAGTTGCCGAGTCGGAATCCCGGCGAGTCGGCGGAAATGGGCGGGAGTGATGTATGAGAGAGAGAGAGAGAGAGAGAGAGAGAGAGAGAGAGAGAGAGAGAGAGAGAGAGAGAGAGAGAGAGAGAGAGAGAGAGCGATTTGTTTGTTTTATTGTGTTTTCACATCAACGTGTAGCTATGGGGTAGAACAAAGGAAAGGTGTATAGGAATAAACCCGCGCGCTTGCTCTCGCGACGAGGGCGCGGGCACAGGCACGATTTGGTCTGACCCTGTTCTGACCAAATCGTACCTGGCCCACCTTCGTTCAGCCACAGGGCAGTCACGCATGCTGCTCCCTCTTTTTTTTTTTTCTCTTAAAGGCCGCTGCCGTTTGGATGTGTGTGTGTGTGTGTGTGTGTGTGTGTGTGACAACAACAAAGTCGTAGTTACTGCTAGCTACCAAGTGTCAACTTTATTTTCTGACATTCAAGTTTTCAAAAAAATAAATTATACCTTCACTGCGTTCGCCCCTCGAAAGCTTCTCTCACTTTCTCTCTCTCAAAAAAAAAAACGATTTGTCGCGCACAGGAGAGGAGCTGGTGGTGGTGGTGTGGGGCGTCAAGCGGTCGGTGTCTACCTTGAATTGGCCTGGCAGCTGAGGCGGTATTCAAGACAGTGCACACCTAGCTCACGAGCAGATTGCAAAATATTTGGAGCAAGCCTTCTTCTTTGGGTGCAAGTCGAGTGGTGACAACCGGCAGCATGGCGATGCCTCCCAACAACCTCGAGGCCATGGAGGCCCGCCGGCGTGCAGCCGAGGCGGCGTCGGCAGTCCTCGGTCACGACATTACACAAAACTTTGTGGAGCAACAGCGCCAAGAAGAGTATCAGCAAGCACACATGGAGGCCATGCAGCGGGCATACGAGTATCAGCAGCACCAGCAGGCCATCGTCCAAGCCGCTGGTGTACGTGACCCCGCAGGCCTCGCCATCTGCGTTGAGGAGGAGACAGTTGCCACTCACTACTCCGGCACATGTGGGCCTTGTAATGAATAGGATTATGCGCCAGTGGATGGTAATTACGCAAACGGATATGCACAGCCTGCTCAGGGTGCCGCCGCTCAGCCCAGCAAGCCCAAGCGCCCCAAGGTCAAGGCCAATCGCGTCGTCGGTGCACAAAAATGGCATGATTCTACCCTTGATGAGTGGGATCCCAGTACGTCGCTCGTGTTGAAGTTTTGGGTGACCAAGAGGCAACCGTCGTTTTGTCAATGCCTCTAGCCCTCGTGCCCTCTGTCCCCTCCCCCGCATAGCGCCCTGATCTTCGTCTCACGTTGTCGGATAGATGACTATCGCATTTTTTGTGGTGATCTGGGTAATGAGACCAGCGACGAAGTGCTGGCTAAGGCCTTCAAGCACTATCCATCCTTTCAAAAGGCCAAGGTATGTTTGATGATTGTAGCGACCATGTCCAACGCTGCCGCCACCCTTTGTTTGCGGTTCACTCGCAGCAATTTGTCTCGGGTCCCCCCCAACGCATAGGTCATCAAGGATAAAGCGTCAGGCAAGACCAAGGGTTATGGCTTTGTCAGTTTCAAGGAAGGCCGTGATTACCTCAAGGCCTTGAAAGAGATGCAAGGTCTGTAGGCCTTTGGCACATGAGCATTTGAGGGTCTGGCCAAAGTGACCCACCTCGCGAGGTCGTGCGTTTGGCGGAAAACACGAGGCTCATGATTGTTATTGTGGCGTTGATCTCTTTAGGCAAGTACATCGGCAACCGCCCTGTCAAGCTGTCCAAGAGTACGTGGAAGCAGCGTAGCGTGGAAACCAAGTCGAAAAAGAAGAAGAGCAAGAAATAATCTTGGCGACCATAGAGTGATGCATGGAATCTCAAAGTTTTGGGATTCTGAGGGGTGTCTCTCTTGGAATTGACGCCCAAAGCTGATTTGGACTTTTGGGATCGAGAGCAGCACGTGTGGGTAAAGTGCATGCTATTCGGCTGCAGTTCATTCGTCAATTACGAGCGGCAACCAAGAAAGGACCGTGGTGGTTTCAAGGCATGATAGATATTGATGCAGGAAGGGTCACATGAGAACCAAGCAAAACACAACAAAACCAGAGGCGGGCAAGAGGACCGAGGCATGCATTTACCGCCGCGATAAAGCGGTGGTGGGAGTGGAAAGACACAAATCAGCGCAAGACATTTACGAGCAGCAGCCGAAAGCCAAGCAAAAAGAGAAGGTGGGGAGAGGTATTATCTCGTGTCAACCCACTCAGGGGGCCTGTTGCCAGCTGTTAACAGTAGCTGCTACGCGTTGAAGGGCAGCGGCCGACAGAGTGGAGCACAGTTGATCGATGGCCTTTACAACGGCATCCTCACGCTGCCATGACCACAAACAAGTGTGAAATGCGATGCGTCGTGAGGTTTTGGGGGAGATGAGCACGGTTCAAGGAGAGAATGTGAAAGAGCGAAACGGACCGCAGTCAAAGTAGCACCGTTGTCCGACAGCGAGGCATCATCTTCCGAGGCTTGGCTCTCCTCTTCGGCCTAGCACAGGGAGGCGGCAAAGCCATGTTTTGAGCCTCTGGCTGCGAAAACATGGGCTGTGCAAGTTATCAAAGGCCTTGCAAAAGGATGGAGATAGCAGGCCGGACCGTAAAAGGGACGAGCTCACGTCCCGTCTTGTTGGCCTCTTCCCGCTCCGTGGGCGTAATGTCTGCAATGAAGCGCCAACAAAACACGGGTGTAGGGTGAGTAAGCGGAGGGGGCAGACGGGCCCGGAATGGCCAGCAGAAACGGTGGCGCGACTCCCGACGACGATGCATCACCTAGATTATCAAGCTTGGTCAAGTGGGGCAAATACTTGATGACTGTGGCCCGATAGTCCTCTTGCTCTGCCACGGGGTTGTCAGACATCCACAACACCTATACCCGCCAGGTGCATCCGTGAGGCACACGCCGGAGATTGTTGCACCGTGCTAGGGCGACCAATGACTTGACGTGCGAGAGGGACCAAGGGCGAGTCCATTGCCATCTGCAACGCACGGTCAACTGCGGCAAGTCTTTGAGGTAAAGGATTTCGCGGAGGTCTGCAATCTGGTTCTTGCGCAGATAAAGCTCCTGAAGCTGGGTGCAGGACTGAAGAGGTCGAAGCGACTGAATGGCATTGACGCTGCGCATGGCGAGGCACGGATTGATACCAAGGAAAGCGATGAGGCCATGAGTGTCAAAGGCCAGTATTTGGCTGGGACGTGCCAGCCACGGCGCCTGGAGTCAGATCAACACCCACCTCAAGCTCACGACCTCAACGGCAGGCATGTGGCGTAGCAACGCAATCTACACAGGGAAACGGGATGGGGTCAAATACAGCGCCTGTTCCGCTGTCCATGCCAGCGACGGCGGTGGCGCGGCGAGGGGTTGCGTACACTAGTGATCTTGCTGCCCCAGCAGTTGAGGTGTTTGACGGCCTCAAGTTCATCTGCTCTGGTCTTGGCCAGCACAGCCTCGGCATTGAGGGCAACACCCGTGCCCATGCTTGGCCCTGAGCCGCTCAGCGTGTTTGCCATCTTTTGCTTGCAGAAACACTGTCGACTCTGTCAAGCACATCACGACCATAAGCAAGCTTGCCAGGTGCGCATCCATGCTCGCCCCAACACCCAATGGTCTTGCTGCCCGGCTCTTAGAAAGGAACCAGGAGGCGGGTCTGGTGTCGCCCACCGCCGTGCAGGTGGCAGCGCGAACGGAGAGAGAGAGAGAGAAAGAGAGAGCTTACCCAATTTTCAACAAAGCCAAATGTGTCGAAAAAACTTTATAACGTAAAAAAAAATCTTTTCATTCGTTCAATTTTACAACTCGATGTAGACAAACAGACATGGAAACAACTATGCACATGACATTTAAATAAAATTCATTTAAAGTTTTAAATAGGCTTTTTTTTTTTGGTTTTTTTTTTTTTGGTTTTGGTTTTGCAGTATCGAAGTTGTTGTTTTGTTTGTACATGAGACGGGGAAGAAAGCGGACCCGCGTCAGCTACACGAGTCCATCACTCAGATCGGCGCACAGCGCGGCGTTAAAGGGCCTCAGAGGCAATTGATCTCAGAGGCAATCGATAATATCTGGTCGAGGCGCCGATGCTCAAGTTGATTGGCTTCCAGGTGCCTAGGCGGCTGGTGCGCGTCGATTCAGTCGTTCGAAACATGCTTCTTCTGAAAACCGCTCCACAACCTCTCGTTGCAAATGCAAAGGCAGGTTGACACGGATTTCAGCGTTGGTGTAGAGAATGCGCAGTAAGCGGTGGGGGGGAATCGCCAGGCTCGGGAAGCGTCTCGGCGTCGACCTCATCTCGTTCAACACGATCGTGCGCGGCGTCAAAATCAAAGTCATCACCGACGACGCCTGCCCGCTCTACCAGGGAGCAGACGCGTTCGTTAAAGACTTGGCTATATTGGTGCTTTTCCGACAGCACATGCCGTCTCAGCTCATTCCGCCCTTGACGGTCATGGGGAAAATGAGCGCGGCAAGTGAGACACATGTGGCCTTCTCGATCTAATTGATTCTGGTGTGCCTGTGCACGAGAAATCTGGGGACCGGTCTCATGAAAGAGAGCACGGCGCATCAGTTCATTCAAACTGACCGGAACCTCCGCACCAAGGTTCAGACCACGCATTTGAGCAGCAATATCCAAGACTGCCATTCTCTGAGTTTTTGCAAGCCGGGTGTTGTAAGTGATCGCTTCGCACGCGAAAAATAAAAATTTAATGACACTCCCAGGGTGTAAATGCTTGTATATGTTTGTGTGTGTGTGTGTGTGTGTGTGTGCGCGCTTGCATGTGTGTGTGTGTGTGTGCTTGTGCTTTGTGTGTGCTTTGTGTGCGCTTGCATGTGTGTGTGCTCGTGAGGTGTGTGTGCGTGTTTGCTTGTGAGGGTGTGCAGAGGTAAGAGCCCAACGAAGAAAAAATGTGACGTACCTTCGGCGTTCTTCAGGAAGAAAACCATATGCAAAAACAACAACACCATGTCATCAATTTTGTCGACAAATCAACCGGTTGTAACGGTCACATGCAGTTTCTCTCTCTCTCTCTCTCTCTCTCTCTCTCTCTCTCTCTCTTTTTCAATCAAACGTGTCGAAACGTGTTGTGGTGAGTGTGTGCGTGAGTGTTGCGGGCTGATTTGCTGCCAAATGGCAGCGCCGCCCGTTACGTAGGGCGGCGCTCATTAGCTTGAACGGGTGGGATGAATGCCTGATGCTCATGCATTTATTTGTGTGGCTTTGGGGGTGACCAATGCCCTTCAACAGGTCTGCGGCGAGCGAGCGCGACTTGAAACAAAGGGCGGGCTCTGTTCAGCTCACCGAGTAATCATGGCGGCGGCGCCGACACTGCGCGGCACCATCATCAAGAATGATTTCGTTCTCCGCGAAACGCTGGGCGTGGGCGCGTTTGGAAAGTACGTTATCCTTGCCTCCCTCATCCTACCCCACATCACATCTGTGGCACCCCGACGTTTTTTTGGTTCCGCTTCACAGTCTTCGGGCTCACTTGATCAACTGGGGCGCAGAGTCAAGCGGGCTGAACACGTGACCAAATTTACGCCCGTGGCCGTGAAAATCGTCGCCATCCCCTCATCGGGTCAGGTCACCAGCATTCGCAAGGAAATTGTTCTTCATCGACAGCTGGAGCATCCCAACATCATCCGCTACATGGACTATGACTCATCGCGCGAGAACATTTTCATCCTGCTCGAGCTCTCCGTCAATGGCGAGCTGTTTAGTCTCATTAGTACGCCTGCCTTGCACCCATGCATTTGGCTCGCTTCAGACCCGAAATTGCTATACTTTACCAATCGCTGCCAAGTCCTCATCCCCCGCCTCCACTCTTATCCCCCTCCCCAGCACCAGACAAGGGGCTGCCCAACGACGTCTGTCACCTCTACTTTTGCCAAATGTTCTCCGCACTTGTACGTTCCATCCAACAACCTCGAGCACCGCTGTCGCCCGCTGTCGCCCCGTTGGGGAACCACATTTCAGCCCCATGTCCCACTCACCTTTTGCTTTTGGTCTGCACACACAGACCTACATGCACTCGAAATTCATCTGCCACCGCGACATCAAGCCCGAAAATATCCTCCTCGACCAAAACTGTGGGTTCCCAGTGATGTTGCACGCCAAAGCACAATGCAGCCACACAAGGCGTCAGACTGGCTCACCAACCCCCATGCCTCGTCTACAGTCAATGTCAAGATTACAGATATGGGCCTTGCAACCCTTTACGCTGTTCAGAACAAGAAGCGCCTTCTCCGCAAACGCTGTGGCACCGCCCCTTACACGTCCCCCGAAGTATGCCCAGCTTCCGTCCTTTCAACCCGGTGAACGTGAGCTTCTGTTCTCCCTCTCATGCCCGCAATCCTGCAACCACTCTTGCACAATTCTTCCCAGGTGTTCAACGAATGTTACGAGGGCCCCGAGGCCGACCTATGGTCATGCTCCGTGGTTACCATCGCCATGGCAGTTGGCGGTAGGTGGCCCTCTCGCAGTCTGTGGTCTTCTCCATGGCTCTTCCTCACTCACACGCTTCGGGCCTCGTTACATTGTTGTCCATCTGCCTGCCTGCCCGTGCGCTAGCGCTGCCTTGGAAGGAGACCACCAGCCGGTGTCACAAATACACAGCATGGGCCCACGGCGATTTGAATCGAAGTCCATGGTTGGAGATTCGCGCCAAGGATCCACCCTTGCTCCGTACGTGCTTGTGCGCGCCTGCGATCCAATTTATCCGCTCTCGGCCCCATGACCTAGCCACCGACATGGCCGCACCTCACTGCCATCACACTTGCCTTTTATGCGCCTGCAGATTTTCTTCGACACACCCTGCACCCAGACCTTTCCAAACGTTGGGTCGAGCCAGAGATTCGACAAAGCGTGTGGTTTCGCCAGTACGTTGGCAACCCACCTTCTGACCGCACCTGCACTTGCCGCCCTTCTCTCATTTGTGCAATGGGCGGGCCTTTTCGCGTCGGTGGCTTCTTTACTGCTCGGCCATTGTAGCACGACATCCTTGACCCCTCTCCTCGATGAGCGCGGCATGCTCACCGAGCCCTGCCCATTGCTCAAGCAGCCCGAACCAGAAATCATCATGCGGTCAGCCACCTAATGCCGCGCAGGCCTCAAGTCATCGCTTCAGTGGTGTTGGCAACTGCTCATGATCTTCGCCTTCCCACCAACAGAGATGAAAACCCGTCCAAGCGCAGCAAGACGGCAGAGGATTTAATTTCGGTGAGAGGAGCTGAATCGGCGCTGCTCTTCCAGTGGGCTTGTAATTTGGGGTTGTGGGGATTGGACAATGGTATTTGGCTCCCTCGAGCGTGTCAGCTCGCTGTGCTGCAGGCCAACTCTTGATTGAAGCTGACTGTTTGTTTTTTTTTGTTTTTTTTTTCCACAATCATGTCTGCAGACTCAGGTGGACGAGGAGCGAGTGACGCGCTACCCCAATTTTCTTTCCACGATGGGCCTCGAAGAAACCTTTCTCGAGTAAGCGTGCTTGGTCCTCGCGGTGGGATGACATGGCCGTCCAATGTCTCACGGGCACGACATGCACCGGGATAGGCTCAAGGAATACTTCAAGACCGATTTGCGTTTGGAGGTTTCACGGACTTTGCCCGATAAACTGGCGGTGCGAGGCCTCTGCTCGCGCGTGTACCTCCTTCATGTTGCTTGGATTGTGATTATATGGTATTTACCTTGATTTTGCCTTTTTTTTTTTTTTGCGCTTGCCACGATAGCTGGAGATTCATCCTCGACCTCCCAAGGTCAAAGCTACCACGCCCGCCGCTTCAGCCTCAGCTCAGGCAGATGTTGCTGCTGGTACACCCAAAACGGTGAGTATTGTCCGTGTCTGAAGTTGAAGAGTCGTCTACAGCGCACCCGCCCATTTCACTCCCCTTTTTATTCCGGCTGTTTGCTAGCCGAACAGCACGGCCTCGGAGGCCAGCTGCTCCCCTTCATCGACTGCGCCGTCCTCCACTGCTGCCAATGTCAATGATGAGGATGTTGATTCGATCGAGCCGGCGGACGCTCCACTTCGCTTTAGTATCCGTTGCTTTCCTCACGAAAACAATTGCACCCTCGTTTCCTTCCTCAAACTTGAGGTACGCATGAGACCGTGTGTGCAATATGTTTTTTTTATTTCCCAGGATCAACCTTTTTGTTCGGTTTATTTTCTCACCCTCCGTCTTGCTGTCCTTCGCTGCTGTCAGGGCGATGGCATTGAATATCGCCGTGTCTGCGAGGCAGTCAAGAGTAATATGGCCGATATTCTTTTGACTTTTGCGCAGTGAAGCCAATATTCCCGGCGGCAGGCGATTCGACTTGTGCTTTAAATATATATTATATAAACATGTAAATGCGTAAATGCACAATTCCAGAGTCCTCAACTCGGAAACAAAAGCAAACGATCCAAGTGCACCGGATTCAGATTCGATTAAAATGGGTAACGTGCGAACACGAGGGCCGCCACAACGGCCAGCAAAAAGAGCGACAGAGTCAGTTAAACAAGGGGGAAGGCCAGGGTGGGAAGATTATAACAATCGGCCCGCGCTAGCCCCAAACACAAAAGAGCAACAGACAAGAGCATGATGGTCCCACCCGTGTGACCGCGCGCACAGCGACCAGGCCGGAAAGGTGTCACAATATGAAACACAACAAAAGAAACGACACAAGGGGAGAACAGCCTAATCTTCCCCGGCGTCCATTTCACCGGGCTTGACGTTCAACACCAAATCATGCTCGCGATCGCAGCCCAAATAGGAGTCGCACATGAGGTAAAGCTTGAGCTTGTGGGTACCCGGGGCCGGGGCCTCAAACTGCAATGCGGCCTGAGCCTCATACTGGAGCGGCACGCGCTTGATAGCCAAGAGCCTAAAAAGCAGGAGGAGGAAAACAAGGGTGAGCCCAGACAAAACTGTAAACTTGCAAAAGCCGACACAGGATCAAAAGGAAGACACTACATACTTGTTAGCGGTGGTGTCACCAATGACAACCCACCAAGCCTCGTCCTTGCGCTGGGGATAAAAGGGTGCAAAGACGGGACCAACGGGCGGTCGTGACTTCTTTGCCGACTCATCGCCTTCGTCATCCGAGTCCTCGCCGTCGTCACGCGTGAGCGCCACAGTAACCGTCACTGGCTCGCCCTCACGCACGTCGTCCTCGTCGTCCACTTCATGCGCCACTTCCACGTCGGGATAGCGATTGCAATACTGAATCACATCAACCAGACGCTGCCCGTCCATCTGCAACACGGCGTTGCGCTCGTCATCCTCGAGGTCGGTCAGGTCGAGAATCGACTCCACCTCCTTGGCTGCCGCGCGCTTCAGTGCCGCCGTGTCCATGTGCGGTACCTGCTTCAGCAGCGGGTCAGAAGCCCAAGTGGCCTGAACGATCATCTGGGACAGCTCCATCGCCGCCAAGGCCGGTTCGAGCCACAAGCTCGACGAGAGCACGTCCACGCACGCAGCCACAAAACGCAGAACCATGCGCAAAACCTGCTCCTGATCCGATTGCAGCTCGGGCGGCAATTGGATGCGCGAAAAGTGCGCTTGCAGCAACAGATTCACCTTCACATGGGGATCGGTGTACAGCGCGTCCGGCTTTTGCTTCATGGGCAGACGCTGGGCCAGCTGCTTGAGCAGACGGTCCTCGCGCTGGCGCACGGGAATCACCTCAAACTCGGTGGCCGAGGAAATGATTTCCAACAGACCCTTGAATTTGGTCTTCTCTGACAGGCTGCGGCTAAACAGTTCAATCGTGGTGTAGTTGATGTAGTAGTACGCCGCAATCATACCCAGGTTGAGGGGTGAAACGTCCTCCTCATCTTCATCCATAGCAATGCACTTGGATTCTTCCAACTCTGAAAGTGTCGTCTCAACCAGCTCCGACAAATGGTCCGACAAATGACGATTCGTCACACCATGCAGGTTGTAGTAGTTGGGGTTCTGCGTCAGTCGACGGTACAAAAAGGTGTAGGTGAGGTAGTCGATCGCATCCTGCGGATTGTCAATGGTCTTGGTCACGATCTCAGCATTAAAGTGGTCGTGCAAGGCATGATCCAGGTGGGACTCCACCGGCAGGGGCTCGTTCAAGAACTTGGTAAACACGGCCTTCTTCGAGGTCTGACACATGAGGACGCAAACACCACTTTCATCGACACCAGGACGGCTGGCCAAACCCATCATCTGCAAGACATCCGTAATCGGGTAGTCCACAAAACGGTGCTCCTTGCCATCGAAGAACTGGGTGTCTTGAATGATGACAAGACGAGCGGCCATATTCAAGCCCCACGCCATGTCCCGCGAGACGACGACGACCTGAATGGCCCCTGCCTGGAACAGCTGGCGAACGATGGAGCGGTCCGATTCGTGAACGCCCTCGTGGTAGTAGGCCACACCATTGGTCAAGGTCTCAGCCAAGGCAGGGTCCTTGATCTTTTCCAAATACGGCTGAAGGTCCGTCATGTTGCAATGCAAAAACTGTCCTCCCGCATTCTGGGACGCGGCCTGGGTGAAAATGTCAAGTGCGGCAATGTGGGCTTGCTTGCGCGACGGCACAAACACCAACACGGGCTTGTTGAGCGCGTGGCGGTGAATGGAAGCGTAGGTGGGGCGCGCCATGGCCATGCTGCGGCTGTTCGCGTCGGCAGCATTAAAGCCCTGCAGTTCGAGCTCCAAGGGCACGGGCCGAACATTGGGGTGGAAGTTGAAAACGTTAGAGGAGGTGATGCCCAACCAGGCCGCCATCTCCTTGGCATTAGCCACTGGTGATGCAAGGCAGACAATGCGGACTGGCTTCTCAAGCTGAATGCTCATGTAGCGCATGCGCGAACTGACAATCTCCAAAACGGGGCCCTTATCCCCACCCAAAAGGTGCGCCTCATCGACAATGTACAAGTTGACGGCCTGAACATGGCGGCGTTGCTTCCAGCGACGCGAGATGACGTCCCATTGTTCGGCCGTAGCCACAATGAGATCACCTCGCCCCACCAACTTGAGATCGGCGCTGGAATCACCAGTCAGGGAGACAACGGTCTTGCCCAGCTTGGCGCCAAACAGATCACGCCAAGCGGCCGCTGTCTGATCACAGATGGCCTGTGTGGCTGCGACGTAGACGGCCTTGCTGTCCGGACGCAACCCAAAGGCGCGCAACAGCGTGAGCTCAGCGCACACGGTCTTGCCACTGCCCGTGGGGGCACCCACAAACACGGATTCGTCCGACTCGAAGAGCGCTGAGAACGCTTGTGTCTGGATGGGGTTGAAGTATTTGAAGCGCGGCGCGTATAGACGCTGGAGCTGCTGATTCTTAAGCGCTGTAATAGGCAGGGGCTGCAGATCGAGCAGTTCAGTGTGGGGAGGAAACTTCTCGGGCAGAATCAGGTGGCGGAACGAAACAGGAAGTACTGTTTCGGAAGCCAGCCAGCTACATGTACGACCAGACATGGACATGTGTATGAGCAAAGCAGCAATAAGGACGGAGAAGAAAAAATAAAAAAATAAAAAAATCAGCAGCACAAAATCATCACCACATGATGTGGCAAACAAACACGCGCGCGAGCGCGTTATGTCTGCCGGTCAGAAAAGACCCTTGGCAATAGATGGTTGTTGAGTCAGACTCGCCCGAGCCAAAGGCATTGCCACATGAAAGTGGGCGGGTGGCTGGGGGTTCTCCTCACGGCCACAGGCGTCCAGCAACAGCCCATCAGCGAAAAGGACCAGATCACCGAGCAAACCACAGCATCAGGCCATGCATCTTGCGAGCTGACCGCCGAACATACACGATGTCCAAACGAACCAGCCCGTTGCAAGTAGCTGACCTGGCTGCGACCGCCCAACAACCTAGCTCCCCCTTTCAGACGACAGGCTGGTGATCGCACTGCCCGACGAGGTCCAGCCCCGGCCCTCAGACAGCTCGGGCATTATGTGTCATCATTTCAACAAAACCAACAAAGCCAAGCTTGGCCATCAACGAAACCTCCACACTGAATAAAAACGACCAAAACTTTGAATAGCACAGCAACGACCCAGCAAGAACTCACCGGTCCGATACAATGCGGATAAAGTATTGAGGCGGCATGGGATCACCCACAGGCACGTAAAAGCTGAGATAATGATCGACCTCGAGGTAACGACGCTTCAAAGCAAAGTACTCAGAGTGCAAGATATTCTCCCCATCCACGTCCTAGTCACAGCAGCCAGAGAGACACGATCAAGAAAGGCGGGGCGAGGGCGTTTCGAACAACGCCAGACAGGCAGGCACGACACAAGATGGCACGTCGCAAAACGACACGGCAAAGGTGGTGACATCTCAGCTCTCATAATCCAGAAACGGCATTGACCGGGTATATTGGGCTGGCGGACATCTGAGGTTTGGAATCGACGCTTCGGGAAGGCCGACAATCATGCGCCGTTCTCGAAATGGGCCCCACCGGAAAAGGGGTGAAGCGATGTTGCCAAGGCAGACATCTCTCGAGATGACGCATGCATCAAACCATCCGTCGTCAGCCATCGTTCGTTTGCCCTCAGGCCAGAACCAGCCCACCCAGTCTCGTCGAGCAAAAGCTTTCATCATCAATGTCTCTTTCACAAGCCGCGCCATGTACAAAATTCAAATAGACAAAACAAGAGCAACCACACAGCCACAGGCCCAAAGACAAAAATAGAGAAGAAACAGGCAATACATTGGGCGTATGTCAAGATAGTACCAGCTGAACAAGAACTGACCTCCACGAAGATCCAGAAGGATTGTTGGTTGCCATGGATGGCATCGTCCCAGCGGAAATCTGCCGTGATAGTCAGCATGACCTTGAGCGTGTTGCGAGTCACGGGCTGCACACTGGCATTCAACTCGAGCTTGGGCAGCTGGTGGATGTAGCGATGCAGCGTCTTGCCAGCCTATGGAAATTGAGATGCGTGAGACAACGACAAAGGGGAGAGGAGCAATTGTTCATCTATCGCGTGCGAAACGGTTCTGGGTACGCACCGCTGGCTGGCGAATCAACTCGCCCAACGCATTTGGTGACAGTTCCATCAGCTGAGCCCAAGGCAGTTCCTTCTTCTCAAGTTTTTGGACAACGGCCTTGTTGAGCTTATCAAACTGACGCAGGGGTGACATACTCTGCCACTGCTGACGATCAACCATCTTGCAAAGATTGAGCATGCGATCCGTCAGCTGTGACCAACCACGGCGGAGAACAATCTCGAAGATTGCGCGCAGCAGGCGGCCCGCAGACTGGGTGATGTACACCATATCAGACATGAGCGCCAAGCCCTCAAGCTTGAGTTGCGAGATGTAAGCCTGTAGGAGCACGTTGACCTTGGCCGTCGGCTCTTCAATGCCTTCTTTGACGGGAATGGGCACCTTCTCCATGAGCGTTTGCAGTTCGAGCTTCTCCTCCTTGCGAACGCGAATCAGGCTGAACTCGCTTGAGCGGCTGAAAATGCGCAGCAATTCAATCTCGTTGATTGTGGGCTTCAACAAACTGTTGTAGGTCGCCATGGTACCGTGGGTGCAGTAGTAGTGCGAAGCGATGCGGCCGAGGTCAGTCGACTGGAAGGTGCCCGTCTTCTTCTCGTATTTGATCAGACCGGACTTGTCGAGCGTAAGGGCGGCTGTGTGCAGCAAATCTCGACGGAAACGTTCCAGTTTCTGTGCGCACGTACAAGCACAAGTCAGCCACAAAGGTGGTACGAGGAGAGGGGTTGCAGACAGGCCAGTCATCGCGCGTGGGTATGAGCAATAAGACAAACCGGATCGTTTTCCACGGCCTCACGAGGCACACCATACAGGATGGGGTTCCGAAGCATGCGAATGTACAGGTAGGTGAAGCTTAGCCAGGTAATGGCTTCGTCGAGGTTTTGCACGGTGCCTAGGAATGCCAACCCAGCGCGTGGATGGAAAACCAAAATGAGCTGTCGAGACTTGAGTGGTGGTAAAACCGAAGCTGAGAGCACGTTGCCATTGCTTCAGCAAACTGGATTATTGTGTCAACATTAAGCGTGTCACGATGCGCACGCCGTTCTTTCTGTCTTGACAAAAAGGACTCATCAAGAGCCATGGCGGTGCATATCCCTTCCCGTGTCTCATTTCGGTGTCACCAGAACGTTGAATGGGTACCCGAAAGAATGACAGTGGTCGTGCCAAAATGACGATGCGTACCAGCAACAATTTCGGCGTTCAAGTTGTCGGCCAAATGCTTGACGTATTGGCTCTCAACGGGCAACTGCTCGTTCAGAAGCGAAAGATAGTACTGTAGCTCTGTCTGAGAGGTAATGAGGATGCCCTCACCAAAGCGATCGTATTGCGGGCGACCCGCACGACCCAGCATCTGGAACGGTTAAAGAGAAGGGAGCGACCAGGACAGGGTGTGCCATGAGACAACTTACTATTCACAACTCCAGGGATAAAGGAAAATATCATCAAACAGCACGACTCAAAAGACTTGACCCTACAGGAGAGAAGGCTCACCTGCAACACGTCGAGGGGGCTGAGTTCAGTCCAACCACCGGCTTCAGGAGAGTACACTTGTGTGCCCTTGATGATGACGGTATGTGCGGGCAAGTTGACACCCCAAGCCAAGGTGGCCGTGGACACAAGGACTTGGATGTGGCCATCGGCAAACAAGTCCTCAACAAGGGTGCGGTCCTTGCGATTCATGCCAGCGTGATGGCAAGCAAAGCCGTATGGGAGGAGGTCCTTGAGGTCCTTGTTCTTAGTATCCTCTTCCGTGGTACGACGCAGGATCTCGACCGAAGCAGAGTCCTCGCGCATGAAGGCACCCAGCGTGTCCTTTTCCATGCACATGTCGCGGATCGTTTGTGCAGTCTTTGCCGTATCCTTGCGAGAGTGAGTGAAGATGAGGATTTGATTCTTGCCAGCACTGAGCATGACTTTGTCATAGACAATCTCATTCATGAGCTGAAAACGTTTGATGGCCTTGCGCTCGGTGATACCAATGTACTGCTGCTGCAGAGGACAAGGGCGATAGCTGCCATCAAAGAAGAAGAGGCCCTTGCTGGGATCGACCCGCAGGAGGGTGGCCACGTCCTCGTAGTTTGGCAGAGTCGCAGAGAGGCCAACCAGACGCAGGCGTTCGCCACCCTGCTCAACCTGACGAAGGTGGCGCGCAATAATACTTTCCAACACCGCACCACGGCTGTCATGCAGCAGATGAATTTCATCAATGATGACCAGACCCACGATGCCCTCAAAGCCACCCTTTCGCGTGATAACGTCCCACTTCTCGGGGGTGCAGACCAGAAGGTTGGTATTGTAGATCTGGTCCCGAGTGAGGCTTTGATCACCGGTGAGCTCCTCGACACGCAAACCATACGGCTCGAGGCGCTTACGGAAGCTACCGGTCATTTCCGCCACGAGGGACTTCATGGGCGCAATGTAGATAATCTTAAAGGATTCAAGGTCGACCGAGTCGTCCTCACGCACGTGCTTGCCAATCTCGCGCAGCACAGTCAGCATGGCCACGTTTGTTTTACCAGCACCAGTTGGGGCACAAAGCAGCAGATTCTCGTCGCTGCCAAAGGCGCATGGAAAGAGACGGCTCTGCACACGATTGAGGGCCTTAAAGCCGAGAAAGCCTTTTTGAGCCCAACTGGGCAGGGAATCAATCTGAACGTCCTTCTCATTATCACCGCGGGGCTTGGATTTAGCCGCCGGTACGGAAACTTCTTCGTAGCCCTTGAATTGGGTACGGGTGGAGCCAGGCGGCAGGACCACCTTTTTGTTGGACATGAGATGACCAGCTTGTTGAAAGGCAATTTCTTCAAGATTGAGGACCTGTGTCGGTTTACGCTCCATGTCCACGTCCAGCACGTCAAGTGGGGCATCCAGTTTCTCCTGGCGCTGAGCCTCACGACGGGCCTTCGCCTCTGCTGCCTTATCCACCGACTGGCCTTCACGCAGTTCCTTGAGGATGGGGGCCAGATCAGGGTCTTGTGCCATAGTGGCGTCGATGGCCTTGCGCTCCTGATCGGATTTGGCGCGGGCACGGAGGGTACAGTAAAGGATGACATTGCGGTTCTTGCGACAGAGCTTGACAAACTCAAACTTGTCAAAGCCAAGGACGGTGACAAGGCTGTTCTCACACTCGCGGTCATCCTTGGCCTCTTGCAGAACCTTCAAAGTTTCGTCGGCCAAAGACTGCGACTCCTCGGCGTCTTTGGTGTATTTACCGAGCTCACGCTGCAGCCAGTAAGCATCAACGTCGGCCGGGCGCACCAGATCGGCAGCGTTGGCCGCACCAATAGCGCCCAGGTTGGCCGAAACGGCCTGTGTATCGTCGGCTTCCTCGCCTTCCTCTTCATCTTCGTACTCGTCTTGGTCGCGGACCACATCGAGATCATCATCCATGGCATCAGCCTGTTCATCTTCATCTTCCTCGTCGCGATCAAAGATGAGGGCTACGCCAGCGTCGTCATCAAATTCCTCGCCGGCAGCAGCCTCCTCCTCTTCGTCCTGGAAGTCATCAATGCGGTTGCAGAGGGATACGAGACGAGTAAAGCCCTCCTCGCTCAACCTTTGCCCGAGCAGTGAGGACACCTCGCCGCGCTTTTCTTTTGTCTGATCATATGGAAAAGAAGGAGGAAGTCAAGGTTAGCAAAAGCATAGTCACATGGGCGTACGCGCCATCGGATATAGGGAACATCAACCCAAAAGGAGCAGGACGGTGATAATCATCCCCCCAAAATGGGTTCTGGGTTCTGAAACACACACACCTTCATCGATTCATCTTTGAGAAGAATGATAATCTCATCGGCAGCGCCCATGAGGATATCCTGGGGCTGGCTACCGAGGTAATCTGTGATAAAACTAAGAATCAGCTCGTAAACGTGCTGAGTTTCGGTGGTCTTGGGCCGGTACTTCAAGTTCATGTCCAGGGCGTCGGTGAGAACTGAAGCCGAGATTTTAGCTGACTTGGCAGCGCGGGCGGCCTTGTCGGCACGGCGTTTCTTGCGCTCTTCGAGGTCAGTGGGAGCAGCACGAGCAGCGCGATCGCCCATGCGCATGCTCGTGAGCTTACCCCGCAGGGTCTGGACTTCGCCGGTGGCCTCATCGCGCGCGCGGCGATCAATCAGTGACCGATCTGCTTGGAGTACCAAGTTGGCATTCTGCAAAAGCAGGTCAAGACAAGTGAGAGCTACGCGCACTCCATAGATGCCAGGGCAAAAGGAAAAAGAAAAAACAAAGGCCGCGAAATGGTATGGCAAGCCCACGGCCTGTTTATGGCAGCGTCATTACTGCCATATTTGAGCCGAGACCCCGGCGCACACCCTTGGCGCCCGCGCCTGGCCCAACGACCAACAACGTCGGAAGCAGCAAACGACTCAAAAGGTCAAACGAAAGAAAAGGGGAAAAAAAAACGGTTCTTGTCGTCAAACAGGTGTGACAGGAACATGGCAAGAGACGGCAAGAGCATGGGACGTGCAAGTTTGGCTCAACCCACAACAGCCAAACACCAAGGATTCTCATCTCCTCGGCACAGTCGCTCAGGAAAGAACGGGTCTGGATTGCGGCGGCAGGCTGCCGTTTGTGGCTGGCTCAGTGACTTACCGCATGGTACTCGTACTGCGACTGTTGTAGTCGCTTCTCAGCCATCGTGGTGGTCAACCTCGGTGGATGGAAAGTATCACGTTGAACTGGCGTGTTGGAGTTTATGGCCATCATGTCGCTGATATTTTTGATAAGTTTGCTCCGCGTCTGACAAGGGTTGATGATTTTCACTGCTTTCGCGATTTTGAGTCAGGGGCACGTGATGACTTTTTTTTTTTTTTTTGCAGAGATGTTTGGCTTCACGAACATGATGATGATGTCCCCTCTGTGACGAACTGATTTGGCAGGTGAGTTGTTCTCAGGAGTCTGAATTGACGTTGAAAAGTCTGGAAAGGGCGGGGAGGGGAGGAAGAAGAAAGAGACCGTTGCAACATGAAACCGAGAGAGAAGGCCGTGTCAAAAGCTGACCGACATCGCCCAGCCACAAGTGTGGTGTACCACCTCTTCTTATCGATAACAACCCGGCTTATCGACTTGGGGATGAAACTAACTCTAAAAAGCGTTAACAGAAAGCCACTCGTGCAGGACTGCAATAACACCATCGATATTCAGGAGAGAACGTGGCGAAGCTGAATACGCCACAAGAACATGACAAAGTAAACGAGCATCAAAGCCGCTGTGTCATTGATACGCAAAACACACGCACAAAAGCGACCAGCGGAGGCGACCCTTTCTGCAACTCGTGTTGGCAAGAAAGGGCACGGGGCTTGAAACTTCAAACCCCAAAAGCAACTGGTGTCGACACATCCGACCGGGCATGACCAGACCATGGCCACATAGTTATATTGAAAGGCGATTCCAATAAGACGTGCCTACTTGAAACGATTCAACAGCACCTCTGGGCAAGCAACACCACACATCATATCAGTAAGGTCAGATCAATGCCCGATCTAGACTTGAGATGAAGGTTGACGAGTAAATGAATACCATCTGGGTCAGGCGTGCAGAAACTTACGTTTTTGCAACAGTCGATACGACAGGCGAGGAAGGGCCTTCACCACCGCGATGCTACGACACCGAGTGCACTTTTCAGGCGTATCGAAGCGATACTCGGTTGTACCACAAGCAAAGCGATTGGTGCAAGGCCGGCGCAGCGTTTTCAGAACTACATGAATGGTCAGGAACCAAGCTCACGTGAGTCGTGATGATGAGGTATCGACAGATTGACCGGTTTGAGAAAGCCGGTGAGACGGAGGCACCTACACTCAATGAGGTGGGCAAGGTCCAGCTCTCGATCATTCGAGAGTGCAAAAGGCTCAGTGTTCTCGGACAGCTTGGATATGTCATTGTAGAGGCCTGAATAGCACACGGCGCACAAGCCCGTCTCCCCGCGGGGGCGGCCTGGACCAGCGCAAATGGGACATTGCAACTTGGGTCGCTTGGAGACCTCCCCGCCTATCCAGTCATCCCATGACAAAGAGAGGATGGTGTTAGTACAGTGGACTCTGCAGTCCGGGCGCTTGCAGCCTCGAACCAACGGAAGCTGACCTGATTTGTGATGGACCGAGGAGGAGGAGGAGGTCGATGAGGGATGTCGGGTCTGTGATTGCGTCGAACGCGACTTGTGCCGAGGCGTGGCTGTTTTTGCAGATGAAGTTGCAGTGCTCGCATCAGCTTGCAAGGTCGCAGTCTACCAATCCAAAATACCAAAAGTCAGCATGATGAGCATGGACAAGGCGTGTGATGCTCTGGCCCCATAAGAACTTGGGAGCTCAACGTGATGGTGGCGAAATGTGATGTGGTGGCAGTGTCCATCACGTAAGTGCGAAATGTGATGTGGTGGCAGTGTCCAATAGTGTGACAAATGGCACAGAACATTATCTTAAAAGTGTGATGCATTTACACTAATGCAAACTTCCGACAAAAGCGTACTCTTCTGAAGGCATCTGATCATGAAGCACAAACTGACCGTTGCAGGAAGATTGGATTGCAATGGTTCCATGCCGCGCAAGCCCAGAGCCTATGAAGCGCACCAACAGATGAGAACAGATGCTCTGAGAGTGCTCAGGCGTCTTTAACATGGCATCACTCGCACTCTGTCTCAGCAGGGTTCCCAATCAGACGTTCACACATGTAATCGTATTCCAACTTGGAGCGCACTCAGCGACTCCCAGACCCATGGTAACAAGCAGAGTGCTGGTAAGAGCGGTGTACGTGCTGTCTGACCATACCTGCCAGGCAAGCGTCGGGCCGAAACGTTCAAGTTCCAGGCTGAGATAGTAGCAGTAGAGAGCAGCCGAACGAAACTGCTCCAATCCCACGTCCTGACGGGTGGCAAATCGCTTCATGACGGTCTGTGCTAGCTCCGGTGTCCAAACGGTAGCGTCCAAGGACCAAGCGCGTTGATCAACCACCGCCTCGTTCTCGCCAGTAGCAATCACAAAGTCTAATTGCGTCGTCGGGGGACGCAGCGGGGGCTTGCCATGGGTCGCTTGCAGGACGTGATGGGCCAAGCTGGCTAGACCAGAATCGGCAAGTGCAAGTGTAGTAACCGGCTGGGCCGCGAGTAGGCCCCCAGAGCTCATGTGAAGGGTACCACCAGAGGGCACAAAGCCCCGAACACCGCCTGCGGGGCTTTTCTGGTGGACGGGGCCCTGGCTGGTGGCTGGGAGGCTGGAAGCCGTTGTCACAGCGGCAGTGGGCAAAGTGCGCATGGATACGCCCCGATCGGCAACCTGCAAGGGTGGTGACAAGGTGGAGCGGCGGCGCGACGAAGAGCGGCGGCGGCGCGAAGGCTCGGTATCACCATCCTTATTGAGCCCATGGCGACCTTGGGCTGCCACTTTGGCCGAGCGCTGCGCTTTGCTGACGCTCGTGCGCTTGGGGTGGGGTGGTGAAGGGATGGGTGGTTCCGCGCGATTTGAAATGGGGAGTGCAGCTTCTTCGGCGATCAGTTCGCGCAGTTCCATATCTGAACTGTCATCATCGTTGTCATAATCCATGGTTCTGTCGGCCCAAAGATGTTCCCGAGCGCTAAGGGACGCAGCTGGAGCGTGCTCTACGCTGTAGCGGGGAAGGGGTTTCATGAGGTTGCAGAATGAGAGACTGCTAGCTGTGTAGACCAGTGGTAGCCTTGCGGTGCAGGCGTGTCAGAGCTCGATCGACAAAACACACGAGCAAAGAAAGGGAGCGAGTGGGGAGTCCAGGCAGGTCAATGGTCACAGAGCCCACAGCGCATGCAAATCACAGGCTATCTGTGTGCTGCACAGTGTCAGGTCGGCTGCAAACGAAAGCAGATCAAAACGTCCATGACGGACCTTACCTTGAGAGCGCAAAGACCTTGGGAGGGCACTAGTCACAAAGGTTGCTGGAACTGCTGGGATGTGCCTACGCGAGCAAGTAGGGGCAGAGAAGGATCTTCCCGATGGAAGGCTAGCAAGTGGTGGGTAGTTGGAAAATCAAGCGTGACGGAATCGGCAAGAGGTGTGAGGGTGGGGCGAGTTGGAAAGGCAGGCAGGTCGAGATGCGGAGAAGACAAGACCGTTGAGAATCTAACCTTGTGTGAGAGGATTCTGACCAGGCTCGTGGAAAGGTGGCAATCGTCTCGTAGATGCCAAAGGGTAGGCTTAGCGGCTCAGCATGCAAGTTGCGGAGCTTGAGCCGCCGAGCCCCAGGCGCTGAAGACCAAGGTCGTGGAACGAGCGCGATAACAGATGTCTGCTGACCGCGACCAAAAGCGTTTTAGCTGAGCTGCTCGACACCGGTACCCTGGGAATGACATTTGCCGATAGCGACGATGAGCAAGACATGGGTGCCCGAGTTGCAACAAAAAGGCCAGGGGCGGTGTGGAACTGGTGTCGGAGC
>NW_001865046.1:679191-690329 GCF_000002865.3 Monosiga brevicollis MX1
GTGTGTCTGTGTGTCTGTGTGTCTGTGTGTCTGTGTGTCTGTGTGTCTGTGTGTCTGTGTGTCTGTGTGTCTGTGTGTGTGTGTGTGTCTGTGGTGGCGTGTGAAGTGTTGAGGTGTGATGTGTGACTGTGAAGAAGTGTGTGGGATTGTGGTGAAGGGAATAACGCTGCCAGCTGGCACTGCCCACATCGTGGGTTCCCCTCCCCCCTCAAACCCTCAACCCCCCTTTTCTAACTTGCTCGCGGCCCCACATGCTGATGCCAATCGACAGAGGCAAGACCCACGCCAAGCACATGAGGCCTACACAGAGACAGAGACACAACAGAACAGAACAGTGCGCACGCACCCATCCACGAGGCCAAGCATTCCAACACAAAAAGCAACACAACCAACACAAAAAAGGGGATGTATCTGACGTCAGGCCAACCAGAAAACACTCTGACCACGTCAAGGCCAACACTGAACAATGTGGTCCGCGTGGCAACATCAAGCCTGACACCCGGTTGGTGTGGGCAGGCTAGGAGTCGTAGTATGGGATCCCATGGGCTATCCCAGAGTGGATGAGTGAGAAGATATTGAAACAATGCCCCACACACAGTGACGATGAGCAACACGCTACTAAACACCACACAACCAACACACGGTTATTAACATGTAAAGCAACCCAACACAGAACAATTGAAAAAAAAAAAAAAAGACAAAAGTCATCTTGCTCATCCACACAACACCTGTCGAGCTGTCAAAAGCCACCCATTTGAACAGCGTCATCAGGAAAAGTTATCACGAGTCGCAGTGCGTCGACTGCTGCGGTTGTACGTGTGTAAAGGTGGTGCAGATACCCGAGCAACCACACTCACACACACACACACACACACACACACACACACACACACACACACACTCACACTCGCTCACACACTCACTTACACACTCACTCACTCAACACTACATTGGCAGGGTGCTGGGTCAATGTGTTGTGCGCAGGCAGATGATGCACACGAACGGGGACGAATGAGGTGAAACAACCGATGGAGCGATGGCGGTTGGTCGTTTGAATCAAATGCAGCAGGGCTAAACAGAACAAAGAAGAATCGGGCAGCGGCGCAATCCAAGCCTCTCCTCGTGGGTCAAGTCAAGTCTGTTACACACTTAATGCTGACAATGGAAGATGTAGCGGCGAGTAGCGGGCGAAACAATGAATCTGAAGGATGGGGTGGTGATATGGGCAGGCGCAGGCAGGCACGGTATAGGCAGGTGCAAAGTGGGCAAATAAGCGGGTGCGGTATGGGGCTGCCTTCGCTGACAGGAAAGAAGATACACAACAACTCTTCTGGGCTTGCAAACCTTCAAGACTTACAAATTCAAGACAACCAACGAGGGAAGGGAGGGGCAGGTGGGTTCGGTACGATCGAAAAAAGGAAGCGCAGTGGGGTACGAACGATTTAGGATGCGAGATGAGAGCGGTCGAGCAAAAATGCAACTAGTGGGCGTACCCGCTCGACGACAATCCACACGAGCGGATGGGGCACACCCCTCTCAGGGAGACAGGCCTTTGCTTTGAAGGCAACAGGCACTGTCAAGCCAACAAAGACTGCCATCCGAGAGCGTGATAAATTGGCGGGTCTGAATGCCGCGTTGGACCCCCACCGCGTCGCTCCTACCGAGCCTGCTCGACGCTAAGATCGAGTTTTTAAATTGAAGGGTTGTCCCCATGACTCGATCACCAAGTGACCAGTGCCGGCAGCGCAACCCGTTGCATGTTCACTGGCTCGCTTGTCGATCGAAGCGCGGTGTCAAGCCTCGGCCCTTGTCATCAACGGCTGGTCCTACTTGCGGCGGCGAGGAACAGGGGGTAGCTCGGCTCGCGCACACACGCGACCGGCGATTGTCCGCAACTACGTCTGCTGTTGTGCCTGCGATGGAAACAGTCACATGTAACATGTAGCTGTCCACTTGATGGGTGGATGGGTGGGTGATGCCAGACGAACCAGGGCTTCAACGGTTTCAGCCCTCCGGGCTTTTTTTGATGACAGGCCCTCGCGCAATGAGACACAAAGTGTCCTCGGATGGGAACTGCGAGCACTGCAAGCACTCATACTGGCTTGCGTGCTCGACGAGTGATCAACCATGCATGTCTTGGATTTGGACAGCCTGCTCTTGCCCGCCTTTGTACTACTGCCTTGCTCAGTGATCATGGACATCCATCAAAGGGGGAGCTGGAGTGATGAGTCCTCTTGCCCTAGACCCTTCCAAGCAGGCTTCGCCGATGTGATGGTTTTCCTCATTCGTTTTTTTTTTCTTCTTCTTGAGCTGCTTCGGTGATGGCGGGGACCGGGACACGCAACGTTTCCCCCCATGGGCTCACCCAAGTGACGCTTGCAGATGCACCGTGAATTCTTGAATCATCCACCGGCAAGAAACCCACCGGCCTTGAAGACCCTCCTGCCGTGAGGGGTTTACTTCTTGAGCCAAGCCTTAAAAGCCCTTGCCCTCGCATGCATCATCATTCGCCGGTCCGCTTCCCCAGCCGCTCGTGGTTCTCCCTTGAGTGTGATGGCTCGTCCAATCGGGATGCTGATTGTCGTCCTGTTGTTGAGTTTGCCTTGATCATGGTCAATTTGTCAGACGGTCGTGCTGGTTTGGGTGGAGTTGACGACGCTGTGACAGGCTGTGATGACTTTGTTTGTGTAGTCCATGCAGTCGCGGTGCGAGGTGTGCAGTCAGGGCGGCTCTCCACCAGCGGCGGGAAAAGAGACTGAAACGCAAAAAAAAGAGCGGGAAAAAAAATCGTTTCGTATCTCGTCCAGCAAGATGATGCACAACATGGTTGAAAAAAAAACAACGATGCTGTGTGTGTGTATGACTGTGTGTGTGTCTGTGTGTGTCTGTGTGTGTGTCTGTGTGCCTGCGGTGCTTAATTCGTTGCGCCCGGACCCTAAACCTGAACCTGCTGCATGAAACCCAGCTGCACAGCGAAACTGAATACTAAGTCTTTTGTCCCCCAAACGCTTGGCTGCTGACAAACCCCATGCGGTTGTGTCGTGTTATTGCCCATGCAGCCACTTTCTTGCTCGGCGAGGTTTCGGTTGTGTGGTGAGTCTGGACAACTGAGGACGAAAAGGTCCGCGCAGCAGAGAGGGGCCAGGGTTGCTGCTGATAGTGTTGAAAGCGCGTCGTGGGGTCGCGAACGTCGGGCTCGGGCTCGGGCTCGCGCAACACGCAGGAACGCCTCACAGGGCTCAGCTTGCCATTGAGGGTCTGACTTGCAGCTTAGAGAGAAGAAGAGGTCAAGTCGCGATGTCTCGGTTGATTTCTCGCGTAAATTCTCATCAGGCCAATCATCTCCTCAATGCCACGCGCGCGCGCTCCCATCTCTCCTCTCCCCTCTCACCACTCTTTCTCAAGTCCATCTGTTTCACTATTGGTTGGCAGATGCGGCAACGGTGCTACAGCAGATGTTATGGGTTTTTGTCTCCCACTGCAGGGGACCCAATTGAACACGACCAACAACTATGTGGTGTCGTTGGAATGGCGGAGTTGCTCCAGGGCTTGATAATAACCTGCACAAGTGCGCAACAAGATGGTCGACATGAACTTGCCAACTCCAGAGAAGAAGAGCCTGCATCCCGCAGTGCGCCACGAATCCCACCTGTATAAAAGCCGGCATTGTACCAATGCATGGTCATGTTGGCCAACACCTCTGGCCCTGAGAGTGGCCCTGAGTTGGGGCCTGCTGGCAATCCGTTTTCTAAGCCTATCCGACGCACCAAGGCATGCACCAATAGATCATTGACTCCCCAGACACTTTGTACCCGGCTACCATGCACGTCGACGAAACGCGGTGCCTACCAGGCTCCACAACCAGCGCTGAGAACGGGATGCCATGCTGCCGATGGCCATCATGAAGCCATCGCACGGTGCAAGACTGGTCATACATGTTGACGCACTCCACAAGTCCCGAGGCCTAGCCATACACCGCCAAGCCAGCCGCACGGAAAAGTCTCAGCAGGGGCGTGTGCACCGGTACATGCACCAAGGCAGTTGTTGAAGCATACGGATCAAGCACAGCACACCTCTTGGTCAGTGCGGGCATCCGTGCCGCGGCACCGAGCCCCGGGATACCACACGGTACCGCTCGCGGGCGAACGTGTCCCCACGCCGTTCTGTTCAACTGCGCCGGTGGATGGCGCCCGAGCAGTCTCTGAGGCAACCTGGCTCGGCGGGGCCGGCGCTGCTGTCGAAGATGCGGAGGGTTCGGTCACCACGCCATTTTCAGTCTCCTCCGCGTAATGAAAACTTGTGTCCACGCTCCCAGCCGGAAGCAGGTCGAGCAAGCGCTGGACCTCGCTGTTGCCTACAAATTGCCAAGTCTGAGTGTTCATGGGCTGAACCCTTCTTTATGCGGTTGGCTCGTCTGTGAGAGAAGGACGGGGCATGGCGTACCGTATGCCACGTACAAGACGAGGCATTCCCCGCGCGCCGCATCTATCCGCTTTATCTCTGCATCGTACACCTATGTCATACACAAGTACCGTGAGTTGATTGCATGGCTCGCGGCAACAGACGCGGCACTGCGGCCACAAACGCCCATGTTTGCGCGCGTTTGATATGCACACGCACCTCCTGGTCCTCAGACCATCGAGCCTGGCACATATCCCCGACCTGCCATTGCCCTGCCTGATTTTCAGCGACACCGCGTGAGAGGTGAGCATTGCGGCGTGTATGACTGGTAGGCTCAGCCCCAACTGGCCCCGACATGCATTCCGAACAAACAAATGACGCACACGGCGAGCTGCAGCGCCAGCGGCGTTTGCCAAATCACTCATGCTCAAGCCATGTTCAGCCTAAGGAATTGTTGCATGCATTTTTGATGAGCAACGAGTGCTGAAAGGCACGCTGCTCACGTCTACTGGGCCGCTGCTCCGCCCGATGAGGCACGCACTGAGGAGCAAATACTACCTGCTCATCAACCTCCTCCTCGGCAAAGCTGGTGACGGCGTTCTCGTAAGCGTTGACCAAGTCTGAATCGTCCCAATCCGAGCCCAGCAGCTGCGCCGATACGCGAGATGAGCTTCAGCACTCAGTGCAGGCAAGCACGGGCGGACACGGAGCAGCGGTACCTACATTGTTAGCCATGGCCACGGTCACGGTCCCAATCACACGCCTCTCGAGAATCGGGCATTGGCCAATCTACTTCCCGCACAATCCTCCTCGACTTGATGTGCGCTCGGCCTCACACTCGCAGCCAACGTTCTTGATCGATTAATTCACTTTTAACGTCAAAAAAAAAATCACACACACACACACACACACACAACGTCAGAAAAAAAAACCCCCCATCAATTTTTGAATTAGAAGAACCCACTGGCCAACTCCTTCCTTGCAAGGGGCATCGTTTTATGCCCTCTAGCCTATGTCTTGGACGTGGAGTCTCTCTCACGCATACACAAACACACACACACACACTCTCACTCCCTCTCTCTCACGCTAAAGAACGCAGTCCCATTGTGTGACTTGGTCAATGTTGGCATGGATGGCGGGGCCGTACGCAGATTCCCCGGCAAAAAATATCAATGGCTGCCCATATGGTGCCTAAAGCCCGCCCAGTCAGAACACAACGGGTGAGGGCATGCACTCGCAAATAACGCATCAAAGTGAGTGCAGTACAACACCATTCACAGCGCCACCATCAAAGCCGGACCTGCAGTGTCGTTGTTTGAGGACCTAAATACTGGCGCTGTGACCAAATGTCGACCCAAATGCCAGTGGGAAAGGTCACGCGCCGTGAGGTCTGCTGCGCCTCGAGAATTGGAGCAAACAAAATGTCATCTCCAAGCATCAGTTGCAGCTCGGGAACGGCCTATGACTCCAAAAACGTGTGAGATACAGGTACATGGTTGATTGGCTTCAAAGATGGTTTGAGGCCGGTCGAGAGAAGCTGCCAATGGCTCACGCACATTGCAAGCACCACCAGTATTGTTGTTGAAACCCGTGTCCATGGCAATGTCCGGAAAGTTTAGCCAGAGCGGCCGAATGAGTGGGAGTCCATCCGTTTGGTAAGATGCCATCAAAGCTGTTCCCCACGGCCCCAAGCGTTAATCCACACCACGCGAAATAAGCAACACGGCCAAGTCAATCATGGCATCATCGTCACGCCACCCTGCTCTTTGCAGGCGCCAAAAATAAAATCAACCACGCAAAAGCCCGCCCGGTCAGACGATCTGCGTCACGGCGACAATCTTTTCCATACCTTTACGGTAAGGCACAAAGAGGTCATGAAGGGCAGCTGCCCGCGCAAAACAGCGAAGCGTGGCGTCGTCGGAGTACACCTGCCAGCTCGCGTTGGGTGCATTGCCTACATCACAGCAAGCGTGGTGTCACCAAGCAATTAGAGTCTTCCATCAATACCCAGTCCACGAGAGCGGAAGGACAATCGCCCCAGCGAGGCTGCCTCACCTTGATGTGAGCGAAAGATCATGTCAGTCACTGCAGACGTCTCCATCCACCGAAGTAAGAGCTCTTTGGAACGACGAATTTTGACCACTGGCACGTTGACCATGGTATACCTACATCTCACCCAACAGCCACACAGCCAACCGCCGCGAATCCCAAAGCAGTCAGGCGATGAACAAGAAAAGTACAACTATCACCAGCGGCCAGAGCGGAGCAGAACAGAAGCAAGCTTATTTCAAGAGTTGAATCAACACATGTTTGGAGGCGGCACACGCACCCGCCAATATCTGAGGAGCTCAGTGCAAACCCAGAAAGTCCGCTGTTGAGACGGCCAATCAGCATCTAAAGACGACGCGCAAGGCCAAAGTACAGAGAAATTTGAGGTGGCATGATGACTTGCTGGCCCAACCAGACGTACATACCGACTGTAGCCCGTCGCAGCTATCGTAGGTCGGCAATTGGTCGCCCATCCAAAAAAGTGTGCTATAGGTTGGGCTCTGGCGAAAACCACTCCGAGAGAAGAAAAGAGCCTGCCACAAAAGATAAGAAACGCAATTTAGAGCATCCTCACACACCAGCTCATCTGACATCTTCCACGCCAGCTCATCTGGCATCTTCCACGCCAGCTCATCTCCCATTGCCCGTGCAATTTGCACAACGTACGTCCTTGAGCGTCCCGTCTTGATTGGTGATGGCAAGGCGATTGGTCTCCGACCACAGCTCGGGAAAGCGGTTGTGGACAGCAGCTGGCGTGGACTGGTTGAGGCGGGCATCAAAGAGCAGGTACTCGCCAAAATCGCTCATCCAACCAGAGTGGCCCCGATCAAGCATGTTAGTTTGCATAATGTTGGCATACCAAGTTTGGGCCTCAGGATTGGTCAGATCGATCGTCCCGAACGTGAAATCCTTTGAAGCCGAGTAGTCAATGTATGGGTCGCCAGTGCTGTTCTTCACCAGAAAGCCCAATTTGGCCGCTTCTGCAAACAGAAAGGGGGAAGAACTTTTGGGATCGCGGGTGGCAGCGAGATATGGATTGATGTACGTGAGGACGCGGGTGCCGTTTGCTTTGAGGGTGTGCACCATGGAGTCCCAGTTGGGATAATGCTCCTCATCCACCACCCAATTCCACCAAAGGCGATCCCCAAACACTGTCTCGCGCTCGCCGGTCCAGTCCTGAAGCCAAAAAGCCGTCACATTCATGCCCAGAGCGGTCACATTGCGATACAGCTCCAAGACGCGGTCTGTGCCACCGTAGAACCCAATGATAGGACCGGACAGGCTCCATTCCTAGTCATTGAAGCAGGACATGATCAAACACAAAAGGGGAAATTCAGGATGAGCGGCACGCCGCCTGCAAGAACGTTTCAACCATTGCAAGCAAATGTTCGATAATCAGGGGCAACAACATAGAGGACAGGACGTTGCCGTACCGGTAGCATGGGCTGACGTCCAAGATGCCGGGCATATTCAGACACCAGGCCCTTGGGTGACGAGGCCGTCATGATGTACCAGCTTGTGGCGCTGGCAAAGTGGTAGCTGGTGGTGATGTCGGCTTGTGTGAGATCAACCAACATGAAGAGGTCATCCTCAAAGTAGACGCTTTGCAGATCCGAGGTCATGTAGTGTGGAATTGGGGCATAGGTGGTTGCCCAGTTGCCACCCGAACCATCATGAAAGGTGTTGAGAAAGTAGGTCAGAGGCTCGAGCCCACGCCCCACCCCTTGCTCGGCCACCATGATGGGCACGCGACGGCCCTTAAAGTCAAGTACCGAATATTGTTCCCCAAAGCCATGGTATTTCCGGTGGGCTTGGGAAGCCGTGTGCAATGCCAGCTGGCAGACAGGCCCTGTACCTGCGGCGCCATAGGACTGGCAGCGCGAGGTCGGTCCGAGGGCGAGCGTGGCATGGAGCTGAGCATCTGAGAGGTTGGTCATGCACAGGGACAAGGTGGCGGTCGTCGCGTTGTCGAACCAGCCCACAATATTCAAGCAGCTGTGCTCCAGCGTGGCGTTGACTAAAGTCAAGGCTTGGGCCTGATCCAGGGCCTTGCCGTTTTCGGCAAAGACACCATCGCGCCCATCAATGGAAAAGTTGAGCAGGGTCAGCTCAGCCACGGGCAAGCCGGACTGCCAGGCCGTCCCATGTGGCCCCACGACCGTCACCCCCTTTGCTACTTGAACCTCAAACGATCCCAAGGTAAAATTAGCTGGCAGCTCCACAACTGTACCAATTTCATGAGCCTGGGCCACCACCATGGCTACCAGCAGCGCCAACACGACCGCCACCAGGGCCATCCGATTCAGCAGCACCGCCATGGTTTTCCACTGCGAAGAAAATGCCTGCACAGTCTCATTCGTACCTGGAAAGTTAAAAAAAACCCACGAGTTTGTCAGCAAAATTTTGATGTCAGAAAGTTAACTTTGAAGGGTTATGCTCGATATCGGTTTTATTTTCTCATTTTATTTTTTTAAAATTTTCGATTTTTGCTCAAAAAAAATTTGTGGAACATTCCTCGAGCCCCGCTACCACGCCTGGCTGCTGCTGCTGGTCCTGGTAGTGCTGGCTGGTGAGTTACATGAGAGATCGGTAGGTCCGCGATTTGCCATTTGTCTCTGCAGGACGGGAGGGATCGGCGAATCTACAGCTTTTGGGTAGCACGAGCTTCGCAAGAAACAGAAAGCCAATGCGCCCTCGCTGCTAAGCACGACGAGCAACGGGGGTATTCTGCTCGGTTTCCTTTTGAAGCTGGCCCCTAGTGCGCATCTGTCAATTTGATTGACTAGCCATGGCAAGCCCCGTCGCCATGCGCTTTGAGGATGTGCGGCGCATCCCCTACCTACCTTTGCCTCCAAACAATGATTTCCAGACGGCTTCCGAATGGAACGGCCTCGTCTTGACAAGCCAGGCCATCAAGGACCTTCCCCTCCCCTCCTACCTCGAGGTTAGCTCCCTCGCGCTGCTGTGCATACTGTGTACTCGTCCACTAGGGAAAAGGAAAAGAAGAAGCCAGCTCGACCTTTCATTCCACACAAACCACCAAACCGAATTTCACCCTGGGTGTTTGCTTGACTCCTTGCTGCTTAGCCCGACTCGGAAGCGGCTGTGGCCGTGCGCTACACTTGCTTCGATGATTTTCATCGCGTCTTCTTCGGACGCACCTGGCAATCGTCCTGGATCTCAGTGCCTTGGCACGAGCAGCATGTTGATATCCGGCTTGATGCCCGTGCCGCCTGCCTCACAAGACTTTTAGACCCAGACTGTCACGTGGTGGTTGAGCTCGTCTTGCGGTACCAGGCCCCGACCCGCCAAGCCAATCAGCGCACAACCCGCTTCCTAGGGCTGGGTTGGACCATCCTGCCAGCCTTTTCTCAGCTCTCCGAAGCGCCTAGCATGACTGATGTTCGCCCCGATGCAGCGCCGACCCACAACCAACCTCTGCTGCCCGGTACCCCGCGCGCGCTTCTCGTCCTCAAGGATGGCCCCCTCGCTAGCCACTGGGATGAACTCACCCAGAGCGCGGGCAACGTGGGTCAGCGCGGCCACCTTCACCTACATTTGGCCCAATGGCCACCGCTCCTTCACTGCAAACCTTATATCCAAGACAACTGGTTTTTTGGGCCCTACGATGCACCGGCTGGCGTCTTGACGAATCCTACATCTGGGCTCCCCTGGCCGACCACTTGCGAACCGGCTGAGCCCTGCAGTCGAGAAGCAGCTGAGATAACCGTAACCCTGTTTCCCTCCACCTCAGAGTACAGCAACACGCTGATGGCAGCCCTTGCACTGGTTGGTTCCATCAGCTCATCCCCAAGCCTCTGCCTTCAGGAAGGCTCTCGGCTCATATGCTTTGGCTCAGCGAGTAATCTTCTTCTCACATCTTCTTGCTCGTTTCCCATTGCCGTGATATCAACGTCTACTATAGCATCACGGTGTCAGCGAAGGGCAAGTTGCCATCAAAGGTTACCAACTGTCGGTAAGGCCTGCCTTGGTAGCACGCCTTGCCGTTGGAACCGAGCACGCTCGCACCAGGTGACCCTCATTGGCACGGTGTGCCTCGATAGATGGGCGTCCACAACGGATCCATTTTTGTGACACCACCCAGCACAGTGCGCCTCAAGTCTTTGGAGGACACCCGCCTGGTGTTTGATGGCTTTCTTGCGCTGCGCAACTTGCATGAGCTTCCGCACTTGGCCATTATGGCCTGGCTGTATGCCGAGTATGTCGTGGATGACGCTCCACCTCCACAGGCCAGCAAGTCAAAGACTCGCCTTGGTAGCTTTCGGCGCAAGGTCAGTGCACCCGTTTGTCTCGGCTAGCCTCTCGATTTGTGGAACAACGCCTCATGCATCCAATCGACCCTTGATGGTTCGCCTGGCTAGTCAACGCGTTCCAAACACGGCGTTAAAGCAGTGGCTTCGCACAAAGCCGTTCAGAATCGTCTCCTGCAATGGGGCTATGCGTGCCCCTTTGCGGATGGCAACCACCTTCCCCAAGGCGAGCTGGGCGTGCACATGATGTTGTCCGACCACTCTGCCGAGCTCATGCCGGAAAGCGATGTGCTATTTGCCGGCGTCACTCCGGGCAACGCACTCAAGGTTCTGACCAACCGGTGCGTGTGCCATCAACCGCTCGTTCTCGATTACACACGGTCCTCAATGATTTGTCTGTGCTCTTCACCATGTGTA
>NW_001865046.1:691326-763284 GCF_000002865.3 Monosiga brevicollis MX1
TCTCTCTCTCTCTCTCTCTCTCTCTCTCTCTCTCTCTCTCTCTCTCTCTCTCTGCACAAATCTTATAGCACTGCCGTTGATTATGCATTCAATGTCAATGTGTTTAGGGTCGTGCCGTTAGTCGCCACCTTCAGCACAGCGTCGTCGATAATTCCCAAGCAGCCACTTCAGCCGCTCCCGGAACACCCAAAACCCACGCCCCACCCCATCCGGAGCAAAGCACAGTGCAACCGTTTTCAGAGGAACAGGCCCTGGCCAACAGCCTCAAATCAATTGTTGACGAAGCCGAACAAGTCGAGTTTCGGAAGCCCTTTGCCACTCCACAGCGTCCAGTGTCTGCGGCTAGTCAGTCCACGGGTCGTCGACCAGGCGACTCAATCAATCGCTCGAGTCGTGGACGTGCCCCACTCGAATCTGTGCTTGAAACATCCGCAGAGCATCATCTGGAAGATGGTCGCCCCGTTCCTCGTTTGACACTTGACGAGGAGCGTGATCCTTCACCCATTCCCATCTTGCATGAACATGATCATGAGGAGAACGAAGCCCTTGCTTCGCCCCCCTTTGCCTCGCGAGCCCGAGGCTCAGCATTGCAGACTAAACCTCGTCTGCGCCATCCTGACGAGAATGTACCGGCACTGGAGGGTCGGGATCTGGCTCTCAGCGCCTCGGTGGCTGAGTTGCGACCCGTGTTGCCTACCGGCCAACCTGTGGCACGGCCGCGCTTTGAAGCCGCTGCAGATGACTTGCCCTTTCCCAATCTTCCCCGTCGTGTTTTGGCAGATTTGCAGGCGACGCCTTTACTAAATCTTGTCGACGCAGCCACACTTGAGGACATGCGCCGTCAGTTTGCAGACGGGCCGCTGCCCATATCCAAGGGTACACTGCAAGAAGGTCTCGAGTCACAAGATCCCTTGTCTATGGAAGACTTGCGGCTACACTTGGTAGCCTACCAGCACCAAGCGCCTCGACTTCCTCCCTCGGGCTTGCCTGGTGCCCCAGCACGAGCCTGGGAAGGCCCCCGCCAGATTTACGTGACTTTTGCTTGGCCTGGCGCCCCGTTGCTTCAGTCACCGGCTCTTCTGATTGATGACAACCTATCCACCCATGCAGATGACAGCCACAGTGCGTTTGGACGCTGCGGTGTCCTTCGGACGGGCCACGCTGTGCCCACCGAAGTCGGGTGGGCGTGTCGCCACCTGCTACGACCAAGCCTGCTTGACCTGGATCGCGTCCAGTTGGCACGCTTTTTGGCCTCCGAAACCCTGGACATTCTTGTTTTCGATGCAGATTCACATGCCCTAGTCGGCCAAGGCTATCTGCCACTTCGCTTTTTCCTACGTCAGGGCCGCCGCTGCACAGTGACACCGATTGAACTCCAACTCTTAGCCGTGGGTCTCCCCCCACCTCTGGGCCCAACAGATCGTGGTGGCCCTGCCGCGCTCCTCCCGCGAAAACTGCAAGGCACTTTGTTCCTGCGCATCGCCTCGATTGGTCGCGCACCGACTCCAGGCCGAGATGCCACAATCCTACAGCGAGACCACGGCTTTGCAGCCGCGGCTGCTCGGGCTTCGACCCATGAGGGTTCGCGTCTGCCTTTGGCACCACGCTTGGTTGACAATCACCCCAATATGCCAGCCGCGCTTGCCCTACTTTCTTCTGACCAGGAAGCCCAACGTAAGCGACTTCAATTAGCCAATGTTCTTCAGCGTCATCGCTTGCCTGGCGCCCCAGCGCCAGCTGCCGGAGAGCACTTGGCTCCCACATCAGCGGCCGGGCTGGCCAACAACCTCGCTGCGCTGGAAGCAGTACGGCAAGAGCACAAACATGAGGCCATTGAGCGCCTACTGCGCGACTCCATTCGCTGTGAGGTCGAACTGACTGCTGTGTATGGCTGCCTGGCTTACGTTGAATTCGAGGTTTCGAATCCTACGGCACAGCCACTCAATGTGGAGTTGCGCAGCTCAGACGAGCAGCTCTTTCCCCTGGTGGATTCGCGGCAGTGGCAGGCTTGCTTGCGTGCCTACGGAAGTCGTACTCCGCTGGAACGGGACCTCTTGCAGGTCAACAATGGCAGGGTATTGCTGTTTCTACACCCGCACGAGCGCGTCACAATCCCAGTGGGCTTTCGGCTTCACCACCTTCATCCAGCAGGACGCGCACAACCCCTGGCGACAACCCCTGCCGTATTTGGTCCGGACGCGTACCGTGACCCCATGGCCATGGGCATGCTTTCCACGGATCAGCAACAGACAGCCATTGAGTGGGAACCCATTCGGGCTGAACTAAGTGCATGCCGCCTTGATAGCGGAGATCCCGTGGCCGTGTGTGCCGTGCTTGCGCACCCTGCACGTCCAACCGCTGTGCATATCGAATCGTTTGTGCATGAGGAGAACAGCATGTTCCGCAAGCAATTTTCTTGGCCCTTGCCCGCAACCTTGGCCGGTGAGCGAGTTGAGCCTTGCTGCGTCGTATCTGCAGACGAGGAAGCCTCGGTACACGTGCAACCCAGTCCAATTGGGGACCACGTTGCGGTCTTTTACCGGCGTGCGGTGGGGCCGAACGCGTGCACCATCAATAGCTATGTCTTTTTATACGCAGATGACGCCTGCGTACGCCCCATCGCGACGCGTCTGATTCAATTACGGGCGGTCGAAACCTTTCACGCTGACATCACGTGCGGCGAGCTGTCTCAAGCCACCTTGATACTCCGTGCAAGCCGACCCTGTGCTTTGGCGTCATGTCACTCTTCCCAACCCGCAGATGTGTCCGTGGAGCCGGCATCGCCCTTTGCCTTGGTAGCCAACGCCGTGACAGAACTAAAGGTGGCGCTGCATCCAGTCGTAATCACGGCCACTGAACGACAGGAACGAGTGCTACTTGCCCTACGAGACCACCACCAGGGAACCTTGCTACACATGTTTCTTCTGCAGCTACGCATCCGAGCACCAGTCGTGTCAAAAGTAAGCGCTCGCCACCTTCGCCCCCTCGTTCCTCGCGTCCTGTAACCCCGAAAAGCGTTGTGGCGGCTCGCATCTGACTTTGACTCTGGTGCACGTGTGCAGGCATTTGCAGTATCTTTCCTAGACGACAGGCCACTTCAGCGTCGAATCACATATGACAACACAACCTCACACGCCAAAGACTTTCACTTGTACACCGACCGACCGGACCTTCTTCAGTTCAAAAACAAGGTGCGCGACATTTGCTTGTAGGCCCACAACGCTACCCCTTCACCTCGCCCTGCCCTGGTCGAGACTCGGCCTACCGCTAATTGAATTCGCTGCCTCCTTCGGTAGGTTGTTCGTGTTCCGTCCAAAGAGACGACTTCCATTGTGTTCAAAATTCTGCCTGAAGCGGTGCCAGGCACGCGAGTTCACGTATTTCTCAACACACCCAATGGATCAACAGAGGAGGTGTTTCGTGTTGATGTGGCCGATGCCTCGAGCCGAGCTTGAGGCAATGCGCGCACTCTTGACCCCGAGTTTGACACTGCACGAGTCAATTTATTTACATGATATCTAAAAGATAAAGCTCTGTCAAAATCACGGGCCTTCAGCTCAAAATGGCTTCATCAGCAACGGAACAAAAGATCAGGAAAAACACGATCGGGAACACGCACGCTCGCATACTTCGATGTAGCTGTGAAAACCTGCCTATTAGACTGGCCTCACGAGACACGCCGACATGGAAGGACTAGTTACCCATGACACCTAAATCCGAAAACTCAACGCATGGCTCATCTTGGTCATCAGGGTCGTCGCGATGGAGGCGGTCGGGATGATAGGTGACAAAGCAACGAGTTTTGGCAAAACTACTGGGATTCACAACGCGGCAGCCCTGAACAGACACCAGACATGAGCACTGAGCACTCAAAAGAACAAAGAAAAACTGCTGGCCTCAACCTCATGTCTTACGTGATACAAGGTTTCGTAGCCCGCGCCGTCGTCCCCTAAAACCACCAACTCTGGCACTGGATACAAGCTCAAACTCTGTAATAGATGCCAAGGGGTTTGGAAGTGCCACCCGTGAGAGCAAGAGCTGGTTTAGAGGAAGAGATTGAGCTTGAAGGATGAGAAAAAAATCAAAAAGTATGGAAAAAATAACAAAAGGTACCTGATCATACTGCCACAGAATGGGTCGCACGTGAAGCGGGAGGGGGCACAAGTGTGCCTGATCTACCAAAGTTTTGGCCAGCTGGGAAAAGCCACGAGGTTCGATGGGTTGCAAACACAACACACGTTGCATGAGATGGACCAGTGAGGAGTCGCTGGCGTGGCCATACAGCCTTCTGTGCCAAGGCCATGGGTCTGACCATTTGCGGCAACATGTCCTCGTCATCCGAGTTGTTGTCAAAAGGCTTGACCATCACATTGCGCCGCATTTTGTTGACAATGTTGTCGCGAAAAACCACAATGCCCTGTGTACCGTAGCGTATCCTGATGCACGCCATAGTTGCCAATATACAAACGATGCATGCCGAGGAATGAATGACACGGTGTCGAGAACCATTGCAGGTCCCTTCGCACATGATCCGAGCTCTCACCGGCAAGGATTGGTCGCGTTGTGCACTCGTTTAACAAAGGTCATGAAACGGCGTACGAGGGCCGATGGCAAGGGAGGTCTAAAGCCGACCATGCCAACAGCGTGAACCACAGCTGAATGTCAAGAAGCACAGATGAAGGATGTAGACTCCTGAAGTGAAGACGCACCTTGGCAGAACGTTGCCGGCTCCAGGGTCTTGTGGCCCCGGGACTAAAACAAAATTCCTGTAGTCGGCAGAAGACCATGGTGAGGCAGGCACGGCAGTTCGGTGCAAGTACAATCATTAAATGACAAGGAGGTCGGGGTGCGGAGGGAGGCGATCGTTGCACGTCAAAAGAATACTCACGCGCGGTGGAGCACTTCTTGGTGCTTTTCAAGAACCGTAATGAGAGATTGGAAGCCGTCTGATGTGGGTGCGAGCGACGGAATGAAGGTGGACCGGCCAGGTGAGATGTGTGACCCGTGTTGAGGCGCCGATCCTTCTGCACAGCAAGGCACAAACCTTGGATGACCGCGTGCACATCGCTGCGCTGCGGCTCGCTGCAGAAGTTGCCCATGAGCACAAAGGCCGTGGGATAGGACTGGATGGCAGAAAAGCCTGCCAGCATGTGGTCGAAATTGCGCAAAACGTCTGGATCGTCGAGGTAGAAATCAGAGAGAAAGCACACCATGGCTTCATTCTCGCGCTCTGACCGCAGCAGGCTCGCCTACAAAGTCAATCATATGGCTCGCGATGAACAAAGAATGCGAAGCGTGCATCATCACCAGCAAACAAACTAGAAAAGGAAAACATTAAAATTTGAGGAGCAAGTTTCACAAATAGTTGGCCCAGAACGTACGCGATCGCGGTGATTGTAGCTGCCACCAAAAAAGTTGAGGCCGGGGAAAGCAGCCAGGGTGTCCGCTCGAGCTTCCGCGGGGGGCATGCCAATGGTAAGCGCCACAAAGCGGCCATCCTCAAAATAGCCTGAAGCGTGTACCGGCGCGTCGAGGCACAGAGATGGTGAAACTCATGCAAGAGACTCATCGGGATCAGAAGGACCTGTCAGAAACGGACCTCGAACGACGACAATACAGTTGTCAGTGTAGAGGCCTTCGTGAAAAATGTTGAGGACCTCGGGAGTAATATCGGCCTCGCTGTAGCCCATCGTTTGCGTGTAGAAAGCCCGAAGCTCATCTGGAGTAGGAAGGTGCAAGTTGATGACACCGTCCAAATCTTCAAGAGCCAGCTTGCCCTGTGACCAAGAAGGGAGGCACCAGGGGTGAAGCGCGAAAGTGGATTGAGAAGCACGAATAACAAGGTTGGTAGGGCAGGGGGGCAGGGGGGGGGCAGGGGAGGGGCCTTACATTGTCAATCTGCGTCAGGAGGCCGAGCACAACCGCAATTTGTCGCTGCTGGCCCGTGAGCATGCCTGCAAGTCAAACACGCCGTGGTCATTCGTGAGTTCAGCGCGCTGGCTCGATCAGAATGACAGTAACGGACAAGGAAGATGCGAGCATCAGACCTGATTTGGCAATGAGTGCGTTGATTGGTGTTAGCTGGAAAGGCACCGATGTACACCAAGATGAGCTGCTTGACAAGAAAATTCAAGGCCACGCGCGCGGGCCAAGCCCAAATTTGTGGAAGGCATGGGCAACGCTTGTGTGTGGCGATCAGCAACTCGCGTGACGAAACAAGCTATAACATACGGTTTGCTTGACGAGATTTCCTTGATCATCGATGAGCCCCTCGGCGAAGACCGGGTGACGCAGCAGACGCTACACGTGTGATGGATGGTGGTGGTCAACCGAGTCCGAGAATGGCTATTTGCGAAAAGCCGAACTATCCCGCATACCTGTCGGATGAGGTGATATCGGTCGCGAAACAGCACCGCTTTAGCATCAGCTGTCCCAGCAATGCTTGCTGGCTCATCGCGCCTGAACAGCAAAGAGATTAAGGTGCACCATGAGACGGATTGGATTCAACGCGTCCGAACCCACTGATGGGGATAAGAGAGAAGCAAACCCATTTGCCCTTCAACAAAGCGTCACCAAAGGCAAGACGTACGGGAGAAAGAGCTTCTTGTCCACGTAATAGGTGAGGCGTGGTGCTCTGAGAGGAACACCGACAATGCCATAAAGATGAGTAAGACAATGGCAAAACGAAAGCAATGACGACGTGCTTTCGAGCGATCGAGCCAATAAAGAGCAGAACGAAGCGTACTCAAAGGCCGGCACAACTTCAAGGAGAGAGGCTCTGCGTGGTGGCCACGCAAGTTTCAAGAATGAGCAGGACATAACCGGAAACCCTCAGTGCAAAGCAGAAAAACGACCACAGGCGGCTAGAAAGCCGTTAGCACCTACGGGGTCCGGTTCGTGCCCATCTGAGGCGACATGCGCTCGAGCGCAACCTCGATGTGCTGTGCTTCAACGGTGGCAGAGGCAACTGTGTTGCAAAAAAAGAGCAGTTGTAAATATGAGAAAAAAAAAAGGCAACGAAAATGTGGCGTGATGAGTGGTCTTGGTGGTGCAACCACGCTGGCAGAACGAGGGGCACCAGGAAGAATCAGCGCACCATCGCTCTTGAAGAGCTCTTGCAGGACCGACTCGAGAAACTCGTCAAGCTGCGTAGATGCCGAAGACTGGTCACCTAGGATTTTGCTGCATGCATCTTCCAACAAGTCTCGAGCATCACTGCAAAAAAAGGTGTCCCAAAGAGGCCAGTTGATCAGGGACTGGTTCAGATCATCAAGTTGAAGCTGGCGCACAGCACGCGGCGTACCGTGTGATCAAGAGGCCGTACGACTTGAAGCGCTTGGCAATGGTTTGACGCACGTTCAGGGGCGCCATTGCAGCATTCAATGCCAATCAATCCAACCACACCCTACACCCCGGTCCCACAAGACACCCCCCAGCTCAACCCAACGCCACAAACACCACAAACACCCGCCCTTTTTTCGCAGCAGCACCGACTCGGACCAGCCAACAGCTCGCTCGTGTCAAATGTTTGTCTCTGTGTGTGTGTGTGTGTGTGTGTGTGATAACGGTCACTAGTTGAGAGACATTTGAGTCTCTGAACAGACTGACGACTTTGGCTTAGTCTCCGTGGAGACTTGCTTCCTCTCGTGTTCCTTTTGTCTCTCTCTCTCTCTCTCTCTCTCTCTCTCTCTCTCTCTCTCTCTCTCTCTCTCTCTCTCTCTGTGGTCGCCGAGACGGCCGATGGCAGCGCTGCCAGGTGTCGATCGCCGATGCTGATAGCGGTCGATAACGGGCTGTAGAATTGCTGTGCGCGTTAAAGGAAGAGCTGTCAGACTCGACACTGCACAGTCTTTCCCCCTGGTGCGTTTTCAACGGTTTGCCCGCTGTCAACGCGCCTGAAACGCTCTCTTCCATGTGTGTGTGTGTGTGTGTGTGTGTGTGTGTGTGTGTGTGTGTGTGTGTGTGTGTGTGTGTGTGTGTGTGTGTGTGTGTGTGTGTGTGTGTGTGTGTGTGTGTGTGTGTCCCCGACTTTTTGAGCAAGCCATCGCCTTCATCCCCGCCGGTTCGCCCGGGGAGAGGGACCTGCTTTGTTGTGAACAAAGCGTGGGCTTTGATTTCTGACCATCTCCTTTTCGCCCTCAAAATTTGCCACCGGATTTTGCAGCTCACGTTGCGAACTGGCTCATCCTTGGTCAATGCAGGAGCATTTCGGTCGCACATTCCAGTCGCACATTCCCTCAACTCCAATCGTGTGTCTTCTGCCCTGCCGTCGACACCAGCAACACCTTTGTCGTTCGTGCAGTGGGGCATTTTGATCAAACGGCATCACCGCCATGAGCACTTTGGATGGTCAGTCGCCAATGCTTGAGAGCGAAATCACTACCACCCGTCGGTTCGAACATCGCTCACTCTGCATGACCTGAATGCAAATGACCAATGACAGGTTCGAGGAGACAAGGTCGCCGAAGCAGCGGCTTCATGAAGACACTCTCGCGAACGTGCGCCCTGCCTCGCGTTGGCTTGTTTGTTCGCCCATCTTGTTTTGTGTTGAAGCTCAGTGGAGATCTCTCGCTACATTGGTCACGCTCGGCTACTGCCATGCTTTTTGCCTGCAGGTTTTCACGCTCAGGCGGCGCCCCCCATGACGATGTCGGAGATTTGCCTGCCACAAAGCCAACCAAGGTGCACTCAGCAATTCGTTCTCCTTGCACCAGGCTCTTCGACGTGTACCTCCCAAACTGATCATTGGCAATTGTCATGTACATGTCTGCAGACTTTATCCCGCCGTGCTTCCACCGGGCATTTCCACCTGCCTGAAGGCGCCATTCCACCGACGGCGGTCAGTTTCTTTAACTCTGTTAATTTGTCTTGGTCTTGAAAGCTTGTCAAAACGACTCACCCTCGTGTCATGCCGCTGCAGAAACCTGCCTTTGGTCAGGTCGCAACTTATAAAAAACTTCACAAACTGGGCGAAGGAACCTATGCCACCGTTTTTAAAGGTGGGCCACAGACCTTTTGGATCGTGCGTTTTCCCATCTTATTAATCCGTGTTGATCAACTCAAAACTTACTTTTGCGTGATCTGTGCACCATTGGCGGTGGGTAAACGCTTATTGCCATCACACAGGCATTTCTCACATTAACGGCAAAATCGTGGCCTTGAAGGAAATTCGCCTCGAACATGAGGAGGGCGCGCCTTGCACGGGTATTCGCGAAGGTTTGTGGCACCCGAGTTGCTTTCGTTCAGGCCGGGCCACCACCATAGACGAGCACAAGGGCAGCGATGAAACGCTCAGAGCTTGGCTCATGGCCCTGCTTGTTCCGATAGTTTCGCTGCTCAAGGGCCTCAAGCATGCCAACATCGTAACCCTTCACGACGTGATTCACACCAAGGACAATCTTATTATGGTCTTTGAATTCCTTGTGCGTTGCCTGGGGTGTACCCGCGGGTCGTTCTTTGTTACCTATCATTCGGTTCCCACCCATGGATGTCCGGACCCAGCCGCTTTTTCCCTAATCTGTCTGATCTGGTCTGGGATCCGACAGAGTAAGGATCTGAAAGCCTACATGGATGACTGCAACAGCTACATTGACTTGCGCAACGCCAAACTCTTTCTCTTTCAACTTCTGCGTGGTGTCGGTTTTTGCCATTCAAGAAAGGTGTGTTTATCAAGCACCAGAATTTCAGATGGATGAGCCACATCTTGACACGCGGTATGCAAGCAGCGTCAAAAGTCACTTGTTGGCTCTGCTGGCATGATGCATTTGCAGGTGCTGCATCGTGATCTCAAGCCCCAAAACCTGTTGATCAACCATGCTGGAGAGCTCAAGCTGGCAGATTTCGGTGCGTAGAGCCAAGCTCGCACACACCACCTGGCCAGCTGAAAGGTGCCGGGCTCTCACGCTGGAGGGCAACGCACATGCAAATCTTAGGGTTGGCTCGTGCCAAGTCAGTTCCCATCAAGACCTATAGCAATGAAGTTGTGACCCTTTGGTAGGTTCAGGCCCCACGGACAAGCTCAAACCGTTGTCGAGATGATTATTGCCGTTAAATGCACCATGTGCTTTTGCTGTCCTTTTTGGGGCTTCCTCCGCTTCTTCGGACTATCGCAACTTGTTTCATCACCGCATCTTCTTGTCCGCACAGGTACCGCCCGCCAGATGTCTTGTTGGGCTCGGTGGATTACTCGGGTGATATTGACATGTGGGGAGTCGGTTGCATCTTTGGCGAGATGATCAGCGGTCGCCCCATGTTCCCTGGGGCCACCAACGCTGATCAACTTGAGCTCATTTTTAAAACCCTCGGCTCGCCCTCGGAGGTTTGTGCCCATGTCTGCCCGTTGTTACATTCGCTCGTCTGTCCTGGCCTTCTCTGGTCTGCCTTGCTTTGTGTCGTGATTGTTGTTGTTTTTTCGTTTGTTCCTCGCCTCCCAACTCACCACACACACACACACACACACACACACACACACATGTCTTGCTTTGCTTTATCCGATCTACCTACAGTCTTGCAGCAGAATTTCTAACGCAACTGTTTTTAATCGCAGAGCACCTGGCCCGGTGTCATGGCCTTGCCAGAAGCCAAGTCCAATGAGCTGGGGGCATATTCCCCACAACCCGTCAATGCCATTCTTCCCCGGTACGACCCGAGTTTGCATTGCAAACGGGCGCTTTAACAACTTATTTGCCTTGGATCTCCCTTGACCACACCGATGTGTGCTGCGTGCTTTGTGGTTTTGTGGTGAGCAGTCTGGACAAGCAAGGTGGTGCACTCTTGAAGTCACTCCTTAAGCTGGATCCGCACGGCCGGTGAGTTTGGAACGTCACGACACAGTTTGAGCACCCCCCCCCCCCCACAGTCTGTTTTGTACTCACCGTCATGGTTCGTCGGTGGGATAGCGTGTCCGCCGTCAAGGCAATGCAGCACCCGTACTTTAATTCCCTCGGCCCCTATATTAAGCAGCTGACCAACGACAAGAGCATTTTCCAGGCACCGCAGGTCAAGTACCACATGGAACCAGCCCTGCGCATGGCTGAGCGTCGGCGTTTCGAAACTAGCCGACGAGCCTCGTTGCAATTTTAGTTTGTCTGACCCCTGCAAACCGGCTATCAGCAGTCTGGCCATGACACCTGCGTGACATGGGAGGAGTCTTGCTCATCCTCATCAACTCCGTTTTCTGAAAATGTTTTGGTTTTCGTTTTTCCCTGAGTTTCAATGTGATAGCCTTTTTTCCTGAATCAATCAACTCAAATCGATCTTGGTAGTTACAATCTTTCTTTTCCTGGCAACCGCTGATGTCCTGATGGCACACAAGGTGCTCATTTGCCCTCACACATGCGTACCTCACCTCACACATGCACACAGGACATATCAATGATTATTCATTCACTCAGCTGGGTCATACCACTGTCAGGACTTAATATTCAAAAAAATTCGATTTCACGTTCAATTGAAGCTGTGGCCACTCAGTGGCTTTGCTTCGCGCATTCAAATGCGAACACCCTGTCGCAAAGGATCGCAGCCGCGGCTGCAACACTCAGACTCTCTACACCTGGATGGATAGCAATGTGCACAGGCTGGCAAAATGGCTGCAGATCTCGCGGCACACCCCGAGTTTCATGACCCAGAACCAGCACGCGACGATGCGGCCAAGCCACATCCTCAAGTTGCCGATGTGACCACGATGATGGCGCATGTGCCTCTGCAGCCGTCCATAAGGTGCTTGGTGCAACTTCGCTTGCCGTCGATCGCGCGGCCCTTAGGACCTCTGTCGGAGACAAGAAGCGTCCCGCAAAAACGTGGCCAGCACTGGCTTTGATTGTTGCAGCCGTCAAGGGCTGAGCCGCTCCGTCCCAGACACAGATTGCATCTGCACCAAAGGCCAGCGCTGTGCGGACTATTGAGCCCACATTGTGGGGATCTTGGGCAGCAACGACGACGAGTCGACGCCAATCGGCAGGGGCGGGTGTCAATGACGCGGTGCCTACGTAACCAAAAAGGCCATGGCAAGCGACGTGAGCACACACATTCATGGGAGCACGCATCACTTCCAAAGGTGATGTGAAGAAACGAAATGTATGACTAGACTTGGGTACTACAATCCACGACATGGGAGGTCTTTGGTCGGGATTGGACAGCATACAATCACACAGACTCAATATGCGCATACGAGAGCTCTTGAAGTACTCCATGCCAGCCGTGGTGTTTTTTTCGAGGCGGCAGAGCACTCCGGTATGCAAAACCATGGGACAATGACAGCGAGCAACAAAACACGACCAAAACTCCAGCCGGCACTTGAACATACCAGTAGCAATCAGGGGCTCAAAGCGAGGCTGCAGCATGAGCTGACGCAAAATAGACTCGTCCACTGTCCAAATGTGGGTTGAAACGTTGTGTTTGGCCAAGAGGGCAGCGATAGATGCTTGTCGTGGTGGTGTGGTGCAGACGAGAGTGGGCACAAACCCATGCTCCAATGCAGTTGTCAATACGGAAAAGCTCTCAATGATGGCTGCGTCCTTGCTATTTTGTGCAGCACGAAGCTGCTTCAAAACTCGGTGTTGCTTGTTGCTCACGTCGGGACGCTGGTGTTGCAGGCGTCGAGGTACGATGAAGATGCGCTGGTTAACCGGCCGGCGCGTCATCGGCTGCTCCGTCAGTCGCATCGTTGATGCGAAAAGAAGCTTCGCGTGGCGAGTGAAAGAAACCATGTTCAAGACGAGGCAGCTGCTCCGCACTCAACGTGGGTGCTGGTTCATCGGAACGAAGTTCAGTCGTTCTATTCAAAGAATGATAGCGCAGATCATGAGGCAACGCTGCATTCAAAGAATGATAGCGCAGATCATGAGGCAACGCTGCCTCTGAATATTCTGGTTCAGCTGGTCGAGTCGCCTCCTTGGTTTGAGATGACACGCACCGTGACGCCAAGACGACCAGTGGCTCAACAGTATCGTCGATGGGAGCGTCTTGAACTTGAGCCACAAAGGCGTCGATTTGTTGCAGATTTGCCTTAAAGGTGGGCAAGTCGGCTTGGTTCACGTGGAGAGCGCTCAGCCGGGCCAAGCGTAGGACGTCGGCGTCGGACCAGCTGCTGTCGGGGCTGTCTCGCGCCCGCTGGACGAGATCGTGCACCGACCACGAGGCGGCGGGCAACTAGAGTGGCATCCAAGGGCAGCCATGGCGACAGTGGTGGCAACGGCGAGGGTGATCGGATGCAGGGCCGAGAAGCGGGCAAGCGGCAACCCCAGACCCAGCGTTGGATAATGTGGCAGAAAATGCCACTACCGGAAAAAAATCCGCACCTGATAGTCGACGGAGCCCGACGGGGCAGGAGCGGGAGCGGAAGCGGGAGCGGGGTCTGAATCAGTGGCCAAACAGCGGGCACACTGCTGTACCCCGGTACCAACAGAGCACCGTCGGGCCAGTGCCAGTGTCAGTGCCAGTCTCCTCTGCATCATCGTTAAGAGAAAATTTTAAATACAACAACAACAACAACAACGAGAGATAAAAAACAACGGTGAGTTGGGTCCACGTGAAAGTCTGAATGAATTGAACTTAAAAAAATAGCTTGATAACAATAGCCAAAGCCACATGACCAACCGACCGTTATGGGGGTCAGGAAGTAGCCAATTAAGCTGGTGGAAAGATTTGTATGTTACCACCATGGTTTTTCCCCGCAAAGCTATTGACGCTCACACCCGCCAGACAAGACCTTTCACTGCCTTCGCTGCCCATGATTGGGTTCGGATGGTTGATAACAGGAGCGGAGCACTCGTATGGACAACAGGAGCGGGTACTACCATGGAAGGAAGGTTTAACAAGCATCGCAATGATATTTGTGGAAGGGCCAAGGCCAAGGAGCCCGAGGGAGCACAGCAACAGACGGCATCATCATAGGAAAAAAAGATTACGAGGCTGAACCAAAGTCGGCATGCGAGCCCTCTAGCGCGGCTTTGGCTTTGCTGTGAGAATTGGGTCCTGCAAGGCGGTCTACATCCGTCTCATCGGACACGCCCTCCAGGTTGAGCGTGAGGCGCGAGGTCTTGGTCGTACGCTTGGGCAGGCGACGACGATTCGAGTCGGAACGACGCAATGACTGTGATGATCCAAATGAGCCCAGCAAAAGCAGCATCGCGCCAAAGTGAATGACGCGGCGTAAAGAGACCAGGCGGCTCCCTCTCTTTCTTTCATGATGGATGAGCGGGCCACCGCGAGGAAACGCACCGAAGAGCTGCCAGAAGTCTGGACATTGGAGAGCTTGGATTGGCCACGACCCGAAGCACCAGATGAGGACCCAGGGCTGGCGCCTGAGGAGTTGCTATCGCCTCGACGAAAGTCATTGTGATCATCCAGCGTCATGCGCGGCGCAGGCGCCCCCGCCTTGGCAGGGGAAGGCGCTTGACCGTGATCGATGCTGCTACCAATGCTGCTGCCCATGCTGACATCACCGTCATCGACCACACTCTCTGTGGGCGCGTCCGTCTCTGCTGCCTCGCGAGTGTGGGAAATCTGATGCTCATCTGTGTTTGACTCGGTTCCGTCGGGACCGACAAATGCAGCGTCGTCGCCGTTGGCTGGCGCCAAGGGTATGACCTCCGCGGGTTCCAGCACGATTTTATCTTGTGATCGCGTGCGTAAACGCATCGAGCTCTCTTGCTGCCAATTGTGGGAGTCAAAACAGTGATATTTTTGGTGAGTCAAGTTTGGCGTCTTCCGCTCCGCCATCGCTACGAACAGAAGAGCCACGCGCAACCAACCCGTGCAGTACGAATGCCACGAATGTGCATCAACTCGTTTTGCGGGGATGTCAATGCACCTTAGTGTTGGCGGATCCATCAGCACGTGTGAGTGGCGTACGGCAGGAGGGCCAGGGCACGGGCCGTACAAAGCAAGCCATGCACCAAGCCCATACCACGCTGACGTTCCAACAAAGGTGTGTCCATGGTCACGGCACGTTGACGCGGTGTTTCTTGATGTGGGTTGGAAAATGAAGTACGTGCGCCGGTATTGTCCGGTGGGCCGCCATCTTGTTTGCGACGACTCGGCTTGTCACGCTTGAAAAAGTTGCGCGTGCTTGCTCGTACACCTACGACGCCAACCGACGCATCCGGTTGCCACCCCATTGTCAACATGTACTCGCATCACCCAAACGTTCACGATCTTGGCACAGGTGCGTGAGCAAAGGCAAGGCCAAGCGAAGAGCTACAAGAAAAACGTACGAGAGAGGACGCTTGTGGCCCGCCCACGAACAGTGTCGGCATTGCCATCGATAGTCTGCTGCGAGGGCTCGTCCGTCGTGGAAACCTGTGCAAAGGAGTATCGATGCTCGCGCCTGCCGAGTCGAGGCAAAAGGTCGCTCCCCGTGCTGTCGTCCAAGGCCAAGCTGCGAGGTGCCTTCTCGATGTGCAATGACTTGGTGGATGCAGCAGATGAGGCTACATGCAAGCACGGATTGAGTAAGTATGGAGGTGCTGATTTAGCACTGGCATGAAAAGGCAGCGGTCCAGCAGAAAGTGCTATTGCTATGGTCCGACGTGCAAGTGACGACCCGAACTCAATCCCACAAGTGGCCGTACCAATTTGCAAGAGGTGATCCGCCATCTCAGCACGGTTGCGCGCCAAGGCGAGCTGATACGGGGTGTAGCCGCCAAAGCTGCGAGCTTGCACGAGCTGAACCCATTGCTCAGGATATTGCACGAAGATGACCACCAACTGTGGGAGGTTCTTCACCACGGCCCAGTGCAGGGCTGTGTACCCATTGTGGGAAGACTTGGCCAGCAGGAGATCGGGATGCTCTTTGATGGCATCTTGCACCGACTCAATCCAGCCTCTCATGACGGCACGCAGAAAGGTCAGCTCATATTGTGGCTGCAAATGGCCCCACGCACCCAAGACAAGATACCAGGCCAGACAGCAAACCGGTCAGCAAGTGCGAGAAACACGGCCCATAGCCGGTCCATTCAGCCAGAAAGCACCACCTTGCTCCTGATAATCACGGCGTGTGTTGACTGACCGTGGGCAGCGGCAAACGCTCATCATCGCCCGGAGGGCCACCTTGGATCTGAGAAACTGAGAGAAAATTACTGCCCCGTCGAACTGCGGCACCCGTGACATCGCGTTGCTCAAGCGCCTTTTGGCGCAACGCTTCACGCTGCTCCTGATCAAAATACAACTGGCGACGAGCTCGATGATGATGTCGTATACCTTTGTCGTGTGCAGGGATGGTACAGATGAAAGCCACCAAACACAGCAAGGATGAGCTGAAAAGAATGTCAGACTGAATGGAAAAGGCGAGGCGGCGCGGCTCCCGCAGCCCAGGATATGGCAGACTTACGGCGCCAATCATAAGTGGAAGCGACGCTGACAAAGCTAGCATCAGGATCATGGCCCATGGTCGGTGGCTCCACTCTGCCCATTCACGTTCACAAACGTTGCGTGTTGCATGGACATGGTCGCAGTTGATGCAACACACAGACAAACAAACAACAGCATGAAAAGTCACACGCAAATCGGTGGCCAAGTCAAGTGAGTGGTGCAAAACAAGAGGACGTTAACACTACGGGGAGAGATGGGCACGAGCGGAGGCAAAGAAGCTTACGCGGTGCTCGTGGAGGGGGCAACTATGGTCACATCAGCGGCAGATTCATCTTGATCGGGGCTGCCGGCGGCAGCCGAGGCCCCAGCGCGCCTATGATGCCGCGATAACAAGGCCGCGATGAACAAGGTCGCGATGAACAAGGGCGACGGGTCATCATTGACCAGCATTGAGGTACGGCTCTCGGACGCCAGCAATGTCACCTTACGCACCAGCAAAAGGTTTGGCCACCATCAGTTGATTCCATGTGAGTCTGAATCAAGGGCGTGAGTAGACGCCCTAGAGCCATCTTGTCGTGATGGCTCTGCTCGCCAACTTTGTTTAGAATGGCGCTGAGGGTGATACCTTTGGGATGTTCGTTGGCAACACGCTGCACCAAGCTGCATGAGTTGAAGCGTGTGGGTGCCACTGACATGATCAAGAACTGAGAACAAGAACAGCGACTGCTGAATGCCTTTCCATAGCTCAACAAACCTCGAGGGCAGACAAGAGCTCCACCTTTTCGGGATTGGCAGACTGGGCCGCCGGCCGTGATGTGGCCATGGCACCACTACGGGGCCGGCTCTCGTTGAGCTCGGGAAGACTATCGCTGAGCTCGGAGGCCGCATCGCTGGCTGCCTCTGAAGGCGGGAGCACCGGCGACTGTGGGGGCTTGGGCGGCGCATGCTTTGGCGACTGGGGGGGTTTAGGTGGTGCGTGCTTTGGCGATTGCGGGGGCTCGGGCGGTGCATGCTTTGGCGACTGGGGGGGGCCAGGCGGGGCGTGCTTTGGCGACTGGGGAGGCTCGGGCGGCGCATGCTTTGGCGATTGCGGGGGCTCGGGCGGCGCATGCTTTGGCGATTGCGGGGGCTCGGGCGGTGCATGCTTTGGCGATTGCGGGGGCTCGGGCGGCGCATGCTTTGGCGACTGCGGGGGCTTGGGCGGTGCATGCTTTGGCGATTGTGGGGGCTCGGGCGGTGCATACTTTGGCGACTGGGGAGGGCCAGGCGGGGCGTGTTGTGGAGGCCTCACGGGCACCACAGCAGGACCAACAGGCTCCGGAACAGGTGTTGAACTACTGGCTTGAAGGGTTGCACTGGCATTCGATTCGGGAACCGCATGCATTGAAGTGGGACCATCAGATGACGCCTGAGTGGGGCGGACGCCCGAGGCAACCTCCGCGGCTGGTGCGGAAGGCGGGGCGGGTGGGGCAGCGGAGGGAATGGCAGGCTTGGCCACATCAGAGTCAGGTAGACTGGACTCACTTGCCCCCGATGCCGGTGCCTCCGCAGGCGGGGGTGGAGGTGGGTTCATGGACGCTGTGGATTTGCGCTCGGCAAGCGTCTGTTTCCACGTAAACAAATTGGTCCCTTCCAATTGCCGCATATGTCGCTTAATCAGGGGAATCAGTTTGGCGCCAATCAACTTGGGGTTACCTTCCTCGGGTAAAGGTACCGACCGCAATATAGCGTCCATGGTCACGCCATCAGGATGCTCCTCGGCAAAGACCTGTGAAGGCAAGGAAAGGCATCGGACCATGCTTGACAATGAGGCCAGCCCCTCCACCGCCCCCGCCCAAATAATAAAAATAAAAAAAAAGCAGCGACCTGCCTTTGGCCTCCATGATACAACCAGGACTTACTTTCAAACGCTCAGTGAGCGCTTGTCGTTGGGCAGCCATGACGTATGCGAGGAATGGACCCAGAACAACCGCCTGTGTACACACAAACACACACGCACACACACACGCACAAGAGCTGCGCAGATCAAGGACAATCCAGCCTAGGGGCCGGCAATGCCTGTTGTGGAGCCGAATCAGGAGCACACATTGAGAAGAAGATCGACAACATTCGCATTGGCTCGTCCTAGAGACGATCACTAGCGAGACAAAAGAGCTCGCCCTTCACTTTCTCAACCCGTACCCTTTGAGACCATGCTCTTTCCCAGCTGCGCCCCTGGTGGACGGAGCAGAGGCGCTGCCGTTTGACGCTTGATGATGATCCCAATTTCTCGCGCGCGCTGTCTCTCTCTCTCTCTCTCTCTCTCTCTCTCTCTCTCTCTCTCTCTCTCTCTCTCTCTCTCTCTCTCTCTCTCTCTCTCGTTTTCGCTTGTTGTTTACCTTGTTGCTATTCAGTTTTCACAGCTGCTTAAATGACCAATTTTACTTCAAAAACATCCATGTAAATCCAAGCCAACACCGCTTACCACCCGCAATAACCACAACAAGACAAGCGGCAACTACGTGTACAACAAGAGGTGAGTCCAAGGGCGCTCGAGACCTGCTGACAATTTGAGATCAAGCACAATTGGTAGCGAGCTTTGATTTTTTTGGTCTGTTATGGGTGGGGGACTATGATTGTGGAGACTGGCTGCTTTGGCGATGAGCCACAATCAAAGCCCAAAGACGGAGACGGGGGCCTAGCTTGGGCACCAGTAGCTGGAGATCGTCCTTGTCCACCAGTGTTAGGACCACGGTCAAGTCAACGTCCTCCTCCGCAAAGCGGGAAGCAAAAGCTTGGCAGTGCGCCTCGTTCAGGAGCTGCTGAAGTGATGAGTAGGCCCCCCTGTGTAAGGGTGGTGCTCGAGTTTTGGTGAACGTGTCGTCCACCGACATCAGCTTTGTAAGCTTGGGCCGGGGGGCTGCGCTGGCGCTTGGAACCTAAAATTTGCAACAAGGTAGCTGTGTGATGTCCTGCCACGGACCAAATCGCCGCTGGATGCGATTTAGGTCTCGAGCCAAACTGACATACCGTGGTAGCCGCAACTAGTCGGCGTGAGGGTCCGGCTGGAACAGAGCCTTCCTCTTGTGAGCTGGTGTTGGCCGACTGCTGCGCTATAATCTGCTCCAATGTCTCCAGAGTCTCATCCAGGTCATGCTCAATGAGCATGAACGAGTGAGGTGCAAAATCCACCTTCTTGTTCTCCACCAAATAATCCACCAACTCATTCAAAATGGTCTGCAGCGTGCGACACAAACACCTTGGTGATACACACAAACTTCCTGCTGCCGGAAACGCTGGAAGGAAAAAAAAAAAAAAAAACAGAGGATCATCCAGAGATCGCTACCACGGCAAACGTCATACCTCCTTCAACACGGGCACAGACGCCTGAATCAGGTCCAGATCCTCTGTTTCGGGCGAAAGTGCGAGTTTACGCTTGGTGTGCAGGTGGTCGTTTCTCAGTTGATGCTCTCGCAGTGCCTCGAGCAGGCGCTTGCCGCAGTCCTGCGTCAGCGGACGGACGCTGCCTGCTTCCGTGATGCCCGTCTTTTGCGTCACTAAGGCCCCGCACACCATTGAGACCCAAAAACGACATGTGGCAAGAGCATGTGCATGTGCATGTGGATGAAAATGGAGATGTGGATGGAGATGTGGATGACATCTTGAAAGAAAAAGTTGAAAGAAAAAGACGAGGCGAAGAAGACGGGCGACCAGCACAGCAAGCCACAAGTGCACCCGCAGGCGTCTACGCACTCGTGGTGAGCCAGGTCTGCAGCAACCCGCTTTGGCGATCCTCGATGCACTTGTGCAACAGCTCATGCATTGCCCGAAGCTGTGTCTTTCGAGTCGTCGGATCATCTGCCATCAGCTCTGGTCTGCACATGAGAGCCATGAGCGCATGCACACGTGTTGTGCAATAACAACCAGCATCGTCGCAGAGCGTCAAGTCATTGGTGGACACATCTGAAGGCCTATTTGTGCCCGGGACAGGTTGCAGAACAGTACTTACGGCAGATGATGATCCCTGATGAAGGGGTCCTCGAGCAGCTACGCAACGCATCAGGATCATCAGCACTTGGTGGAAAACATGACTGATATGATGGCAGGGCTTGCGGCGGGGCTGTCCGTATGCCAAGGGAGGACGCGAGGACAAACCTCCGTGGTCGAAAGGCGCTCATCAGGATTGACCTTGAGGCAGCAGCAGACAAAGTTTTTCAACAACTCTGGAGTATCTGCCGGAATCGTCGGCACCTGATTCTCACTTTTCATCTACAGAGCCACGCAGAGTGTCGTCAATGCTTGGATATGCTCGGGTACGCACCCCTTCCCCGAGCTTCCGGCGATGCGGTAGTCAATTTGGTTGACGTACCCTCAAGACAAACAAGCCGTTTTGTCCGACTTCGGCATAGGGCATGGCACCGGTCTGCAGCTGCAGCACGGTACAGCCAATGCTCCAAATGTCTGCCGACTTGTTGTAGCCGCGCATGCTGTTGATGCGCTCGGGCGCCATGTAACTAATGATATGTGATAGTGCAGAGATTCAACCCAAGGGTCAGCAAAAGACAAGGGATAATAGCTCAGGCGAGCAAGCTACTGCGTCAGCATAAACCAAGCATACCGAAGAGTGCCTGTGACATCTCGATGACGGCTGTGCACGCCGCCAAGGGAGACGGATAGGCCAAAATCAATCAGTTTCACCATGCCGTTATACATGTTGATCAAGGCGTTGTCTGCAAAGTCACCCTCAATGAGCCATCAACCCTCAACGCCTCGTGGAAAGAGACACCAGCAATACTATGCCAGAATGGGCTAACCAGGCTTGATGTCGCGATGCAGCACATCGGACTTGTGCAAATAATCGAGGCCCTATTTATTCAAGAAAAAAGCAGGCACGGGAAATAAAATAAAAAATAAAATAAATCGGAGAAAACAATGTGGATAAAGGTTTGCAAAGTGCGAGCCCCTCACCTCAACAAGTTGGCGCGTTATACGTTGCGCGTGCTGCAGGTTCATGCGCAGCAACCGCCGGGTGCTCTGCATGCTGCACAAATCTTGCAGGGAGCCGCCAGGAATCTAGGACCATCGAGAGCAAGAATTAACATCAAAGTGCGGCAAGAATTAACATCAAAGCGCAGCGTTAATGAGGGCTGGCGATCAGCTGCAAGACATCAAAAATCTAGCCGTGCCCAGCAGGGCACGCACGTATTCCATGAGAATGTGCAGATCGTTTGTCTTCACGACCGAACCCAGGGATTTGATGATGTTGCGATGACTCCACGTTTGATGACGTCGCGCTTCCTCCAAATGGTTTTTGCGATCAAACATGTCCTTGCCCGCGAGTGGAATGACCTTGATTGCCACCTAGTCGTCAACACAATCATTCCCCCGAGTTTGCTCAAGCAGAGCGAGATGCGTTGACCAGCGCCGCAAAGCAGTGCGAGCAATGCCTATCGTACCGGGGTCTTCAACTTGCCGAATGTGCCTTTGAACACTGCGCCATAACCACCCTTGCCCAGCATGATGCGCTTTTCTATGGGCCGATGGTGAAAAAAACATGAGTCCAACGTTGAAGAACCATATAGTCTGGACCTTCCTAAAATGACCAGCTACCAAAGCCAACTTACGGTCTCGGTTTGACATAAAGTCCCACGGCTCTTTGATATCAAACTCAACACGAGGCGCTCGACTGTGCAAAATGTCACTCCGTGTGAGCATATGGGCCAGGCTCGTCGACAAGATGGCAGAGGGACAAGGATGGACCCGCCCATAAAAAATCAGGGAGAAAAGAATAAAAATAAAATCAAGGCAGAAAATGGGGCAGGATGGGCATGGCCTTACGCCTCTTCCGGGGTGAAAGGAACGAGCTGCTCAAAGATGCTGTCACGGTATGCCAAGCTCGGAAAGACCAGGCGATACTCGTACGAACGAGTAGTACTATCACAGTTATAAGCAAGGACTCGTGAAGTGCGCTCACAGCCTAACGCAACAGCCCACACAGTGTCAGCTACACCCCCGGCAACCGGACAAGGAACGGCCTACATGTGCAGTGAAGCATATTTAAGGTGCTCATTACGCGTCACCCGTTGAAGCTGCAAGACGTCAATGTGGTCCTGTAGCACGTCCTTGACATCCATGATGGTTTCCCCATTGGCAAAGGTGGCCGATTCGATGGTATGATCATCTTTCTCAACAATGGTTTGGTTTGACAAGAGTATTTTTTCAAGAGTGCCTTCATCGTTCTCCTTGAGGTTCAGCCTGCACAAACATCAGATGTCAGATGGAGCGGGGGACTCACGCGAAACGACCCTGAACTTGATCTCCCAACAAAAATATGTCACAATCAGACTTACTCGCAGATCTGATACTGCTGTTCATCCGTGACCTTGCCATGAATAAAAACGACGTGCATGGCACGCTTTTCAGAGATCGACTTGACACCGCCATCGTGAGAGGAGCTTTGCGCCGCTGCACCAAAAAATTTGGTCCATGCCTCATAACCACGCTGAGACGGATTTCAAATGAGCTAGCGGCTTGCTTCGCGCAGCAGGTCACGGGCAAGTCTGGGGCATGCTCACCTGAAACTGCGTTTGCGCTCTTCGACGAGGTAGGTTGATCTGTTCATCGTCGCTGCGAAATCATCGCGCCCGCCCGACAAACAACAAATCCCAAAGTCGAGCCGTGAGGCAGCTGAGGAGGCAAACTTGCATCTGTGGGCCGGTATGCAGAGGTGCGGGCGCATTAAAAAGTGATTCTGGAGACTACGGACCGACTGCTTTGGATCAACTTGCAATTGGCCAGCGTAGATTGAAGGGCAAAGGAAGGTGGGGCCAGCTTGAACATGTGGACAGCCGCGCGCATGCAGTTATGAAACGCCTTTGGAAAGAGCCCAACAGCAAGATACGGCGAGATGGCGTGTAGCGTAGCACAAATGCATGAGCTTGGCGAGTGATCAATCAGGCTAGACAACGGCGTCAAGGAAATTTGCGCGAGTGTGGGCGCGAGAAGTACCTCTTTGATCAGATTGAGCTCAAACCAGGTGGCCACGTCCCAGTAATCAGCAATGTCACCCAAGTCTCCCTGCGATGCAAAGTCGATCGGACCGAACATGAGCAGGCATTCTAGACCGTCAAAAAGAACGTGGATCATGGCCAAAATCACTAGGAACAAGCCTGACGAAGGGCCTACCTTGCTCCCCATGAGAATGCTCAATTGATCACAAAGCTCCTGTGCGTGTCACAGGAGGCAAAACATGAGGCGAAATGACGGCATCAAGAGCAGCAAAAGTCATGCGCGTAAACAAAAGGGGAGTCTTTGAACAAGGACAGCCATTGGCCTGACCTTGAGCTGCTCGTCGCGATGCACACGCTTGCCACTAATGTACAAGAGCGAGGCCAGATTGATGGCGGGATATGCACTCTTGTCGAGCTGATAGGCCTTGCCATACCACTTGATAGCTAGATCTAGGGCCTTGCGGGCAGCTTCCTCATCGCCTTGGTCGCGGCTGTACATGTCTTTATAGATGCGGCCCATCATGCTAATGACGTCACACGTGCGCTCTTCTTCGCCCACCAGAACCTGCCAACCAAGGACATGATCAAACGTCATCCAGGTTCGACCGCGCCAGCCCGGTGCGCTCGCCTCGACGCAGTGGATTCTACAGCGAGCGTACCAGTTCTTCCATGACATCACGGGCCTTTTCCAGATCGGGCTCTGGCTTGCGAATGTGCGCAGTTGCATAAAGGGTTTGCAGTTCTGTCACAATCATGCTCTAGAATTGCGCACGACAAGTTCACATGCAGGTCAGAGAAGGCATTCCAGAGGCGAGATGAGCAGTAAGAGCACGAAGCACAAAAGCCAAAAACCGAGGCAAAGGAGAACATGGTAGACAGAGGCGCGCATGGTAGACAGAGGCGCGTCAGACGCTTGCGCGTACCGCTTTGGGAACCTTCAAGCCGAGTGCCTTCTCCTTGGCGTCAAAGAGCTCGATGATCTTGTCGTAGCGCTTGGCGTCGCGCAAGGCCAAGGTGAGCGCGTGGAGGATGTTGGCCTCCATCAACTCTTCATTCTAGTGGTATGGTTCGGAATACCACGAACCCCGAGTGCCAAGAAGAAGGCCAAACGTAAGGGCGATGCAAAAGAAAGCGGCGGGGCAGGCGCGCATCTGCCATCAGCACGGCAGAAAGGTGGGCAGGGCTGAGGCGGTACATAGTGGACCAACTTCATCAAACTCGGTACATAACCTATCGAGTTTGTCTTGATAATAGGTGGCATCCACCTGACCCAGCTCTTGGACGCGCTATCGGCAAATTTCCGCCACGCACAAAACGGAGAGCAGGCCATCGTGCACGTTCACTTTGCGAATTTGATACTTTTGTCGTGTTGTTATGTTCATGTTTCATTCGACGGAAAAATTAAAAGAAGGGGGGGGGGCATGGGATGAGAGCAAAATGAGACGGGGATTATACATACGTGCAGGAATAGGCGCTGGATATCGTCGGGGCTCTGGGCGGAGCAGCTTTGCAAATAACGGTATAACACGTCGGAGAGCTACGCCATAACAAGGTCACATGTCGTCCAGCACAAAGGTGAGAGGGCACAGAGGGTGCACAACCACATTGTACCTGCATTGTGTGCTATGAAGATGAGTTTACCTTTCGTGCCGCCTGGCTCTCGGAGGTCGCAATGTCTTTTGGGTGGTACTCAATGACCATGTGCTCTTGCTTCTTTGCCAAGGTCTTGATGTAGGCGCCGTGCTTGACATCACAGAGGGTGGCGACATTGGCACTTTGTGTCACCAGCCATGCCACAACGCAGAAGATAAGATGATTGGCACGCGTCGCCTTTGTGTCGCACCGCTTGCCTCGAGCAGCATGAGCAATGCATCGTCTTACCCGGGTCGTGAAAGGCGAACGTTGATAAAGTACAGTAGGTTGGCCCGAGTCTCGTCATTGCTGATGTCAGCGAGAAGGATGTCGTTGTTGTACACAAGGGTGCGCTCATCCTTTTTGCCGTAGTCCAGCTAGATCCGGTGCACAGACAGTAAGAGCATGAGTGGTGCATGGGCGAAGCGGCCAGAAAATTGCGGTTGAGAAGCCATGGCACGGCGACAGAAAGACCCGCACGTACCGGACCCAGGTCGACAAAGGTGAGCTGCATGTCGCTGAACCTGGCCACGGTATCGCTGATAATGTCTTTGAATGCCTGGGTATGCGTTTTATCGACAATCATGACAACACGAAGCTATTGCGGCACCACCCCAAGCCAGATGATGGTGATCTTGGCGTGAGTGTTTGCGAGGCTGCACGCAGACAGGATCATATGCGCGGACTTTGCGAGTGGGGCAGCACAAGAGATCCGACCTTGGGCTGGGGTGCGGATTCCTCCGGCTCTTCCTGTACGGCCGTATCCTGAGGCTGATCTTCATGCTGAAACCCGTCGTCCGCAGCCACCTCCATGGGTGACCCGGCGGCCACGGGTGCTGCCGCCATTTCGCAGCGAAACTGACGCGGTCCCTAAACCTGTTCTGACAGGTTTGTGTCATCGTATTATCTGACATTCCTCAAAATTTAATCGGTGTTCGTGAAATTTAAAAAACGAACCCAAACCAGGCGTTTTCCAAGGACGAGCCACGCGGTTGCGAAGACGGCCCCTCACGTTTTTTCCGCCTTGCCGTTGATGCAAAACTCATCTCCAAAACAAAGCAATACCACGAAGGGCTCACCACAGCATATGTGTGCCCGCATGCATGTGGCGCGCGCCTTGTCGTGACGTCATGCGTCGCGAACCTCGATGGCTGGAACCGGAGCTGTGGAGCGCCGTCATCGATGTAGGTCCAATCAGGATTTCCATCGAATCGGACACCATCACCAACACACTTCATCTCATCTGCCCATGTCCGCCTGAACACACCCTACGCCGCTCCACCCACACAACGCTATTCTCTCTCTCTCTCATTCTCTCTCTCCCTCTCTCTCCCTCTCTCTCCCTGTTGTCCCACAACCACACGCCCCAAACAGATTCGAAAACCACGAGCTCTTCCTCTCTCTCCTCTCTCGCTCTCTCGATGACGATGACACCTGTAGATTTTGCACAGCCCAATACACATCTACACGTGCACACACCACACACACACATACTCGAATACATTCCGCGCTCTCTCTCTCTCTCTCTCTCTCTCTCAAAATGTATGCATGTGTGTGCAGCGGACGCCAAATTTCACCGAAATTTGGATGTGACGACATGCACACACACACACGGAACTGACTGAGGGAGGGACACATGAGGTAGACGGATGCTCTCTCAACCCTACCTGGCAGCTGGACAAGTTCTTGCCACCCTCGAGTCACACACACACACCCCGCGCTTGTTGGATCACCATCAAAGGCTCTCTCCATCCATTTATTTTCCTGTCAGGAGCAGCTGCCATCTCGCCTGTTTCAAACAAGGTTCGATTCCAACAGAACTGACTTGACCTCCACCACCGCTGCCCTTTCACCGCCATCTTCCCCACGCTGGTCTTGCTCAGCAGAAGTCCAGCCGTACAGCCACTGAATTTTCAAGCCCCAACAGGCTGCCTCTGATCATAGATTGCGCCCAAGCCCGGCCAGCTCGCGCGACTACTCACCATGGCTGGGTGCCCAACTGTGAGCCGAGGACTTGGCCGCCTTGTGCCCCAGCTACTCCTTCTCCTCCTGACCCTTGCCACTCCTTTGCTCGGCCTTCAACTTGCCCTGCTGGACCATGCTGCAAGTATGTGCCCCGCCTGGCCACCGCCAGCCCTCTCAACCCGCCCGCATGTCAGCTCACATACCCCACCACCCACCCATGCACTCGCTCCACATTGGTATCAATCAACCTTTGGCAGTGGACCTGGACGTTCAAGCCGTGACTGCCTACCTCGAAGGACCAACTGCGGCTCAAATTGGTGCAGCCATCCAAGTCTCCACTTTGGCTGCCACCGATGCCCCCGCTGCCGTCACTGAGGCCGATTATGATCTGCTCCTCGTCGACCCCTTTACCTACTCGTGCCTCTCCAAAGTCAGCAATGTCGTCCTGCTGGCCACGCTACAAACCAACTATACTGGTCAGTCACCCCTTGTCCCGCCCTGATGACCGCCATGCTCGCTTCCCTCTCTCTCCCTCTCTCTCTCTCTCTCTCTCTCTTGCCTCATCTCGGCCTTTTTTTTTAATCTCTCCTAAGGCACCCCAAATCCTTATCTGGGTGGTGTGATCAGCACCCATGCAAATCGAACCCACCTACACAACTTGGACCAGCTGCCTGGTCGCCGCGTCGCCATCACATCGACAGATGCCATTGCTGCCTCTCGCCTGGTCCAGGCCGAACTCAATCGCCAGGGCCTCAACGCCCTCAATGACCCCCTCCAGTACATCCTCGCCACAGACGATGAGGATCTCATGGCCCTCCTCGAAGCCAACGAGACAGACTACATCTTCCTACCCATGGGCTTCATCGAAACACACCCTGAACACGCCCCAGCGCTCCATCCCCTCAATCGTCAGAACGCAACCCACAGCTCAGACACTTTGATCCGTTCGACAGAGATCGTTCCCCAATGGTCCCTCATTCGCAGCGAGAGCGGTGCTGTGGATGCTCAGGTATGTTCATCTACACCCATGTGCACAACCAGGCGCTCCTTGCAGACTGGCACCCGAGCAAACATCGCAACACAACTGCCGCACCTCCACCACCCCCCACATATTTCTTCAAAAACTGAAAGACTCACCTCGTCTGAATCTCACCCTTCACTTGCACCCCACGCCAGGCGGCGTCAGCAATGATTAGTGCACTCCTGGCTGATATCAGCAGCTCCACCTTCAGCTGGATCAGTGGTCTCGGCTTCACTCGTGCCTTTGAAATTTGGGTGCGCTTCCACACCCCTCACCCTACCTTTCTTTCCCCGCGCAAGCGCCTGCCCCGTCCACCTTATTCACCATTGCCGCTTGCTCTCACCCAACTTCCCGCATATATGGCTTGGTTGCTGGGCACGCTACTAGGAGGAAACCGTCCCGGCCTACTCTCGGCAATCCTGCCAGCTGATTCACAGCGACATTGCCCAAAGCCTGACGTGCCCTGCAGGCTCGGTAGCCCAAACAAACCTGGGCCTTCAATACTCATGCTTGGATCTTGGTCTCACTTGTCCCCCACGAGAGGATTGCTTCTGCCAGCCCTGCTACGTGGGCAGCCCCGTCGAGGTCAGCCCTCTCAAATGCACACGCACAACACTTGTCCTTCCCGTTTGCGGCTCGCCTCAAGCTACTCAGGCACGTGGTCATGGACTTTCTGACCAGCTCACTTTGTTCCACCCACACCTCAGGTGCGCTACATCCCAGCATCCAACAACGACAGCGCCGTTCTGTGCCCCCAGCTCGCCACCTGTGCTACAACCCAGCAGCTGCAAGCCGTGCAGCTGCGCATTGTGAACAACGTTTTCACATGGGATCAACCCACCATCGTCTCCGTCTTTGTACATGTTGGCGGCGCCATCGCGACATACAACATCACGCTTCTCAACGGTATTGACAAGAGCCTCAACTTGACCTTTTCACAGATGGGCGTGCATCTAGTTGAGGTAGAAGCTGACCGACAAGTCGCGGCTGACGCCTTCTTCATCGATGTTCAGGTGAGCTCCCAGTCAAGCGTGAGTCAGTGTTGTCCTCCCATGCACTCGCTCACCATACCACGGCTTGCCCTTTGATGCACTGGCTAGGCGCGCGACTGTGGTGACTCGCTGCGCCAACCCAACGCACGCGGCGAGTGCGAATGCAAGGCCAGCTACTATGACCTTGGTGGCTATTGCCAACCTTTGTCCGGGCTGCTGGTGATGGCTGTCTTTATTGGTGTGCTTCTCATCGCCATTATCCTCTTCCTCAAAAAAGCTCGACAACTACGCATCCTGGATCACTCCTGGCGCATTCAAAAGGAGGAGCTGGATTTTCCCCGCGAGCCCGTCGTCCTCGGCAAGGGCTCATTTGGCAACGTTATTCTAGCCGAATTTCGTGGTTTCCGAGTGGCCGTCAAGGTTGTTTCACGCACCAAGCCCAAGGAAGCACTCACTGACGACAACATGGAACGAGCCGTGGGCTTTGGCATGTACTCTTCCAACGATCTTCTTCGAGTCAAAGCCGAGGACCGCGTGCGTCGTGAGATGCGCGTCATTGCCAAGATCAACCACCCCTGCATCCTCACTGCCATGGCAGCCGTCATTGAAGGCCGTGAGCTCATGACCGTCTACGAGTACATGGAACATGGCTCTCTTGCCAACCTACTCAAGTCTGATAAACTTCAGATTGACAACGAGATTCTCATGCCCATCGTTCAGGACATTGTCTTGGGCATGCAATACTTGCACAACAACCGCCCTGTCATTGTTCACTGTGGTAAGTACCTGCGTACCTATCCATCTGAACCATGCCCAGGTTTCATCTTCCACAGGTCCGCGGCTCATGGACCATTCACCGCACTTACCATCAATGTTCTTAGATTTGAAGGCTGATAATATTCTGATTGATAGCAACTTTCGTGCTAAGATTGGGGACTTTTCTCTCTCGGCCTTTGGTCTTGGCAAGCCCATGAGTGGCTCACCCGCGGTGAGTGGTGGCGCACTTTTGTGACATGGCAGCTGCCAGGCTCGCAAAAGAGGCCGCTGTGGCACCAAGCAAGCATACCCACTCACACACGGGTTGCATGCAGTGGATGGCCCCGGAAGTTATCAACGGAGAGCTCCCCAGCCCAGCCAGCGACGTGTACAGCTTTGGCATTTTGCTATGGGAGGTTATGCACCGCCGACTACCCTATGAAGGCGAACGCCTCGAAGAGGTTCGTAGCTCATGGTTCATACGATGTTTTTTCTACGTGTACCCCTGCGCGTTCATTCGTGCAACTGAGCACGCCTGTCCGCCTCACCACCAACGCTTGCGACTTTCTCGACCGCACCCGTCTGTACTGCACCAGGTTCTGGAAGCAGTTGGAAATCTGTCACTGACGCCCATTAAGCGACCCGAGATTGCCACGAGCTGCCCGTTGCCCATTGCTCGACTGATTAATCTAAGCTGGGCTGCACTCCCGAATGCTCGAGTCAACTTTGATTACCTGGCCCACGAGCTCAAGGAGATGCACATCAAGAACGTTGGGCTTAGCATGCTTTTGGGCAGGAAGAACCAGAAGGAACAAGGTGAGCTGAAACCCTCGTTCTTTGCAGGCGGAGTGTTGCTCTTCATGAGCCATCAACACGAGACATGCCCGCAATCGCAATCGCTGGCTCATGATGAGTGTTCCATTGTACCTCAGCCCGTGTTCTGCACGATGTGTTCCCGCCTCACATTGCGGAAAAGCTCCGCAAGGGCATCAAAGTTGAGCCTGAGCACCATGAAGAGTAAGTCAATTTATCCGCATCCCACATTCGCACCCCCACACCCTCTGCGAATTGAAGTACCGTGCTTTTGCGCGGAGAGCCAATTTTTCCGACCTAACCGCCCTTGGCCTACACGACAGCGTCACGCTATTCTTCAGTGACATCAAGGGCTTCACCAACATCAGCTCGGCTCTCTCCCCTGTGGAAGTCTCAGACATGCTTGATCGCCTGTACACCAAGTTTGATGCCATTGCCGATGAGCTCAACATTTTCAAGGTGCGCCCATAATTTGACAAACCGCAACCGAGTTCCTGTTGGTAATGACAAGGGGCTTGAGGCCCACAAGCTAGTTGCACTTGCCTCATCAAGCCTTGGGATCGACGGATAGGTTGAGACGATTGGTGATGCCTTTATGGCTGTCACAAATCTGGCTGAGCAGCAGTCGGATCACACCGCTCGAATGGTCAAATTTGCCATGCGTGCTGTGGAGGCAGCAGGCACTACGCTTATCTTACCAGATGAGCCGACCATGGGCAGCGTCGTCATTCGCGTTGGGTAAGAGATGAGTTGTATCATGCAAGCTCCCCAATCACCCCCATTCCTCATGCATACTCATCCATGTTTTTCGACTTTGTGGATCATGCAGCATTCACTCCGGGCCTGTCGTGGCCAACGTCGTGGGAACCAAGAATGCACGGTACTGTCTCTTTGGTGACACCGTCAATACAGCCAGCCGCATGGAAAGCAACTCCGAGGTGGGTTGCTGCGGTCATCGAGCGCAAATGCAGCGTTGGCTATCGCGGTGCCAGCGCAGGTCCTTACACTTTGCTCTGGGACACGCTTGTTTAGGCGGGCCGGATCCACCTGTCCCTGGATGCGGCTGAGCGCTTACAAGCACAGGACAAGAACATCCCCCTGGAGGCTCGACCACCCATGATGATCAAGGGCAAAGGCATGATGCAAACTTTCTTCATTGCTCAAGCATTGAATCGTAACTTGGCGCTGCTTCGCCAAGAATCCACTCTCTAATGCATCAAGCAAGCGCTACGGCACCAGGAGTCTTTATCTCGCACCCCAGACTCGAGCGGGCTCATCTCACACTTGCCTTGGTCCTTGCCCGTCATTGTGAAAGGCACCGCCAATTTTGAGTAGTTTTGTGTTCATGCTAGTTTTTTATTCTAAGCCCAATGTTGTTTGGGTCTTTACAAGCATCATACCTACCCATTTAGTAAAATCTCTTCTGCGGACAGCAGTCGTTGACGCAAAAATTCACATATCCACTATAGTATGAAATTTTCCTCTTCTACCAAGAACTTCCATGTGAGCTGTGCTCGCGCTTGACCTTGGATCATCAACGACAACGGTTGATCCACCTGCCCGCTCTCATGCGCACCTTGATGGAGCACGGGTAGAGTACAAGCTAGACGATACTACTGTCTTGCCAACCGCGACCAGTATCACGACAGGCACAAATGGGCTTGTGGTAATCCAACGTCTCCCCGGTGCGGTGGCCCAGATACAAGGTGCGGATGCCCATGCACAAGCACCAATAGCGACCACAATCAAAACAGCAGCCCTGCCAGACACACGACATTGAGCGTTGCGAGGGCAAGTTGTGGTCATAAACTATAGTGTTATAAAGACCACAAAGGCATAAACGTACCTTGACCACACCACAGGCGCCATCATCCTCGCGCACGTCTAGTCGGAGGTCACGATTTACAGAACGGTCGCAAACGTCAATCCGATCGAAATGAAGAGCAAAGTCTTCCATGGACATCCAAAAGGCACCGTCAAACTCGTCCTTGGTCTGCTTGCACTTGTGCATCAAATCGCTATGCCTATCAAACACACGCAAACACCAAAAAAAAGGGCACGACAAGTCAGAGTTGCTGCCTGCGAGCAGGCACCGGACTGGCAGCGAGCTGACGCAAGGAAGGTCACATACTTTTGCCAGCGCGGATCTGCATCGCACCATGCGCCAGTCCATTCACCGCTACCCAAGTGCAAAAATAATGTATCGTTGTGCCATGGTGAGACGGGAAATAAAAGTGCGCACAAGCACCCAAAACAGCATGCCGCGCGATGCTCTGCGCAAGACCAACCATCACCACACCACTAACCTGCCCCAGGGGTTGCGAAGTTTGACCAATTTCTTCTTGCCCGAGCGAACAGCATCAATGAGTGAATAGGCATGGAACGCGACAAGGCCGTTAGTAGCTCGGCTCTGAGAGTGGATTGAGGCCCCCATGGGTGCCCGGTGCCGGCAAAACTGGCGAATCATTTCGTGCATGCGGTCGTGGTTGCAGCGGTCACCCGTGTCACGCAGATAAGCCGCATGCCATTGATGCTTTTGGCTGTCCTTGAATTCAAAGTCGTACAGGAAGGTGCTCCAAACATCGGGTTGATTGAGTTTGAAGCTAAAAACGTTGTCGCCAGTGAGCACATGCCAGGCCCTACAAACAAGATTCATGACGGAACAGAATGCTGTGAGCTGCAGGTAGGCCTGACATGTGCGATGATAGGGCGACAAGCGGCAAGGAGCAAGCTGGTACCGGCGTACCAAGGCGAGCGCCCGCCGTCAAGATAGGCGTAACCGCCGTGAAACTTGGCAAAGGCTTTCTCGATGAGAAACACCCACAGCTCACGTCCCTGAGGATCAGTGAAGTAAGGGCGGCTTGTACCTAAGCAGGTTGGGGACAACAACATCTGAGCTCGAGTCGGGTCAGGGGCCACCACTGATGCTTGCGCGTGTGTCCCTAAATTGCCACTTTGTTCGTCTCTTTGTCTGTGGTCAGTATAGAGTGCTCTCATCTGGCGGACCTTTTTTCACAGGAACATAGTCGTCGACAGACACATGCAACCAGCTCTTGGTGCGGATATCCCACATCTTGACCCGGTATTTGTGGCGAGGGTGATACTCGTTTTGCACAAAGCAGTTGCGGATCGCCTCTGGGTACTCGGCCATGGATGAGAGAGCAGACAGCAGCCAGCAGTCACCGAGCTGGCCCTGGATGATGTCATCCGGTCGGATGCCCCCCTCAAAGAGGAAAAAGTGCGGTGGCTGTTCGTCTGTGGGGCGACCCACTGAAGCAGACATGGAGCCGGGTCGCGCAGCGCGCCGAGTGCTGTCGCGCAAAACATCATCGGCGCGCATCCAATCGACCTTGGCGGAAATTTGAGCCGGCGTGTTGCCATAAAACTCGTTGTCGTCAAAGGGAGCCGCGTTTGGGTCCAAGATTGCGCCGGGGCCCGGCGGAAACTTCTTGTCCACAAAGTTCCATGTCTTGGGACAGCAGGTGTAGCAGGGCCAGCAGCAGACGGTCATACAGAAACGATAGGCAAACACGCTCAGACAAGCCAGCAGGTAGTGGTAGAAGGCGTTCCAGACCAGCACAAAAGGGAAGCAGATGGCATTGTAAGGCCACCACGCATCACCACGGCACAGGCCCCCGCAAGAAGCGCAGTGCAACTTGTCATACAGCGATTCATCACCCCCGCGGGTGGCCTGCCGCTGTGGCGCCATGACCTTTCTCCACACACTCACACACTCACACACTCACACACTCACGCACTCACACACTCACACACTCACACACTCACACACTCACACACTCACACACACGCACGTTCAAGCACCAGTGTATTTTCGCGCCCGGATCCTGGGACGGCGTCAGCTCACTGACAACCCCTTGTCCCCCCCGTGACGAGCTTGAGGTCAAGACGAGCGGAGAAATGCAATGCGTGCAGGCGTAATCGTTGTCACGGTTTTTTTTTTTTTTCTTTCATCCTCCTTCTCCTCCTTTTTCGCTGTGCTGGTCGTTGTCATGAATCGATTCTGACGGGGGTCCAAGGGTCTCTAATCGGTTGGCAAAGGGTGACTGACACGACACTTGTCCTACTCTTGTTGTTGTTATGGCTGCTCGCAAGCGCACCAAATTTGTCAATCAATAGAAGATGCCGCGCGTGCGATGAATGGGTACATCAGCCATCTGGGCAGCATCGGCTTTGGCTAAGTCCCAAAGAAAAAAGTCTAGAATGACGGCGTTCACTGGGGTGGGGTCAGTACCGAGCTGAGCGCGCACCGCTGCCAGCAGAGCCTAGCAGAGATCAGCATGTGACATGAGGCCCCCCCACTCGTCTCAGACGCTGCAGCACCAAACAGCACGCACCTCTACTGCCGCAATCGAGCCAGCTCGAATAGCTATCTCACGAGGTGACCCGGCCGGCAGCGGGACACCTGCTCTTAAATCACGTAGCAAAACTTCTGAATAGGAGAGAAGGCCAAAGTAAACAAGGCTCTGTGGAACGCTGCGTCAAGAGTCGATGTCATGTGGACCGAGGTTTCATGAGAAAAAGTTGGCTGTCAAGACTCAAGCGGTCGCCAGTCCCGCCGCCCCTGGCTGAGGCTGCGAGATGCATCGTACCGATAGTCAGCAAACATGGTCAACTCATCAATGTCGTCAAACTGCCCAAGCCCCTGGCCCTGGTAGCAGCCCCAAATATCAGCCACGAGGATTTGAGCTCGCTTAAGAATAAGTACTAGCATAGTGAGACGCAGCGTGAGGCACGGTTCATACGTCGATCCGGCGAACAAGGTGTTTCGAAGGGGTTGGTCACACTGAAGTCAGACGCACGCGCGTGCCATTGCAAATCTTTCTTCATACTGCAGCCTCACCTTCATGGCTCTCAAACATTGCGCCATCCCGAAATGTTGGAAAATCTTTCAGAACCAGGCGCAGAAGTGCCTAGTTGACCATGCACAGTCGTATTCAGTTGACAGGCAGCCACAGCAAGAAGAAGCCTGCTCCACACCATTGTGGCAAAGGCAACGCACTTGAGACGAGTGGTTTGCTGCGCGCACCACGTTTGCAAAGGACCCGCCGTATTTCTGTCAAGATGGATGGACGGTGTGAGCATCGGTCGCTGGCGCGGGATGAGTACAGACTGTAGCCCAATCTTGCCTGCAAAAGGGTCGCCGCGGCAGCGCGCAGGTGGTCGAAGCGCTGATTACCCAACGGAACAGGCTGCAAATTTTTGGTTACGCGCGTTGGTGAGCTTTTGGCCAAGTGCAGCAGCGTTGCCTAGCTATAAGTACGGTACCGTTTCAGTTGCACTTCGGAAAACGTGATCAAATTGCTCACGAGACAGATTGGCTGCAATTTGCATGTCGAGCAAATTGAGACCCTCCTACAGCCGTTGCCACGCCGGCGCAGTCAGTGCAAGGTGCTTCTAGACGTGGCCATTGACAGCAGACCTGGTACCCACTGCAAACTCCGGTCACATCGTGCTCTCCCAAACTACATACCTCCTGCGCACGGTTCAACGCCGCGCAGAGGGACCAATAGCCTGTCCAGGTACGACCGCGAAAGCCGATCGCAAATGGCTTGGATTCATCATCGTGGAAAAACGAGTAATTCAGGAGGTCAACCAAAAAGACCCTGCACCCTCGCCGCCCGACTCGTGAGAAATCTCCCGTGCTCCTGAATGCACGTGGATGGCGATGAGCGCGGGCAGGAGAAGGGACCACGTGAATGCCTACCAGTTGCAGGTGTCCTCTGTCGGCGAGGAAGGGTGCATTTCGTGCTCTCGCCACGCCTGTAGGCTGTACGACTTGGCCTTGAGTTGCGAGACTACGGTCGCGGCCAGTCTGCAACGAATTCACAGCATGCTTTGAGCACCCCACCGCGCCATGGAAGGTGCACTTGTAACATACCGTTCAGCTGCATCTTGATGTACGGTCACGTCTGCCGAGTGCTCGACAACGAAGGCTGCATCCTCTCGCACCCGAGCACTTGGTCGTTCCGGAAGCTCTGCTGGTGTCCACACCGCCATTGGTGCGGGCGTCGTCGCCATCTTTGGAAGATGATGCGCGCGTGTGTGTGTGTGTGTGTGTGTGTGTGTGTCAAATAAATCGTAATTTTTCATGAATTTTGGTGTAATTTTTTATCTTGATCATGTCTGTGCTCTTGGTGTTGTTCAAGGACTTCAGACCAGATACAGCTGTCCACGGATCTGTGATGGACTGGGGTATGGGGCTGCTCGAATCACGCCCAGCGCTCTAGTCGACTGGGGCCGCCAAGGCAGACCGATATATACTGAACATGAAGATAGTCGGTTGATCGCAGTCTCAAGATCAAAATCACGATGACATCAATGGTGTTCCGCTTCTAGAAGAGAGTGCTGGGCACCTGTGTCGAGTCCATATCGCAGGAGCGTGTGAACCCAGCTTTACACATTACAGATGTACATCCGACAACTAATTCATATCGTAGACGCACGTCTCCGACAACCTCGCATCGGTTTGCTATCGGTTTAATGAGTCTTTTAATGAGTCCACAGGACACGCTTTCAATCACACTCCACACTCCTTTCATGTATTTTTCATGTCCCATCGTTGGTGAGTCATCGCCGACCACTCTGACCACGCGTGTGCAGCAACAAGCGGTATTGCGGGCAGGGTTGAATTGCACGTGGCGGAGAAAGGGTGCAAGGCAAGACAGGCAGGGCTGCAAAGCGTGCCGCAAGGAGAATGGCAGCATGCAGCGGGTGTGGCACAGCCAACAGCCAGGATTACGCCAAGTACCGGTATACCGTTCTGAGCAACAGAGCACGCGGGCAAACATGAGCGACGCAACCGCAAATGCAAAAGGCTGCAGTCCTCTTCACCCGGGCCGCTCACAACCAGACGCACCGGTCATCGGGATCGCGCTCGAGAAACTCGCGCTCAATGAGGTCCTCGACCCGCCGCTTGATCTGTGCGGGCTGCGCTTTAAAGCGTGGCGCCAACTGCTTGATAGTCTGCGCGCATGCAGGAGTTCAAGCCAAAGCAGTGTCAAGAGACATGGCGCAGCTCTTGCCCAGAGGTCCTGAGACCCTCGATCATTCCAACCGCCAACGCTCCGCACAGAACACACCTCGATCTGCAACTCGTTGTGACCCAGCTGTCGGCGTGCCTTCATGATGCGCACTAGACACGCTTCAATCTCCAGGCGTCGCTCACCCTGCACCTTCTTTTCTGTCACCTCTCGCTCCTCATTTCGTGCTGCCACCTATCAAAAAGTAAGGTAGGCGATACAAATCAGGACCACGTTCAAGCCGAATATGTCGACGCAACATGGGGTAAAAGGTGGTCAAAGTGATTTGGATGAACCAACCTGTTGCACTTTGACACGAACGGCTTTTGATGAGAATCGGTGGTTCAGTTTAAAATTGTCGTCAGAGTCTACGTCCAGTGATAACGAGATGGATGACAAAGTCAATGTGAGATAGAACGTGCGCGCACACGAGAGAGAGACTCAAGAGATTCAAGAGAGAGATTCAAGAGAGAGATTCAAGAGAGAGATTCAAGAGAGAGAGAGAGAGATTCAAGAGAGAGAGATTCAAGAGAGAGAGAGAGAGAGAGAGAGAGAGAGAGAGAGAGAGAGAGAGAGAGAGAGAGGGAGGGAGCAGCATACGTATGGTTTTGCCCGAAGACGACTTGGTAAGGAGCACATGCTTGCCACACGCCAATGACTGCAGAGTGCGCTGCAGATCCTTTTCCGGAAGCTGCGTAGCTTCAAGCAGCGCCTGTCACCAAGCCAGCAAAATGAGAGAGGCGATGCGACCAGCAACATACCACACGGCGTCACCTGCGCACCCCATATGACAAGGCATCCACTGCAAGGTGTCCGTTGAAATTGAGCAACACCATCATGCACTGCGTTGTAACCTAATGATGGAGCATTTTCATGCCAGGAGTGGCCCACCATGAGCAACAGCGCCTCATATACCCCTAGGGGCACGTCCTACCCACCTGCAGGACGTGTTGGCGCTTTGCCAAGTAAGTCGTCTTCAGCTCGCCATGTCCAAGTGTGGGTTGCCAGATGAGCTTTCGCCCATTGTGTCGAGCATGGTAGTGGGCCTCAAAGCGCTGTGTGGCTTGCCTGAGAGTGATCAACCATTCGTGCAATGAGCAGGTCACTGTGAAAAGACGAGGGGATGGGCCTCATTCGCCTACCGCATGGCATCAGGCAGAATGCAAGTGACAGAGGGCGACGTGGCCGGCCAGTGCCCAAATGTCAAGATGCTTGCATCAAAGTCATAAGACAGAGGGTTTTTGTCCTGCAAAGCACGAGCAGCAGCCATGCCTGTGTATGTATGCGTCTCTGAAAGTATAGCATTAAAGAGCACGTAATCATATGGCCCGGGGGCTTGTCGTACCTTGCTGCACGCACGACGAAAGTCCTCAGCCAATGTCTTTGAAACTTCAATGTCATGGAACATGCCCTCCATCTTGGCGGTCCAAGACCTACCACACTCCGCCTAACGCGTCAAAGGTGAGTGCCAGAAAGGCGGTCCACCCACCAGTCATCATCCAAAGGCACAGGAAGGCACGCATACCTTGAGGCGTGCGATAAAATGGCGCTCAGCGTCATCCGACGCGCTTTTGTGGAGCAGCAAGCGCTTGCCCAGATACAGCTTGTAGTACTTGTCAAACACATCCTTTAGCCAAGAACGCGCAGAACACGAAAAGTAAGTTCAACAGCCTGTAAAGAACAAATCATGACACAAACGAATGGAAGCACCAAGCACACCTTCTCCTCCAAGTGGCGAAAAATGGCCACCGCGTGATCCAACCGAGACTCCATTTCGCCATCCGTCAGCTGTCCCAAGCGCGCACAGCAAGTTCAGTCGGCGCGGCGCAAGAGCGTACAGTTGATGGCACAAAATGACCGAGCTTGAGAAGGCAATGAGCATCGCGATTCAAATATGCTGCGACCACAACCGTACCTCCTTCGTTCCACGCCGGTGGATATCGTCAATGTACTGACACAAGCTTTCTGCTGCGTTTTTGATTTTGTTAATGCCTCGTTCAAAGCCCTGACGAGCCAGCGCGACCACGACATTGCGAGTTTTTATGTCAGGCCAATAGCTTGCTTGTACATCAAACCGAAAAAAGAGAAGATGCTTTCACTCACCGTGGCCATACTAAAAGCAAAATCCCGATCTTGGTGGAAGGCGTCACGGAGCGCAATCGTGGACTTTTCGTGCAGCCCCACAAGTTGCTCAATGAGTTTCACTGCAGATGCCTTGTCGTCAGTCGCACTGCTACCCAGGGCCAGCACGTCACTCTACAGTTGGAGTAGAGAGTGGAGGAGCGTAAGCGAGACGCGCCATTCTTGCAAAACGACAAATGAAGAACGATACTTTGAACGGGATTGGCTGAGGCGCGAGAGAGTAGGGTGTGGGGGGGGAGGAACTCGGCATGAATCATCCGCACACACCTCAAATTTGGCCGCAATGGCTTCCTGAAGCTTTTGAATTTCTGGCAAGGGTCGCAGTAGCTGGTGAAGCAAACCAAGGCCTAAAAGCACACTCATTTGTTCACAACGGCCATATTTTTCGTGCAAGTGAAAGCCAGTGAAACGCAGGCAAAACAACGCACTGTGATAGTCATTCGCATCGAGAAAGGACGCAGGACCATCCTCCCGAGTCAGTAACTCGTCCAAGTGTTCCACCAACAAGACTCGCCGCATCAGCTGCAAGGGTAAAAGTGTGCTGCAATTGAGCCTCACAGCTTGGCTGACAGCTAGATGCTAGGTGTCAACAAATCACTGCCTTCCCCTTCTCATTTCCTTTTAAGAGTATAGCGTACTTTGGTGATGGAAGGGCAGAGGCTGGCATCGAGGCATTCCTCGGTACGCTCGATTTCCTCGCGCACTCGTGCGTGCGCGTATGCAACATATTCTAAATACATCCGGAAACCAAAGGCATTCAAGAACAAGGTGAGGGTTACACGCTGTGCATGAACATGGGAATCCGTGCGGGTCGCAGGGCAGACAGACCTTTAACCGAGTGATGGTCCAAATACTCCGTGCCATGACGTGCGTAATAGCTCTCGCACTCGTCCTCATGGATGCGTGCCATGTGCTGATAGCAGCAAAGTGAGATGATGAGATAGCAAAGGATGCACAAATACAGGCATCCCAGGCGAGCAGCAAGCCAGATTGGCTTTGATTTCAGCTTGTGCGCAGTGATACACCTTGTGGAAGAGAGACCACGAGTCGTCCGTGGGACCAAGGGAGACGAGCATAACGGCGCATGATCGCAACAGAGTTCTGGTGTTTTGCAAGGTGCGTGTAAGTTTTTTTCGCATGTCACCGCACATACCATCATAAGGAGTGCAGCAGTACTTGGTTTGCGCTTCTTACCGGTTTGTGTGATTGCCTTCACGATCCCGGGCCAGCAAGTGGCGCACTTCATGCCGCAGTTGTCGATTGAGCATGTCGTGCAGGACCACCTGCACATGGGTGTGCATTATCGTGAGGTCATGGCGAAAGGAAAGAGAGGAAGAATCATCTTTTCGGAGAAAGATGAAAAAAAGGAAAAGGGACTCGACCAGGAACCAGGGCCCGGAAGGCCCGGACTAATGCGATTGAGCGGCCAACCTCAGCTCGAAAGACAGCCAAGGCCATTTGAAAAACAATTGGAAAGTGCTTGGGTTTACAATAGGTATTATCCTATCGAAAACAGAACAGGATTAGCATGAAGCCAGGGTCAGCTTCGTATGGCATGGCGGTGTTATATTGCGCTGAGGCCTTTGGAGTTGAGGCCTTTGGATTCAACACGTACCAAATAGAGAAAGATATCCTTGACCGTGTTGACCACAAGAAAGTAGTCACGGTAGGCTCCGACAAGACATTCAAGGGTGGTTTGGCTATCAAGCTAAGGCACGCAGGGACCAGTCGTCAGTAGATGGAAGGCAAAGCAATGTACCAGAGCTCTGGGAATGTCAAACAAGACCGGAAATGGAGGGCGCGATAGCAGAGAAGGGCTTGACGGCACGGGCGCAGATGCGTCGACATACACCGGTTTCGGCAGCAGCACGATAGCGAAGACACATGGCAGCAAAGGCTTGGTTTAAGCGCTTGTACACCTCCTGTCAACAAAGCGATGGGTCATGAGATGATTTTGCATTTGAGCTGAAGGCTGGATTAGAGTGCGTGGTTATATGCAACTGCAGCCTGCAACAAACAGCAAAAGAAAAAAACAAAACATACGGCCTCATGGTGTCCCAGGCAAAGGTTGTAGACGGTTCGATAGAGCTGTTCAAAGCTGAGGGATGAGCTTTGGCGCCGCTGCCAACGAGGTGACAACAGGGCCGACATTGTCGCCGTCAATTACCAATGAGCACACGGCCAGGTTCAACCAGACATCTTGGCTCAGGACAAGGCAGATGTTGTCCTGTCAAACATCGCGTGACCACGCCATACCTCAATGCTCAGCATGGCGTCCTGCAACAGTGACCAGTTGCGCTCACTAAACTCGTTGTTGGCACTCACAGCCTGTTCAGGAGGGTTCCGGTGAGCCCCAAAGTGCGCCAAGGTGTGACTGACAGCCTCGCGGCGCACGGCAGCTGACCTTGTATGGCTTGATAACAACCCGCTTGGCCATGGTTGCAGTTATACAAGAGTCGTCTCAGCAGGCCTTGAAAACAATAGAAGAAGCTCACGACAGGAGCGGATCAATGGCCTTGGCGTCAAGTCGGCTCTTCAGTCGTGGCCATCGCCTCCCAGCTCTAGCTCCAGCGCCAGCGCTCGCCTCAAACGTTAAAAAGATGGCAGACTCCGTCTTCAACACGACAGTCACGTTCACGCCACGGCCGACTTGCCACCAGATACCAATGTCCCTGCCAAAGCTCAGCTACCACCACGGTCACAAGCACCGCCACCAACTGCAGCAGCACCCAATGGCGTCGAGTGTCTTGTGAGCGACAGAGAGAGAAGAGAGAGAGAGAGAGAGAGAGAGAGAGAGAGAGAGAGAGAGAGGCATCAATAGCAAGAGATGCAAAAAAAAGGGCCAAAGTGGGCACTGAAATCCAATTTCCTTCTTATGGTTACAAATTGTCTCGTTTGACTTGTAGAGATGGGAAACCGAGGTTTTGGCAGTCTCGCTGGACACGCACGGAGTCAAGGGTGGGAGGCAGAGGGGTGGGTAGGTCTTGGAATTTGAGGTCTTGGCCGTGGGTAGCATGGATGACGCTCGTGTGTGATGGTGGAGCGCACTTTGATACACCAGTTCAATTCATATGATTAGGGGCGCAGAACAAAGCAGGGGTGCGGTGGGGTCCTGTGGGCACTTCTCAGTCACTAGACCCGCGGCGACAGTCGACAGTCTGAGATTTGAAGGCAGGAACAGGTAATCGCACCATACTAGACACGTATACGTTTACAAGAGTATATCACACGCGCCAAGTTGGACATGGTCACAAAAGCAAAGAAGGTTTACACAATGCACAGGGGAAAAGTCTCAAAATCGCGGGACCGGGTCGTCCTCATCATCCGAGCCGCCTTCCTCCAACACCTCAATGTATCCTTCTGAAAGGATGGAGGCTGGACGTACCTGGCTGTGACGGCGCGGCAATGGCCAGGACCTCGGGCTGCGGGGTGATGAGGCCTGCACCTGATCTATCCTGAGACTTGTATCTGGGGACGCAGGAACACTACCCTGCTCAGTGCTGTTGATGGACGCCCAACTCACATCCAAATAGGTTGAGTCCAGGCTGGGCTGCTCGAGGGTACTGGCAAACGATGCGCTATCTGCATACAAGTCCAAGTCCAGGCTGGCAACCTCTGGAGGCGCCACCCATCTAGCGTTGCAAGCTTCAGCTGTTGTTGCCAAATCGTCTGCGGCAGCCGCAGAGGTCATCACCTCTATCAAAGCTCCGCCGTGGGGTGGAGCCGGGCGGCCTCGTGCGACGTCGCCTGGCCTGGACTTGCGTGATTGATGGCGTTTGTTCGCTCGGCTCGGCGAGCTAGCCACTTGACTCGATATGCTATCAGACGTGGATTTACATTCCCGTCGTTTTGCAAGGCGACGGCGGCGATAACGTAGGCAGAGGCACCCGCAACACAGCGTACAACACAGAAGAATCAGAATTATCAGGGCGATGGCCAAGGGCTGAACATAGGCAGGCTGACCGACGTCGAGCCGCGTACCATTGTTGTTGGTGGCAATCTGCTCTTGGTCTTCGTCGCTGTGGTTCTGAGGCAGTGTGCCCAAAGCCAAATTGCTGTCAACCGTGGGTACGGTGAATGCAGGCTTCTGCGTGGAAGCGCTTCGCGTCTGCCGATCCTGCGTCATGGAACCCGTACTACTACTGCTGCTGCTGCTGCTGCTTTCGCCGTTGCTGCTGACGCTGTCCGGCTCCGACTCCGTAGTCATCTCGTTGGAGGTGGGGCGGTCAGCACTCGAGGACGCCATGGTCGAGGGGGGACGAGTGGTGGTGCTTGGCGTGGTTGGTGAAATGCAGTACTTGTTTTGTACGACAATCTTGGATCGGACTTCACACCCCACCCCCGTCAAGCATTCCCCCGTGACCACATCCAACACCCTTGCCAGATTTAGACAAGGTGCTTTGGGTATACATGAGTCAGTGGCCGCATGATAGTCTTCATAGGAGGCACAAGAACCAGCTGCTCGTCGTGAGACACGGCTGGACTTTGTGGTGTCACGGCGCTGGCGTCGTTGTTGAGGCATGTCCATGTCAGCCGATACCTCGAAGACCAGTGCTCGTGTGTCCGCCACTGCCGCCGGCAAATCTGGGTGACGCAAGGTGGCGAGACACTCGACTTTGCCACGGAGACGTTTGGCGAACTGAGCATAGAAAGCCGGGCGAAAGGCGCCCTTTTGATGTTGGTCAACTCGAACCACAGCAGGGTCCACCTCCAGCTCCACACAGCCCAAGAATGAGCGTTGACAGCAAGCATCCAAGCTCAAGCTCCACGCAGTCATCTCCAATTGTGCTGGGGCATGCAGCAACTCCAAGTGCACCAATGTATCTGTTGTTGGAGGCGTGACAAGGACGCGTGCGACCAAATCCAGGGAAGGTGATGCCGTGGGCGCTTGGTTGCTAATGCTGGCCACGGGCGTGCACGCCAGCAACAATAACAGCAGCAGCAGCAGCAGAGGTTTTGGGGCGCGCGTTTTTTGCGCAACACCAGACGTGTGGGCCATGGCAGACGCGGGATGGGGGCCCGTGCACTGGGACCAGCTCATGTTAGCACAGACAGGTCAACAACGAGCGCGTTTGTGATGGTTAGTGTGGGTGGGCAGACATGTGTGCTTGAATGACACTGAAAGATCTGACGCAAAGTCAACGGTCCTGGGCCGTGTAAATGCCCCGACTCTGACTCATTGTCGACAAGAAATGTTGATACAAGACAAGAGAAAGACATCTGTTTGGATCGGAGGCCGGTCATGGCCACGCTCGAATGTTTGAAGCCAAAACCACAACAACACGGCAGTGATGTCACGGCGGTGTGAAAGGAGGCAATGACCATTCAACTCCAAATGCCTTCCCCCCTCTGTCATTGTTTTGCCAAGCATCATGTGACATAGTGATGGGTAGAAGGTCTCTTTACCTCAGTCGGCTGGCGATACATGGTCATGGTGCCTACTCCCCCACCCATCCCAAAGAAGTTCATGAGAAAGGGGGTGCCAGCCATCAACAAGGGAAGCGGTGCACTGTACATGAACCATCTTGGCCACCAAAAGAAGGACGCAAAGAAAAACGCACTGCAGAAAAATCTTTTGTTCACCCTGTTGGCGCGAGTGGGGTGCTCGGTTGCAAAATGACGCTTGCCCCCTCCCTCTGCCCAGCTCGTGATCCTCTTCAACCAAAAAGAGGTTGAAGCAATACGAAAGAAAGCAGGCAGGTGCTGGGGTGTTGGCCAAAGGACCATTCATGCTTGCTCATCGGCCTTTGCAGCTTGGTACATGCGAGCTTGCTTCCACAACAATCCGTGGTGCCGCACCAAGAAGGTGAATAAAAGGAAAGACAAACGCGATGGTTATTCGTGGGCTGCGACGTGTACCTTTGCAGCCGATCAATTGCAGACCTCCCATGCCAGGTCCCCGGCCAGATTGTCCTGTCGTGGCACCTAACCAACCCTCATGCACATGGTCAGGGCCCTTCTCGCGGCGCTGCGCCATCTGCTCGTGTCAGCAGCAGCGATTAGGTAATACCGAGGTCAGCTCAGAACAGCTGTTGGTTTTTACAGTTGCGTTTTGACGATCCTTGGATTTTCTGTGTGTGCGTGTGAGCGAGCGGGCGCGATTTGGTGGCGACTGGGGGTTTTGCGAAACAGCGTGAGGGTCTTTCAGGGTTGGAGCACATAACAAACGTTGGAAGGGAGGGAGTTTGTTGTGTTTTGCGCACGTGTGGAGAAGCGTGGGGTTGAGTGTGGCCGGATCGGTGTCCGTCCGGTGGTAACCTGAGACCAGCCGGCTCGCGGATCGCGCCAATACCGCAAGGCATGGCGCGCTCGGCAAGCATCGCGGGTGGAACAGCGCCCTCGATGCTTGCCATGCTTCTGTTAAAGGGGAGCGCGTACTTTGCCCTTCTCTTCGCCCTTTTTGAAATTGTTCTCTTCATCTGGAAAGGTAGGTCGGCGCAGAGGGGGTGCCCCCTGGTGCTGGGCCCCAAGCGTCCGTGGTGTCACCGTACGTGATCTGACTCGGATAATGTGCTTGTAGACACCGTCTTGCCCTATCCTCGTGACAACTTGGGTGGCGACATTGTGATGATGCTGTTGCTGGTGGCTCTAGTGGCCAGCCAAAACTACTGGGGTAAATGGTACACGCCCCCTTCTTTGCCCCCTTGCTATGCAAAGGGCGCATCGGGTCTGAGCTTGTTGCTGCAGCCTTACTTTACGGGTGGTGTACCACTTGACAGGGCGCCGAGGCAATTTGATGGGGGACACGGCCTCCCTGATCTTGGCCGGGGTCATGGGTTTTGGGGCCCTCTTCGCCTACTTATTCTTCTTGCTGTGGCAAACCTATGTGTACGCGCGGGCTGGGGCTCATTTGGGCATTTGGTCGCACACATCCATCTTTCATCGTCGTTGCATACATGCTCATATGGTACGGGTGCTGTGATTTTGGTTTGATGTTGCTCATGGGGGCGTAGGCTGAAGCTGGAGGTTGTGATTGCCGCCATCGGCTTGACTCTTGTAATTTGTTCCACCTTGGCTTTGATTCTGCGGCTTTTAACAAGGGGTCCAAGCGCCTACTGAACCTGAGCGTGCAGGGTCCGGCGGTGTTTGCCATCAATCAGCAAGCTGCCTCAGCTCAGAGGCAGGCGTGCGCGGAGCCGTGTCCAAGCATCCACGATACGCGCATACGTATGCCTAGTGGTCAGGTGCTCATGAGCCGAAGACGAGGCCGAGCATTTGCAAATCGAGGTCTCTTGGTCACAGCGAGGTGCGGGCGACCGCTACGCATCCCACCTTTCTAGCAGTTCATAAGTTGGCGCGAGGAGCTTGCCGGCGTCTCGCGTGAAGCGCGTGGGGTGAAAAAAGAGCAATTCTTGGCCTGCCATACGCCATGGCACCCCCGGTACGGGCGCCGCGCGCCATCGGGTTGTTGTTACCGCGTGAGTACCTTTGACAGCACATGACAAGCGAAACGGCAGCTTGGTAGTTTTTGCACAGCAACGGGGTGGTGTGAGATACTGCCGGACTTGAATTGACGCGCTCACCCAATTCAAGGCCTTGGCCAAAATCCATTTCATCATTGCTAATGTTGGCGTATTGCAACAGCTTGTCAAAGTCTCGGTAATCACAGTCCACTCCCCGCTCCTGCACGAGCACGTCAGATTGAGACGAGGGTTGAGCAGAGCCCTGCGACACGGTACCACAGACACAGACAGGGAGTCGAGATAAATGGGGCGATGGCTTATGGCATTGTACATCGGCATCGATCAGAGTCTGCAGCATCTTGCGTAATTGTGGCTTTGTCACGGTGAGCTCGCTGCAAGGCATGGGCCCGGGAGCGAGGGGGGGAGGCCGGAGGCGGGTGCAAAAGCGTGAGTACGCATCAGTGGGGCCCTTCTGAGGCAGGCCAACTTTTTTATCACGTACCGATACCCAATCTCTGTTTCTGGGTTGTATGGAACGCAGATACCCAGCTTGTTCCAGGTCTTGGCCAGTTTGTGCGTGGCTTGGTGTTGGCGCCATGCCTTGGAGGGATGTAGCGAGATGTGTCCTTGGTCGGCGCAAGCTTTGAGCTTTGGCACAAAAGACTTCTGATCGGGTAGCTTACCAGCCTCGGCCACCAAGAGAGCAAGGAGCGAGTCTCCAGCAGGACTAAAGGTACCGCTCTGTGAATCGTCGATGAAAACGACACCCACAGGCGCTGCGGTCGGGTCGGGATAAAAGTAGCACCAGTGCTCCTGCGGCTGGCCTAGCAAGGTAGAGAGGGTGATCGGCACCACGTTTCAGGCGAGAAGTGCAAGTTATATGTATGCAAGGTACAAAAGGGCTCTGGCGGGGGTTGGTTCTTCACCCAAGGGGGTTCAGCCACAAATATAAAGCGAGAGGGAGAGGGTGGGGAGAGTCGGCAAACGGTGCACCAAACACGAGAAGAGTGTGTGCTACCTCGGCGGCGGGCGATGGGGAAGACCTCTGGGACATCATGCAAGCGTCTGCGACAGGGTGTGGGAGCAAGGCGCGTGATTAGCAGATTTCAAAACCGGCAGGCAAAAGGGCGGTTGGGCTTGTCACGGTGTTCAAGGCGTGTACCGGTCAAGCATGTAGGGTGCCAAGCCACGCGCAGCGTCTTTTGGGCCTTGGGCGGCTGCCACTTGTTCGTCAGCATCGGCATCTTCATCCTCGTCGTCCGAGTCGGCATCTTCAGCCGCCAGTTGAAGCAGGGCCTCAGTGTTGGCGTGGAGTTGTCCCGGTGCATCAGAACCAAGGAGTAGCCGATACATGCCCAACAACTATTCCGCCAAAGGAAAGTGTGAAAAGAGGGCGGGGCAAGGAGCAGGGGTGCCTTTCGTTCAGTCAGGAGATGGGCCAACAAGTTTTGGCGGGTTCATCATCACCGGGCGGACGTACTTCAATGTCCAATGCATCCAGAGCGTGCAGCGGGTCTGATGGGAGGAGTTCCGTGCAGAGCGCGCAAACGGCTTGCAATTCGGCCGGAGCTTGCAGGTCAGGGTAAAACCGGCCAAATTCATCTGCAAACCGATGCGGCCGCTTGTTCCTTGGCTCTGAATCGCTCATGGTACCGGGTTCGGCTCCACGAGTCTGGTTCAATGGTTCCAATCTGGATGCGTCACTGCCCACCACCGCTTGAAAAATGACCAGAGCATGTAACGGTAACATTTGCTGACATTAGAGTTTGAGAGAGAGAGATGAGATAGCGATTAGATCTGAGATGAATTGGTTTGGTCGGTTTGAGAAAGAGAGAAATAAAGAGCAAAGACGCAAAGGAAAAGCACAACTACCACAGAGAGATCTGAAAGAGAGAGATCTGAGAGAGCGATTAGAGGGAGCGATTAGAGAGAGCGATTAGAGAGAGCGATTAGAGGGAGGGGAGAGAGATCTGAGAGAGAGATCTGAGAGAGAGATCAGAGAGAGCGATGAGAGAGAGATCTAAACACAACGTAAGCAAACCTGATCGATCGCAGTGACAAGTATGAGAGCATGAGATGTAACTTATTGCATCTGGAACTGGATATGGATATGGTCGCTTAGAGAAAGCATGTTGAGTAAATGCAGCCCAATAGCCAGATGTTGCAGCTTCGCATTTTCAACGTGCCCGACACATCAGGTTCGATTGACGGCACTCTGACTGGGCTGAGCGCCTTCCTCCTTCCTCCTTTCTCCTTCCTCCTTCCTCCTTTCTCCGCCTCCGCCTCATCATTGTCGTTGTCGTTGTCGTTGCTGTATCGGGGTCATGTGAAAGGCTTGGGTTGTTGGAGCAGGGTCAGCGATCGTGCTTTTGGGGCTCGGGTTCGATGTATCACACACCATCGTCCACGCGAAATAACTGACGTACCGGCTTGGCCCGACTGTTTGTGCGTCCCAGGAGGATGTTGGCACGTACGCATGGTTTGCTGGCCCTGGTGGTGGCCCTGATGGCCACGGGTGCTCAGGCTGATCGGGTGTCCTTTCGCGCCCCGGCCATTCCCCTGGTGACGACTGATCCCTGGATGCAAGTATGGATGGGCGCTGACCAGCTGACGGACACGGAGGCCATGTACTGGGAGGGTGATGAGCGAGCCATGGCCGGCTTTGTGCGCATCGACGGTGATGCCTACCGCTTTCTCGGCAACTGCCAAAAGTACGCACCTATCATGCGCTCAGACCCGTCCATGTGACAGTCCAAATCCATTGTCCCTGGCTCTATATGTCTGACCCTCACAGCTTTGGCTTGCTGCCTTTTCTTTGGTGTTGACAGCGTTTCAGACTGCCCCGCTGCCATGACCCAGACAGACGTGGTGATCAATGCTACGGCCACAGGCGTCCACTTCGCCGATCCCAAGGGTCGCGTGTCACTCGAGGTGGTCTTTCAGACCATGCTCTTCCCCTCCCGCACCGACTTGATGGCCCGTCCCGTCTCCTACGTGGACCTCACTGTCACTAGTCTCGCGGCCCAGTCGCACGCGGTTGAGGTGCGTTTTCTGATGGCAGTTTTTCTTTTTTTGTTCTTCTTTTTAAATTTCCTACTGGCTTGTGCAAGATGGTCTACAAACCTGTTGAACGAGGCCAGTTACGTACGCGCATATCCGATTCAACAATTTGACCAACGCATACGGGTGGCTTGGTGTCGATAGGTTTACTTTGACATGACGGCACAGCACGTGGTTAACACGGTGGATCAGCAAGTGCAATGGAGTACATTCCAGCAAAGCGGTGTTCAAGGCGTTTCAATCTCACACGCTCACCAGGTGCCCGAATGCTGCCCGCCCGTCCGCCGGACCAGTCACATGTCATCTTGTTTGAAGCAGACTCTTTTCGATTGCGCATGTGCTTCTTCCATGATCCCATTTTTTTGTGTTCCCTCACCTGTGCTGGGATGTCGTCTCCGCATCTTTTCATCTCCGCCCGCAACTCACATGGCCTATGTGCTGCCCCTGTAGCAAGCACTGGACGAAAAAGGCGATCGTATTGGCCGCGATTGGGGCTACCTGTACCTCGGTACCCGGGTCAATACCTCGGCCACCTTCCGCGCTGGGGGTGGTGAGGAACAACGCCGGGCCTTTTATACCACGGGTGCCCTGCCTTCTTCCACGGACAACCGGCAACCTCGCGCCGCCCAAGACGACATGCCTGTCGTAGGTGCAGCCTGGGCCACGACGGCCACAGCGAATCCCGCATCCCTTGTTCTACAGATTGCTTACGATGACGTTGCCACAGTGCGTATATACTTCGGACCTCGGCCGTAGCTCGACGATGCTATTGCTCTGCACACTCGCTCGTCGCCTTGCCTCACAGGTTCACTGGCTCGCCTCGTCCCGCAGGTCAACTACTACGGTCATGTGTATCACGGCTATTGGACTCGGCTCTTTGACAACATTTTCGACGTGATGCAACAGGCGGATCATGACTACCCAGCCATCCGGGCACTTGGCGCATCGACCGATGCAGCGGTGCGGGCGGCCAGTGTCGAGGCCGGCGGTGACAAGTACAGCGTCATGACAACGCTGGTGTTCCGACAAGTGCTCGCCGCCACGCAACTAGTCTGGGCTGACGACCGCAACACCACCTGGCTCTTTCTCAAGGAAATTTCGACCAACGGTGACATGCAGACCATGGTACGTCCTTTTTGGAAGGAATCCCATGCGCCATGCAATGCCCGGCTCTGTCTGCAGCCAGGCTATCGAGGGATGCCATGCTTGGTGGAGAGCAGGTTCTTTTGCTTGGTCTCTCAAAACGTGTTCACCTGCCTGCCTGGGGGTGTTAGGATGTCATTTTCCCATCCTCGCCCATGTTGCTGTATTCAAATGCGAGCCTCTTGGCACTGCTGCTGGAGCCCGTGCTGGCCTATGCCAACAATGAAACGAACACGCCGTACGGCAGCCCCTACAGCCCTCATCAGCTGGGTACCTTTCCCATTGCGGACGCCACCACCGACAGTCAAGAGGTTTGTTGGCACGCTTCAGCATGCTTCTCTGGGACCAAGACCAAAAATGTGCTCGTGTCGGTTGGGCCAGCCCTCATGTCTGGCCTTTGGTTGGCGTTGCAATAGCCCATGCCCATGGAGAACACGGGTAGGTTGGCTCGGTTCATGTTTGATGAGTATGGAACAAGCACGGGCAAGCGAGTGTGGGGAGAGGGGTACAGTGCTTGGAATTGGGGGGCGGGGGCAGTGCTGGCTGGCTGGACTGATGCATTGCTGCGGGTTTGGGTCCGCCTGGTAGGCAATATGTTTTTGATGTTGCTGGCCACGGTGCAGCGGACCAAGAGCGCCGACTTTTTCTACCCGCAACACTGGGACTTGCTCACCACCTGGGCCGAATATCTCAACGCCAGCCTGCCCTACCCGGCGAACCAGTGCGTGTCTGTGTTGCTTTGCTTTCAAAGCTCTCGGAATTGTGAAGACGGTGATGGCGATACCCCACCGTTTCTCAGCACTGCGCAGACGCATGTGTTGCCAGAGACTCACGGTGCATGCGCTTTTGCGCCACCTTCTAGGCTGTGCACGGATGACTTTACGGGCCGCCTGGCGAACAACACCAATCTGGCGGCCAAGGGCATTGTGGCGCTGGAGGCCTACGTTCAGCTGTGCCACTTGGTGGGGGCCCCCAACTGCGAGGCTCTCGCGCCATATCCGGCTTACTTTGCCCACATTTGGGAGACGCAGGCTTTGGACACGGAGCCCACGCCCCATTATCGCCTGGCGTACAACATGACGGGCACCTACTCACTCAAGTACAATCTCTTGTGGCAACACATTTTGGACATGGAAGGTGTGTCGTGTGTCGTGTGTTTGTGTGTGCATGTGTTCAGCCAGGTTCCAGGGGCGCAAAACTGCAAAGGATGGGTGGGCGGAAAATTGGGCGTCACGGGAAAGAGTCTCTGGACGGGTTGGCGGCTTGCAGGGCAGCTTGTTTTGAGGTCAGATCTCATGGCACGGCGTGGGGTTGCGGGGCATGGGTGGCGCAGGACCTTTTAATTACTCGACGGTGGCGAGCAATGAGTTTGCTTACTATCGCTCGGTGCAAAACCAGTACGGCACGCCTCTGGACGAACGCCACACCTGGGTCATGTTTGAGTGGCTGGCCTGGGCATCATGCTTTGCTTCGAGCAAGTCTGACTTTCAAGCCCTGTTTGAGCCCACCTTTGACGCTTACAACGCCTCCAGCTCGCGGGTGCCCATGACTGATCTGTACGATTCAATCACGGCGGATGCCAGCATGAACGGGTTCTTTGCCCGACCCGTGGTGGGTGGCGTGTACGCCAAGCTCATTCTGCCCTAAAGCCCGCGCGGCTGCTGGCATTGGCGGTAAACTTGTCACAACAGGTTTTTTCTCTTGATCCCAAATTAAGCCCATTTTCTATAAATAGCGGACGACCTGTTCCTCTTTTCTGAAAAGAGAGAGAGAGTGCGTGAGAGAGAGAGATAAAAGCAGAGAAAGAGAGAGAAAGTGAAAAGCAGAGCAAGAGAAAGAAAGAGAAAAGCAGAGAGAGAGAGCTTGAGAGGGAGAGAAAAACAGAGATGTGGGTTCGCAATTCAATTTTTCAGCATTTTTATTTTTTTGCGGATCTCTTTGACTCCACGCACGCCATTTCTCGGGGCGGGGGCAACTCGTTGACCCCGGGCTGTTGCTGCTGCTGCTGCTGCCAATCTGTAGTGCGGCACTAGGTAGGCTTTGTGTTGGGGGGCTGAGCCTGATTTGATCCCATTGGATCCGGTTTTCTTCGCTTTCTTTGCTTTTGGGTTTGGTCTGGTCCATTTGTTCTGCTGCTGCTCTGTGTTGTTGATGTTGATCGCGAGGCGGGCTGTGAGTTTCCGTTCTGGTGTCAGTCAGCTCTCATGTCAAGTGGATACCGCATTGGCAGGATGCGCTGGGCGTCTGTGGGCTACATCTTCCAGCGTCCGGTGGGGCTCTTCGTGAGCGCGTCAGCACTCTCGACATCACCCGTTTTACCTCCTGTTCGACGCTTCAGCTCGGCTTTGGGTTTGTGCGTGAAGCAGTCGAGCTTGCACCCTTTCCGTGGGTCGACGCTGCCCAGCACTAGTCGTTTGTGGGTGCGTGGCTTCGCTGCTGGCACCAACGCCAGAGCCGCCACCATGTCCGAGTTTGTGGCCGAGCACGCCAAGACCGGGCGCTCGGGCTGCAAGGAATGCAAGCAGAAAATTGACAAGGGTGCGCTGCGGATTGGCAAAGTCACCACCAGTCCCTTTAGCGATGACTCCGACATGACCACCTGGTACCACGACGAGTGCTTCTTTCAAGCGTAAGTGACGCTATGCTGGATCACATCAGTGGATGGATGCGTTGATTGATTGACGATGGAGACCACTGGCGACCAAGCAACCACCAAATGTTCCTTCCTCACATTGCACCTCCTCCTCATATTGCACCTCCACACCCTGCTCGCTTCTTCTTCTGCTGCTGCACATGCACAGACAGCTTCGATCGCGCAAGACGACGGCCAAGGTCGAGACGCTGAGCGATATCAAAAACTACGCCGAGCTGAGCGCCGAGGACAAACAGTCCCTCAAAACCAAGATTGCCGCCTTTGTCGAGGCTTATGCCAACAAGGGCACGGGTGGTGCGGGTGGTGCCAAGGCCAAGCGTCCAGCGGCCGCGACCACGGCCACGGCCAGTCAACCAGGCAAACAGGGTACACTCCCTTTTGGGCACGCACGCCATCACGCCGCGGCCTCGTCAGCCGCTGCCACGGCCTCGGCCGTCTCCTCGGCCGCCACAGGGCCAGCCCTCTCAGCCACGGGTCCATACCACAGCTCAGGGCGCGGGCGAGACAACAGCTTTGCAGCCTTTCAGGAGCTCTGCCGAGATATCGAGGCCCATCCCGGCCACACGGACAAGGGCAACATCATTCGCACCTTCATTACGAAAGGTACATCGGGCCAGGGCTTTACTGGTGACCTCTACCTGGTCATGCGCCATCTACTGCCCCAACACCCCAAGCGCGTGTACAACATGAAGGAGAAGCAGCTCGTCAAGATTTTTAGCGCCCTCTTCCATACCAGTGAGCAGGATCTGACGGAGCATCTGGAGCAGGGGGACGTGTCAGACACAATGGCCAGCTTTTTTGCTACCAGCCAAGGCCTGCGCCCGGCAGCCCAGAGCACGCTCTCACTCGAGGACGTGGAGAACCTCTTGCGGCAACTCGAGAACCGGACCACTATTGATGAACAGACGCGCGTCTTTCGGCAGCACCTGCCTCGCATGACCACGGAGGATTTGCGCTATGTCGTGCGCCACATCAAGCACGATTTGCGCATCTTTGCCGGCTCCAAGATTATCCTCAGTGCCCTCAACCCGGGTGCCTACGAGGCATGGAAGGCATCCAACGACCTTTATGCTCTTGTTCAGCGCTGCCTGAAACACGGTCCAAGCCTCAAGCGCGATGTTAGCGTGCGGGCCAGCCTCATGACCCCCGTCAAGCCCATGCTGGCCGAAGCCTGTCGATCCTACGAAATGGCTGTCCAGAAGGTACTTTTTTTTGACTCGCGCGTACAGTTGTGTGCGGGCCTCCCTTCCTCTTCCTCCCTGTATTTGTGTGGTTGTGGACGACTGGTCTGGTGATTGACCCCTCCCTCCTCCGTGCACCTCGCTAACCTTTTTTTTTTTTTCCCGCTTTTCTTTTCGCGTCTGCTAGTGCCCCAATGGAATTCTGGCCGAGATCAAGTACGATGGCGAGCGCGTGCAAGTGCACAAGCAGGGCGACAACTTTCGCTTTTTCAGCCGCAGCCTTAAAGAGGTGCAGGATCACAAGATCTCCTTTTTCCGAGAAAGCATCCGCCAAGCCTGTCCACACGGACATACCATGATTCTGGATGCGGAGGTGCTGATGGTGGACACCACCACGTCCAAGCCCCTACCCTTCGGCACGCTGGGCGTGCATAAGAAGACGCGCTTCACCAATGCTCAACCCTGTCTGTTCATCTTTGACATCTTGCACTTTAATGGGCGCAATCTCATGGACGAGACCATGGAGGAGCGCCGTCGCCTGCTGACCTCCCACGTGGTTAGCGTGCACAACGAGATTATGTACTCGGAACAAACCGCCATCCCGGACCTGCCCACGCTGCGCGCTCTCATGACCAAGGTCATGCGCGAGAACCTGGAGGGCCTTGTCCTCAAGGACCGCCACTCCGTCTACGAGCCCAGCAAGCGCCATTGGCTCAAGATGAAGAAAGACTACCTCGAGTCGGGGGCCATGGCCGACACGGCCGACCTCGCCCTCCTCGGAGCTTGGTTTGGTACCGGCAGCAAGGGCGGTCTGCTCAGCGTCTACCTCATGGGCTGTCGCGATGACAACGGCGTCTGGCGCACCGTCACCAAGTGCGGCAACGGGTTTGACGATGCCCAGGTGGACGCCTACCATCGCAAGATGTTGCCGCTCATGCAAAAGGTGTCCCAGGACCGCAGCAAGGTGCCGGGTTGGCTGCGCATCGATGAGTCGCGCCTCGTGCCCGACTACATCATTCGCGACCCCAACCAAGCCCCGATCCTGGAGATTGCCGGGGCCGAATTCAGCGAAAGCCGCGCGCACTCGGCCGATGGCATTTCCATCCGCTTTCCTCGCATTGCCCGCGTGCGCTCGGACAAGAACGCCGACACCGCCACCTCCCTCAGCGAGCTCAAGGTCCTCTTCAAGGCCTCCAAAGCCTCTTCGGAGCTCCTACCCAACCTCCCCACCTCGGGCAACATTCCCACCTCGGATCAGGTGTCGGCAGCTGTCGCCGCCGCGCCCCCCGCCTCGTCTGGCAGCGCTCGGCGCCCCGAGCCAGCCCCCAAGCGCACCAAGCGCACGCTTGCCACAATGACGGCCACGGCCACCTCGCCCAAACCACGTTCGTGCCGCCGACGCGCCCCGGATGAGGACGAGGACGAGGACGAGCCCAACGATTACGACCTCAACGACGATTTCATCAACGATGACCTCGATGAGGATGAGGACGAGGACGCGGCCGATAACTTTGAGCTAGACTCAGATGGCGAGGCCCCCCACGTGGGGGACGTGGGCCGGCGCCCACGCTCTACACGCGCCCGCCGCACTCCGGGTGGTCGCGTGCCCTGCTACTACGGTGCGGCCTGCTACCGCCGCCGGCCAGAGCACCGCGTCCAGTTTAGTCACCCCGGCGACCCAGACTACCCCAATTATCGCGACGAGGACGCGGAGGAGGACGAGGACGAGGACGAGGACGGGGTTGCCCAGCCCCACAGCGAGGCTGAGAGTGAGGACGACGATTTTGTTGCTGAGGAAGATCAGGACACTGAACCCGATGAACCTGCACCCCATCTCACGGGCCCACCCGCGCACAAGCGGTCCAAGGGGCACACAGATGATCACAACAGCGGTAAGGCAAGCGCGTTACCTGTTGTTACCTCCCTGACTGGATCATGCCCTCGTGCAGGTGACCTCGCGGTTGGGCACGTGCTTCAGTTGGCCTTCTCACCACCGTTCCGATATAACCGTATGTGGTTGGTGTAGGCACGCACTCCAGTCTGGATTCAGGAACCGGGGGCATGGCCGTGGATGCACTCCCAGACGTCTTCTCTGGTTGCGTCTGCCTCGTCGACGGTTGCAGCGATGCTGGCCGGGCGCGACGAGCCATCATTGCCTTTGATGGCGAGGTGGTCACGTTGGCCGACGACGAGCTGTCACACATTGTCGTGGGCTCGCGCAAGTCTCATGAGTGGCCCCCTGCAGTGCAGCATGCCGTTAAATCGCACCCAGATGCCATTGTAGTGCACGAGTCTTGGCTTTGGGACTCGAGCAAGGCGGGGAAGCGCTTGAGTGAACTCAAGTACAGCGTGTGAGACTCGGGATTCTCACCGCAGCAGTTCAAAGTCGAGTTAATTGAACGTTATGACAATGGTTTGATAGATGCCATGCCTTCTATGGGTTTAAAAACTTGAGCAGTGACGGCAATATACAACACCCCAACATTCAATGGAACAAAAGAGAGAGTAGAAAAAAAAAAAGTTTGCATGTTAAAATGTTCATCACATCGGATTTGCATCCTCTCCATGAAGACAAGCAAGGTCAAGGAGGCAATGATAAAACTGATCAATTCACTCGTGCACCGAGCAGAGTGCAACTAGCATGCTACCATCTGCACACGTGGCCATACGTTGTGTGCACACCGCGTGCGTCATGGGGCGCAGAGAGACACGCCGCGCCAAAGTGTCTTTGCTTCTCGCTTTGGCTCTAACCCTATGTGGCATGTGGGGCGATGAAGGCCAATGGGGACAAGAGTCGGGGCGAGCCCCGGAGCCCCTAGAAGGTCTCATTACACCCAAGATAGACGGTCGCTGTCATCGGAGGAGTGGAGGCGTAGCGTTGATCGGGCCTGCGACTTGGCAGAGCTCCGCGCCTCGCTCACGTGCCGAAACTGAAACGTCACCGTCTCATCCCTAGAGAAGCCGTCCCGATATGCAGGCGAGTCAGATGGTTCCCGCTGCCACTTGTGGAGCCATATCGATGAAGCGAGTTGGAGCGAGGCCGATTAAAAACCTCGGGCACGTACGGAGCTTCAGCCTCTGAGGCCAGCTGGCCTGCTGCGCCCAGCTCGTCTTCGAGCAGACGCAGGTACGTCTCTTGCCGTTGGAGGTCATATTCCAAAAAGTCGAGCTTGTCACGCCAATACTATCAATGGCAAAGAGGTCTGAAGTCAGTGCCAGGATTTGACGGTGCGAGTCTCATTATGCGACCCGCGCCGGCCCACATCGGTTCAACTGGGCATACCTCCAAGGTGGTGCGACCCTCCGCTTTAAACTCTTGCTCGCGCTCGCGATGCGTCCTGGACGGAGGAGAAAACAGAAAGCGGGGAGGGGAAGAGGACGGGTAGATGCGATCAGCAAGCATGGGCGCGAGATGACGCAGCGGCACCATGGGTTCTTATCGTACTGGAGCTGCTTGCGGGTACGGGCAATGTTGCTACGATAGCGTGCTCGCATTTCAATAGGAGTCTCCGTTGTTTTCGACTCAGGCATGATGGGCGTCTAAGTACCAGTCAACATCATTGTTTGAGCGTTCGCGGCCATCAAACGTAATGCAATGAACCAAAAACTCGACTCAAAAAAAGCATGCGAGCAGACGTACCCGAAAACCATGTCGAGCTGCGGTGACGGGAGCCGGCAAGGGAGGCGCCGACTCAAATGCGGCAACCCGATTGATAGCCTTGATCCATGCCTTGAGTGCATCGACGGATCTAGGAGGACCAGCATCAAGAGCGAGTCGCCGAGCACAAACCACGGGGTCGGTGGCCAGCACAAGGTTGAGATGCATGCCAGGAACGACAAGCCCCTCACACAGGCCAGGCCTCATCAGCATCCCAACAACCCGGCAACACTTCAAGGCCAGGCTGTTCTCTCCCCAAACGTACGGTAGCTGCATGAGCAGCGATTGGCCAGAGCCCACTCGCAGGCGCATGACAAAATCCCGCTTCTCGTAGTCCAGGGCCGCGCTGCGTGGTGGGTGTGTCAAACCAGGCACGAGTCACGTCCAGTGGTAAGCTGCTGGCGTGGGTACGGGCGGAGGGACGGGTTTGGTTGATTTCAGTTCCCAATGCGCGCTACGCACGTGGCCAGCCCATGACGGATGTTGATGGCGTCGTACATGTTGCGCGTTGAATCAGAGGGCAACAGCGGCTGCAAGTTGGCCGCATGAGTGAGACTCGCGTTTGTTTGTTGGCTAGAGGCCAGAAGAGGGCGCGGGTGACGGACCTGATACTTGGGTTCATGAAAGACGAGACGATGGCCATGAAGAGCGGCATACAGTTGGTGCCAACCGCGTTGGCCTCGGCGGCAGCGCGTGCCTCCAATCGTGGTGAGGTCCTTCCTGCACCATTTCCGAATGTTTACAGCCATGCGTTGTTATTCCAGAGAGTGTCGGCGCTTATGACAAGCACGACGGATGGTTCATGGACGTACCGAACTACAAAATCGGTCAGCTTGGCTGGGCCAATGGGCTCATCCGAGTAGAAAATGCGAAGGAACATGTCCGGGCGCTTCGGCGCCTGGGAGGGCAAGATAAATAGACAAACGTGAGGCTGGGACTCGAGCAGCCAGCCAAATAGTTGTCTCATCCAATCAGTTGCCCTTTGTACGCACCGCAGTAATGCTACGTGCAGCGGGATCCAGCTCTGCCAGGGGATACGAGGAGCAAGAAAACGAAAAGTCAAGTCCAGCAAGGCGCGCGCAACACACCCGAAGCCCGGAGGGGATTGTGACAGTGCCGGGCAGGCGTAAGCAAACGGTATTCACCTCCGGCTTGTTGGACGTCGTCCGTCTGATGAATCAGCTCGTCGTTGCGGATGCTGTCATAAACCTATGCCGGGTCGTCGCAGAGGTTAGACTAGGCTTTGTCGAGTGTAGCGTTGAGATGGACCTGACCTTGCGCAGGGTATCCATGGGAAAGTCAGCCCCATCCATCATGCCACTGAGGTTCTGGGTGAAGGCACGAAAGGTCATGGGCTTGCCATTCTGCGATGGGTCCCCAGTATTGTTGGTACCAACGTGGCATGGCAAATGAGCAAAGCAAAGCCAGTTCGCAGACTGGGGATGAGGCGCCAGCGAATGCCGGTGCACAGCGAGCCCGACGCACTCGATTGCGGGAGTGAAGATCACTGTTGAGGAGAACGGTGGCCGAAGCCAGCACATGCATGGCGTCAGCTGTGCAATCGGGTTCATTTTGCTCATGGTAGCGCTCTGTAAAAGCTGCACGACGGTTTGAACAAGACATTGTCAGAGGACGGCGCAAGCCGGCAGCAATATTCCCGAGCATGTCAGGGACCCCATGCAACAAGCCATGCCAGGATCACACGAAAACTTTGTACCGTAAAGGACGCGATCCACTTCAGCCGCTTCACCCGTGAGAACGATCCGCTGCAGCAACACCCTGAGGAAGGCCATGGCATGAGGGGCGTTGTGGTCAAGATGGATCGAGGCACGGCGGGAGGCCAGGCGATGGGGATGGAATGCAGGTGAACATGGGACTTGACACAACGCGCGTTCACTGGGCGAGTTCCCACAGCGAGGTGATGATTCGCGGCATCGGAGGGTTTGTCGTGCGTACCGCATCGCTGAGACCAGATCCAGGTCACGAAAATCCATGAGGCTCATGTAGCAGCGGCGGAGGCAATCGCTAAAGTCACTCCTATTTCAAGTTTGTTGGAGGTCAAAACAAGGAACAGGGGCAAGGGGGCAGGGCAAGGGATCCTGCTCCAGAAGTACGCAAGCAAAAGGACCTGGGCACGTACTTTCCACCGAGTTCGCGCATGACATCATAGCGGGTGTAGCCGGACAACTCCTTCATGGCATGGGCTTGCTCGCGGGCGCGGCGCATGAGATCTTCATTGTAGATGGAGCTGGCCGTAACAGATGCCATCTTGTATCTTTTAGGCACCGGGGAGAGGGCCCACCGGGTTCTTGACGCTGTGCCAGAGTCCAGACGGAGCGCGGAGCAGGGTCTGTTGGTTTCAGCAAAAGCCGATGAGATCCAAAGGTGAACCACTGCCACTGCGACGAGATGCGGCTGACCTCACAATCTACAGGATGAGACTTGTGAAAGTAGATCCGTATCCTCCGAGCTGGATACTAGCACGGTCCTGGATCGCTCTCTGCAGTGGTCCGTCCCTTCTCCTCTCATCAACAAGCCCTCGGCTGCCGTTTGCGCCCCACACACCCCCCAAAAAATGGAAGAAGACGCGCTTGTTAACTTCCGAGAACACAGGCATGTGCCCATAATCTAAATTACTGCCCCTGTGCCCCTCGTAAGTATAATACTTACACTTGTTTTGCTTATTCTGTGTGCTGTTGTCCCTCTCCGCCTTTTTTGTTGTTTTTGTGTTTGCGTCTCTCTTTTCTTCTCTCTGTGTCTCTGTGTCTCTCTGTATCTCTCTGTGTCTCTTCTCTCTTCTCTCCTCTTCTCGCGGTCTTCTCTCTTCTCTTCTTGCTGTCTCTCTCTTCTCTCTCTCTCTCTCTCTTCTCTCTCTGTGCTGCTGCTTGATGGTAAGAGGGCAGCGGGGGTTGTTCGGTTCAAGTATCATATCATCGCCCCGCGCACGCGCGCCGTACAGCGGCATGGCGCAGCGGACTAGTAGCATCAGCCAGTCTGCGGCCAAGGCCAAGCAATGGATTCGCTCAAAGCTCAAGCGCGACGAGGCTGAGGCCTCGCCGTTTGCCCATTGGCAAAAGTAGGTGTTTTCCCTTCGAGAGGGCGGGCGGGGTTACCAACCGAATGCCGAACCAGCCCGCTCATGACTTGAAACGCACGCGCGCGCGCAAATCGTGGCTTGCCATCACAGCACCATTGACACCAAGACCCTGCTGCGCATTGACAAGAACACCGAACGACTCATCACGCTGTGTCAGGTACAACCAACGCGTTCGCCCACAAAGCCGCACCCAACTCACGCGGGATCACACCCGCACTCACGCGGGATCACACCCGCAATTGCGCCTACTCTTGCGATTCGCTCGCCAAAAGTTGGCCTTTTGGCATGGTCAACGCCCCCTTCCCCCCGCATCGTCCTGATCCCACCTGGTCATGCCCCGCCCTCTGGGGACGTCGCCTTGGCCGTAGAATCCGCGCCTGAATCTTAAAAACAGTCCGCCCTTCCTGCAAGGCATACTTTTTGACACCCGCGAACACTTGCACGCCCTCTTTGAGCGCAATCCCCTCGAAGCCCTACGACAAAACGCTTTCGTCTCCATCTTCCTGATCAAATTCCTGTCGCACTGCAAGCGGGCGAGCAACCTTTTCAAGGAAGCCGGCGATCGCATGGAGGATGAGCAATCTGAAGATCGGCGTGAACTCAATCGGGTTGGTCCATACCCACACCCTCGTGTGGCTCACCAGCAGGGCACGCACTCTCTTATGCTGCTTCACACCAAAGATGTACCCTCACCTGCCCTTTGACCTCGGCTTTGCACGCAGTTGACCCTCGTCTTCTCTCACATGCTCGCCGACTTCAAAAGCCTGACTCAGGACGCCAAGCTTGATGCAGACTTTCTTATCGTCAAGATTGGTGCCCGCGAGTTCTGGAACGCGGCCTTCCCTCATCGGTGTGCCCCATGCACCCTCTTGACGAGCGAGCCTTGATGTCACATCTTGCTGCCCTGGGTAACCCTCCACAAGCGTTCTGCTGAATATTGGTTGTTCGTTCTCATTGCACCAACCGTGTTGCTTTCATGCCCAGCTCCATCGTGCCATGGGGAGAATTTCTCCATCAGCTGAAGAAGGTGCACGAAATTGGCGAACCAGAGGAGGCTGCCTTGAAGAAGACCATGGTCAGTGGACGCGCCTCTGCCCACCTGCCCCCCTCCTTCGGCGCGTACCTCTGATGTACCCACCCTTGTGTGCTCCTCTGCGCGCCGTGTTAATGTAGGACATTACGGAGAACGATCACATCTCAGCCTTTGAGTTTGACGTTTTCACGCGCCTCTTCCAGCCATGGAAGCAGCTCATCAACAACTGGAGCCTGATTGCCATCCGCCACCCGGCGTACCAAGCCTTCATCACTTACGATGAGGTCGAAGCCACCCTGAGCAATCACCGCCACAAGCCTGGGTCCTACGTCTTCCGCCTGAGCTGCACTCGCCTCGGTCAATGGGCCATCGGGTTTGTGGCCAAAGACGGCCAGATTGTGCAGACCATCCCCCAGAGCAAGTCCCTGTATCAGGCCTTGATTGACGGTGCCGAGCAAGGCACCTTTTTGTATCCCAACGGCGAGGTGAGAGGTCTCACGCAAAATCCGCGCGCATTGACGAGTGTTTGCATCCAGCAGCTCACGGCACCCCACTGAATGGACGTAATTGCACAGGATGCCAACCCAGACATTGCACAGCAAATCAGCGTGACACCACAAGAGCGCATCAAGGTGTGAACTTGACTGCACTGCAGATTATTACGAGCTGCACCCGGCAGCCAACTCAAGTCGCCAACCTCATCTCTTCTGCTCTCCTGATGACACCAGGTGACGCAAGAACAATACGACATTTACTGCCAAATTGACACGACCTTTGAAGTGTGCAAAATTTGCAATTCCAACTTCAAGAGGCACGCCTCGCTTTGTGGGATCCCGCTCGCAACCTGGCCATCCAGATCACCTGTCGCGCCTTGGCATGTCCTATTCAAGCGTGCCCATCTTCTCTTACCGTTCACTTGCGTGCCTGGGTACCTCTGTGCAACAGCGTACGCATTGATCCGTGCGGGCACCTGCTCTGCCACCAGTGCTTGCGCAAGTGGATTGATTCCAGCAATACACCAACCTCCTCCGCAACAACCTGCCCCTTTTGCCGCAAACAAGTGCTTAGCACGGAAAGCGTCACCATCCAGCCTTTTAATCCCTTTGTACGTCTTGCCCTAGATCTACTCATGTGGCAACACCTGTCAGAGCTTCTGCGTCGTGCCAGGCGGCAGTGTTGTTGTCGAATACCCGCCCCGCCTTGCTCTTCCCATCGTCACCGCCTTTCTCACCAGCCGCCCATCATATAGGGTGAAGACGACGATGAAGTAGATCTGGATGGCGATTTGGAGGGCCTGTATGACAATAGCGAGGTTGACAACGATCTCGAAGATGTTGATGCTGTCATCGCTCAAGGTATAGCATTTCGTACGCGTGTTCTTGTGTGTGTGTTTCTCTGCGTCTCTCCTTTCTACTTTCATTCACCCTCATCAACGTCCTCGCTTTCAACTTGTAGCTTCTATCGCCGCTCCGCCACCGCGACCTGCCTCTGCAGGCGTACCCATCCATCACCGACGTCCGCCCCCGGTTCCCTCTGCGTCACAGGGAACACCTCCACGGTAGGTTGCCGGGCTATCCCTTCCCTTGTCTTGGCTTGAGCTGTCTGGACTACTGCCACCCGGTCTTTGGAATGTATCTCTTTCTTTATGGGCCTACAGCCATTTGTTCTCCTGACCACGCTGCTGCACCCGACATTGCCCAGCCGAACTGTCTCGACCGGGGATCAACGCGTCGCTGGAGTGGCCCCAGATGAGGTCTTGCTGCTTGAGCTGCAGAATATGGGGTTTGAACGCGAGGCGGCCGCAAAGGCCCTGCGCATCTCTCGAAACAGCTTGGAGGTCGCAACAGATATCCTGTTACAATTTCCTGCGTGAGAAGGCCACGCCACCTCAGTTGCTGTTTCAAAACAGGCTTCAAAGTGCAGTGCTCGCGTCGGGCCAGGTCAATTTGATTCAATTTTTCTTAACGACGTTTGCTGCGCTTGCGGCTGCGGCGTCTTGCTTGATAGTCCTCGTCGTCACTCTCCTGTGGCAAATGCCCGAAGCAAGTGAGTCTTTGGAGTTTGAGAAGTGAGGCAGCGACAATAGGCAATGAATGCGCGGAGCCTTGGGTTTCCATGCAGCATTGAATCTCCCATAGTCTCAATCTTTGGTTCTGCCTTGTGATGATGCGGTCAGCGTGCCCGCCTGTTTTTTTTGATTTGTCTTCTTCAATGAGTGGGGGCAGATGGAATGCTTATCACCCCAAACTTAAAGTGATGTTTCCGGATCGTCCCAAGCCAATCGAGCGACAATCTCATCCAACAAACTGGAGAAGAAGAGGGAGGGGGAAAGAAAGACAACATACTTGATCAAGCAAGCCATCGTCACGTTTGCCTTGGGTGCGCAGGTACTGGGTTGAAGCCCTGCAATAAGTACGTGCAGCGACGCGTCCAAATAAACAATCAGCTCAATCAAGGATGCGAGGCAGCCGCACATACAAGCAGTCAAGACTGTTTTACCCGATGCGAGACACTTGGCTTATATCCGTCACGTGCGTCACGGCACTCGGGGCCAGTGAAGCTGCGTCGTCAGAGTCCATGTGGTCTTCATCATCCTCCACGTCTGAATGGCGGGTCGTCATGGCATCATCTGATGTCGCTCCATGAGAGGTGGGAGAAGCGCCGCGTTTCTCAACGGGTTGACGGCGCTGTCCCAGCGAATAAGCCATTGAGACCACACGAACAAGCCACAAGGAACAGATGAGCAAGATGCAAGCAATTGATCAGGCAGTTTTCTACGCGCAAGATCTGGACATGCTCTGGCTCCTAGTGTGAGATTGGAAAGAGGGGATTGACTGACCTGACGAGCTGCAGCTCGTTGAAAGATGGGTGCTGCATCGTTGGCAGACATAGGCGTCGCATCCGAGGCTCGTTGCACCGTCAAACTAGCTGAAGCGCGAGAGCCGCCTCGCTGGCGCGGGGCAGCATTGATACTGTTTCGTGTGCCACCAGCTTGTGCTGAACGGGAAGAAGTCCGCCCTCGCGAGCGGGTGGGTGCTGGCGCCACTACTGCAGCTGTGTCCACTGAACCTTGACCCGCACGCGCTCGTCCAGAAGGTGCAGCCCGAGTCGATGTACCTGCACGTGATGTGCGACTTGAGCCGGCGGCTGAGGTCGGTGGGGGATCCTCGAGAGCGGCAGGTCGTAATTCATCAACCTCAGGCAACTGCAATGTGTCCGTGAGTGTGCAAAAGAACAGTCAAGCACCACGGCCATGTGCAAGCAAGGCAACATTGAGCAACCGCCAGCGAAAGAGAGCGTATTCCATGCAGGGATCGCGTCAAACTACTCCTGTTGACTTGGAGCTGATCAAGATACTTACATCCTCACTCAAGTGGCGCTGCTGAATAAGCTCGGTCTTGACATATCTGCAAGTGCCCAAGAGTGACAGCAGATGGGTAAGGGCCAGCCTGATCTGGGCCAGGCTTGAGGAGTCCAGAACGATACTAACTCGGCCACGGCAGAGTTTTCCTCGTGCTCCACAAACTTCTGTAAGACGCGTCGTAGACCCTCCGGGCGGAGAACTCGCAGCTGCATGCGATCCAACTGCAACAGGTCGCTGATGGCAACTCTGCGGAGAAGCAATTCAACATGAGAACATGTTCGAGAACAAGAGGAGCGTCAAATGGCTAAATCAATCACGCCAAGACGAAACACCGAGTTGAATCTTGCGGCTGGGGTGGTATCACATACTGGGCTGCGTCAGGGCGAAGCGGTCGATCATCGATGGGGTCGGTGGCTGATCCTTGAATATCTAAGTGAGGATTTTCCCGACAGGCAGAAAGGCATCAAATCTGGCAACGCCACAATAAGGGACAGCAAGGTACTTAGTCTCGTAAAACTCACTGCTGGTTGAGCGCAGTTTGCGGCGATGGAAGAGGAGGATGTCCTTTGGATTGGCCACCTTGTCTACGTATTTTTGTCCAAAGCGTTGGGAGCTGATGGTCGGGTAGCCCCCTGAGTAGTCGACCTAGTACGAAGCATGGTCATGCGTGCACCATGAACTACGACAGCCGGCGATGGGGCTATAGAGACGTGGTTTGCAGCGCCACCTACGCGCAAGCGAATCAAAGGTAGCTTGATGGCATCTGCGTCGCCGAAACGGGCTTGGTAGTTTTCCGCCGACCGCCGGATCAGCTCATGCACCTGTCGAGTCCAGTAACGGATTGCGATCATACCACAGACAAAATGATTGGAAGAGAATAGCAACAGGTATTGAAATACAAAAACGTGCAATGAATCAAGTGACAAAGCTCATCTTTGCGCATGCGCACAACAACATCAAGAACGCCCCGCCCCCCCCCCGGCATAAATGTCAAGTTGAGAGAGCTTGCCTTGGAGTCCAAAAAGCTTTCGAGAACGGCTGTCGTGCAATCAGGTCCAAGGTCGTCCTCCTCATCCAGTACCATGTCCGCAAACTCAAAGGGACGCACGGTGCGCAGGGGCTTTTTCTTGAGTCGATACTTTGGTTGCAAAGACGACGGGTCCTCGCCCCGCAACGCAACTTCCAGGATGCCAACATGCCTACCACGGTCAGAAATTAGCCATATCAGTCAGCATGGAAGACTTACACCCCAGGTCAAGCCAGGGTCGCGTGGTAGGGGGCTGACTTGGGTTCAGCTTCGCCGGCGCTGAGAGCGGTGGCAACGGTGGAGCCCGGTTGAGTGATGGCCGGTCGGTTTTCTTGAGAGACGACCTCAATCTCACACTTGTGCTCGTGGCCCCACACAATCAGGTTCATGTCAGCGGGCAGAAAGGATTCAGGAATGTAGTTTTTCTCGCCGTGTTTGACTCTACGGCGGCAACGAGCAAGGTAAGTGGTGGCGCCGCCCGGCGACGCTCATGCGCGACGCGGGGTGCTCCCATCTTCAGCAGACAGGGCAGAGAACGCCTTGGGGCAGACAGACCGATTTTGATGGATGACAAGAATTTTGAACCAGTTGTCGCCCTCGGGCTGGGCAAAAGAGATACGACGTTCCAAGAAGATGCGATGGAGACGTTCGTCGCGGATTGAGCCAATGCCGTAGAGGGCCAACTTTGTGTTTTGCTTTTGAAGGCAGATGGGAACGACATGGATCTTGTCAAGGTCCATGACTTGGCCAAAGTGGTTAATCACGTTGGCAGAGCTCAAGAGGTCGAGAGCACAGAGGCCAGCGTCCTGCGTGGAGGGAGCGCGAGGCAGAGCCGGGGCATGGTCTGTGAATGTCCAGATTCAAGGATCCAGGGCCCACGCCATTGGTACCATGGCATTGGCAGCGCGTGTTGGGTGTTGGGCAAGGCACGAAACGTACACCCTGGGGATCGTCATGGTTGCCGTGGATAGAAAAGACGGGGAGGCTGACATTGTAATTGGGATCTTCAAAGTTGTAGCCAAAGGCCGTCTTGATGCTATCTGTGGGGTCGGACAGGGCCTGGAAACGCAAGGGCCGGTCACCCAGGCAGAACTGGCGAAAGAGGGTCATGGTTTGGTGCAATACAAATCGCGGCGGCTGGTTGTCATGAAAAAGGTCGCCGGCCAATAGCATAAAGTCCACCTAAAGGCACGCCGCAGGAGCAGATGACTGTTGAGATCAATGGGTGGTTCGCGACTCGGCCGTGCGCGCTTGAACGCAAAGCCAAAAGAATTCAGGTGTAAGAGCTCAAATCATCTGCTCACATTGTTACCGATGGCCAGTTCCAATACTTCTTGCAAGGTTTCAAGGCTGTCGAGGCTTCGTGTCGGGTCGTTTTTGGCGTACCCCAGATGCATGTCCGTGGCGACTAGAATACGAAAGATATTGTCGTCGGCTGGTGCAGCCATCTTGACGTTTTGGGCGCCTGGGAAGAGGGCGCAGATAATTGCAGCTTTTCAAGTCATGTGGAAGCTGGGGCCATCAAGCAATCGCTCCTTCACATCCGCATCTGCCGGCCTCACACTGCCAAAAAGGCCAACCAGAAAAGAAAAAAAAAAAAAAATCAGGGTTGCTGACTCAGTTTTGGCGGGAAAACTGCCTTTTTTTGTCGACAAACCGACAACGGGGTTTAACGGCCAAACACATGACTGCTTCAAGCTGTTCGTTGACAAAGCAAGCTCACACATCTTTTCTTTTTTTTTTTTTTTCTTTTTTTTCCTGTCTTTTGTTTGTTTCAGACTTGTTTTCATGGCTGTCATCATGTCGAGTCGAATTGCTTGAATTGGGGTGGGCTGGGCGCTTGGGCAAAAGATACGGTCAGAACTCGGGTTCTCACTGGTATTGACGGTCAGGCTAATCCTTTTAGCACAGAGAGAGAGAAAGAGAGAGAAAGAGAAAGAGAGAAGATACTAGTCATCAGGTGTTAGGTTTGGGGCACCACTGCTTCTTGAAGCAGCCGAGGTAGCACGATGCCGGAGGCGTGACCAGACCCGACCCAGTCGCGATTGGCGGCGAGTTGGGAGGTCCTGGTCTCCATGGAGGGTCATGGACATGTAGAGAGGCTCTTGTATATCTGCTAAACTCTCATCACGTGGCGCTTCAGCTTCTGGTGCCTCCATCAGGTTTGTCATGGTCAAGGGCGCGGGAACGAGCTCAGATGTGTGCCACGGCTTGGCATCGGAGGGGCAAGTGTTCTCGTCAGCTGCCAAGGGATAGGTGAGACCCTGAACGCGACGGAGAGGATGATGCAAGGGGGTGGCTGGCGCTGCGCAGTTGGCATCGCGCAGAGTGCGATGGTGCGATGACTGGCCAGCTCGAAATATGGTGCGCGCCAATATGGCGCGGCGGAGAAACGACGATGAGACGGGGGCGGCAGGCCGCTGCAACCGGTCGTCCGGGTTAGAGCCGGTGGGTGAAGGTAGGGTAGCTGCAATGCTCAGGGCATCGGGGGACACGGGGCCAAGAGGTGTGCCAACCAGCCAAGGAATCGGCTCCGCAGGCGTGACGGGGGCAGAAGATAGGGCGGGCGAACAGGGGGCCGGGGTGGCCGGTAAGGATTGACGTGCGGGACTCGCCAAGGCGAGGAGGCTGACATCAGGAAAGGTAGATAGAGCCGCCGGTGCCGGCGAAGCATGAGCTTCCGGCTCATCGGTCATAGAGGGGGCTACATGGTGCAGTGGTCGGTGGGTAGCTTCCAAGTCTTTGGTGGGATGAACACCAGCAGCCAGACTGCTAGATCGTGCTAAGGTCACTCAAGTGGTGTTTGGCTCTCGCGTCAGGACACGGCTCGAGGCAAGTCCATTAAATGGCCACCTGCAGGGGAGAGTGGGCTTACCGAGCAAGGCAGTCTGAAACCAGCTGTGGGGCACGTTTGTGGGAACGACGTGGCGCCCCAAGCCCAATTCGGTTCGCCACACGGCCGCATCGGTTGTCACTTGCAACGCCTGGCAACAATAGGGCAGCCACCAAGGGTGAGGTTATACCCGTTGGTGGTTACGGTGCGCGGGAAAGATGAGCGCGCGGGTGCGAGAGCTGTGGCCTCAGACCTGCGAGATGGCGCCGTTCTGCACCAATAAAAGGGCGTAAGCATCAAAAGCCAGCAGCAATAGTAGCTGTTTTGGTCGAGGGCAAACGCTGTGGCGAGTCGGGCAGTGAGAAAGACAGCTGATAGGATTAACAGAGGGGAGGCATTGCTAGCACGGGAAGGGCGCCTAATTTGAGAGCCAACCACGTACGCGTCATAAATATCGAGACCTCGCGAGGGGATGGTCTCTGTGCTGGGGGCCAGCTCGGTTAAGGTTTGACATGGACAGGACCAGAGGCACGCGGGCTGCGGGTCGGACACCCAAAGCGCTGGGCCTGCTTCATCCAGCACCGTTCCGAGCAGGTCGCCCAAGTGCGCAAGGAGCTCAGCGCCTTGCTCAAAGCTCTCGGGCACGTTGGGACGGGAAGGATGACCTTGAAGCAAGGCGAGACAGCAGAGCCGCTCCAACTGTGCGAAACGATCAGGGATGAAGACAAGTAGTGATACCATGAGAGGAACTGATATAGCACAGAGGTGAACTTTTGGTTTATTCAGGCTTAGGCTTCAATCTGTGCTTTCAATGAGAATGAAAGTGGCACAATAACAAGACATAGGCTACCTACTTCACGCCAGAGGTTCAAGTAGGGCACGCGCAGGCTGGCCAAGATGGCACGCAGGGTTTCTGGCTCAAGGGTGGCACGCCGGGAGACCAAAAGCCAACTCAAGGCTCTCGCTGGAAGAAGTTTGAGAAGGTTGGGATAGACGGCCCATGTATGCAGAGCATCAGGGGTCAGATTTCCAGGTGCTTGTTGGCCAAGCAGGGGCGTGGGCACCTCGGCCATGGCCGTCTATGGGACAGCACGCGCAAGCGTCAGGTCACAGGTGCTTGGGTATGCCGAGTACATGTCTCTTGGGCCACCAAGTGTGCAGATGTTGCCATGTTGGCCCCAGCAGAAGCCGCTGCGGGGAGGGTATAAGAGAGACCGAGATGGGGCCGAGCAAATCGCCAAACCTGAATAAGGACAAGGACGGCAGTAGTCAGAGGCTGGCGGTGATGAAGCCATAGTGCTCGGTGTTGGCGGGCTTGGATACGCTCGAGGATTGCCAGTAGAGCCTGGAAGAGCTCATTGTGGTGGGGTAAGAGGGATACCAGATCCCAGCGGTTGGTGCGGATGGCAAGGAGTGTCAGCTGACACTGGCTGACGACAACATGGAGCTATCCTCAAAGCAAAAAGGGCCGTTGCGTCAGGAAGGCGAGGCTGGTGCATGATGGATGGCAGCACCACCCCCGAATGAGGAGAGAGCGGGGAGTGGGGAGGGGTGAACAATTTGACGGGGCTGTTCCGGGGGCTCGAACACGAGTAGCCAGTACCTGGGTTGAAAGACGAATTGGTGCGCCTGGTTGCTGATGCAGATCCCTGTTCTGCCTGGTGTAGTGGTTCACAAGACTGGCGAGATTGTCCATGTGGCTGGTGATTGCAGGCTTGGACAGAAGCTTGAGGCGCAGCGATCCTCTTGATGTAGACCAGCCAATGCACTTGCGGGCAGAGCGTGTGCGCGCGGGTACCCCAGATTTGCGAGTGTGCAGGTGAGGGGGGGGGGGGGGGGGGACCA
>NW_001865046.1:763369-775327 GCF_000002865.3 Monosiga brevicollis MX1
GAGCACTGCAAGCAGTGCATCCTGACGAGTTTGAATTTTCGCGCGAAGGTCACACAGTCTCCCAGTCTCACGAGAGATCCAACCCATTACCAAGTGATATTGACGATGCGGTAGGGCCTTGCCTTGAAGTCATGTTTAGGAGATTGAAAGTATAACAAGGCGCAAGGCATCAGGCATCAGGGAGAAAGGAGAGAGGGAGAGAAGGAAGAGAAGGGGAAGAGGGTGGCGCGAAGGGTGCATTGGAGGTGTCAAGTGTGCTGGCCTTGACGTCGTGTACCGGTTGGGGACGTCAGTGTAGGGGTGGAGGAGTGTGAAGGGGATGTGCGTATGGGTGCGATGGGCCGTTACGTCGTGCACCTGTGCATGGACCGGGCGAGGGCAGGGAGGTGTTCTCTGCCCTCGCCCGGTCATCCTGTCATCCACCCTCTGTGGCACGGGCCCGGCCTTCTCCACACGACAATGTCACACAAACCAAGAAGGAGGAACATCAGCAAGTCATGCCGAAGAAGAAGAGAGAGAGAGAGAGTGTGTGTGTTTGCGAGAGAGGAGAGAGATAAAGTATGAATTGGTCAAGAGAAAGGGGGAAAGAGAATAGCATAAAGAGAGGGAGAGAGAATTGGTTCGAGCAAGAGGCATAAAGAGAGAGAATTGGTTCGAGCAAGAGGCATAAAGAGAGAGAATTGGTTCGAGCAAGAGGCATAAAGAGAGAGAATTGGTTCGAGCAAGAGGCATAAAGAGAGAGAATTGGTTCGAGCAAGAGGCATAAAGAGAGAGAGAGAGAGAGAGAGAGTAGAGAGAGAGAGAGAGAGTAAAGAGAGAGAGAGAGAGAGATGAATTGGTTTGAGAGAGAGAAAGACGTATTTTTTTTTTGCACACCCACGAGAGAGATCGCATTTGACGTCGTTGACGCAAACAACAGCGGTGTTGGTTGTGAATCGGCTGTCACAGAGACAGTGTGTGTGCGCGTGAGGGTTGTCGTGTTGTCTGGGTGTGGGGGCCGAGGTGCAGCATTAGGCGGGGGGTGTGGTGGCGGTTATCTGATCGCTGCCTGCACTGTCAACGGCAGCCATGTTGCTGCCTGAAGGCATTCCCATGGACAGCGCCGTCGCGCGACAGCGCTTTCGACGCATGCAGCAGACGGCCGCCGAGGCCCGGGTCAATCATGTCAAGTTGGACGATCTGGCCAAGATAGAGGAGCCAACCATCCTCACGCCCAAGCGCGTCTCCTTTTGCGTCCTCATTTCCACCGTCTTCTGCCTCATCTACCTGTGGTTCCGGCGTGGCATCTTTGCCGTGTGGGATAGCCTGGCTTTTACTCCCGCCAGCCTCGTGGAGGGGGCCCTACCTACCCCAGGTCATAGTCTAAGCGACGAAGATCAATTTCATTTTGCCTTTATCGCCGCTAGTACCCATACCACCGCCGTCCTTGTTGGCATGTCCCTCTTTGGGGCCACCTCCATCTTCTTCTCCAATGACCGCATTCGTCAACATCTGACTCAGCGCCACCTACGCGTCGCCCAAGTCTCCATCATCGGCCTGCTGGCCTATGGCTTTTACAATGGCCTCTCGACTTGGTTTACGACAACCTTTGAGGATCGTGACAGCTCCGCCTACCGCTGGGCGCGCGCCTTCTTCTATGAATCGGTACGCCTTGCGCTTCTTACGCCCGGAGCCCGCTGGGCACCGTGGACCAGACCTCTTCCGGAGGGGTCTCCCACGTGATAGTGCCTGTACTCTGGCCGGCATTGACTCAATGTTGATGTTCTTTGGTCGTGGTCCCTCCTCGCTTTCCCCTGTAGGGCGACATTCCGTTTGCCAGTTGTGCCTCCCTTTCCTACTGCCTGTGCTTGTTGGCCGGTTACCTCATCAAGCTCAGCACGGATGGCTCTCGGTTTTCCGCTTTTCCTCGATGCTACCGTCGCTATGTGTGGCGTGGCATCGCCTACTTTTTGGTTTCTGTCGTCAGCTTCCGATTCATTGCCATTCCATTCTTCAAGCATGTCGTACGTCCTCGCTGCGCCCCCGCCCCCGTCTACGTACCTGCCAAACAACTTTCAATGCCCCTGAATCACTTCTTCTACCCGCTTTTGATGGATAACAGACGCAGCCCATTTTGCTGGCTGGCAAGCGCTTGGACCCAACCGAAGCCTTCAACCCAAACTTTGTCACGCTCGCGTCTGGTACTCACACCCTAGGTCCGTCGCCCTCACGTTTGTCAACCCACGCACTTCATGCCAGCCGTGCGACGGCAAATTCTCGTCAATTCACTAACCCGTGTCCTTACCCTCGGTACTTTGCTCTGCACGGCACGGCACCCCAAACGTCGCCGTCCTACCATCATATTTTTCGCTGCACAGCCATGGTTGTTGGCATGTTCCTCTGTCACATCACGCTGCGCGGATACCGCGCCTACTCTAGCCTTAGCTGCAGCCTCTCCGACCAGGCCCGAACTTATCTCAGTGCCACACTTGTCGTAACTTGGCTAGGCGTACTCGTCTATAGCGTTGTTACTGGGGCCCAGGCCGGAGCTGAATACGTTCGGGTTCACTGGAAAGACGTGCCCGCCTCTCTCGTCTCATTATCCCACTTGGTTTGGTTTGCTTTCGGTTGGTTGGTCTGGCTTGACCTGTTCCCCACCGTGGTCCGCAACTTTCTCCGCCTTTTGGTGTTGCCCCTCAAGGTATATGCACCTGTCGCTTTCTTTGGGTCCTGGCATCGCGCTTTGCCTCTCCCGCTTTCTCATTTTGACATCATCTCAACACTTTCTTCCCCCCCCTTCGCTTTGCCGTGTGCGTGCACAGCTCTCGCTCAACTCCAACAACGCTCTTCGCAACATTTGGCGCCTTCTTGTGGTGGCCACCCTCTACAATCTTGAGAAGATCACTGTCACCGCCCTCATTCTCAGCTACATTCTTGCCCCCGTATATCCGAATCTCATTGCTGCTACCTGGACCGCAATCCTCATCCGGTGCGTTCCTGATGATGCTGCCTGATGCTGCTGCCCACCGCCTGCTTGAAAGCGTCATCTCGTTTCTGGGCGCTCACGTCCTCTTTCCTGCTGCTGGGGCTCCGTCGCTCAGATACATGCCAACCTACCGCAATCACCCCATGTTGACGGGGTGTCGGCGTTTGGAGGACTTTCGCCGTCATTGGATCATGGACGAGTTGGTGGCCTATTTCAATTTTGATCTTTTTGCTCGTCAAAAAACACTCAACCCAGAGCACCGCTACATCTTTGGATTTCATCCCCATGGTGTATTGCCCATCAGTATCGGCTTTGTGCAAAACAATGCCAAGTGGCGCCAACAATTTCCTGGTGTCGAGCCCGCACCAGTGACCTCATCCATTCTCCACCACGTTCCCCTAATGCGAGACTTCTTGCAAGTTGTGGGCGGCGGCGACGTATCAAAGCGGGGCATCGCCGTCACGCTACAGCGTGAAAAATCCGTCATCTTGGTCCCGGGTGGCCAGCAAGAGATGATCTATACCAGCTCTACGCGCGAGGTCGTAACCATTTGCAGCAAGCACAAGTAAGTTTTTCCTTAAAAAACCAAAAAATATCTCCCTGACATTTCGGCTCTTGTCGAGCGTTGCCATGTTTTGTTTTCTCACCTTCTTCTTTCGTACGGTCTTGGTGCAGGGGCTTTGTGCGTCTAGCTTATCAATTGGCGGCCGCATCGGAGGAACCACTGCACCTTGTGCCCATGTTCAATTTTGGAGAGAACAAGATTCTTGATAACGTGCCCGCACCCATTAGTTGGCAGCAGGCCTCGGTCCGCTGGCTTCGTGCCAACGTATTTTTTGGTCCTTGGGGCCGTTTCGGCCTCCCAGGGGTGCCACGTAACGCAGAGATGCACCTGGCTGTCGGCGAGGCACTGCGGGTACCGCGGGTGGCCCAACCTACCAAGGAGGATGTTGATATGTTGCACGGCCGCTACATGCAACTGCTCAAGGAGGCGTTTGATGAATTTAAGGGCAAGACGTCAGCCTATCGCCAGGCCGTCATGGACTTTGACCAGCCCGTGAATCTCGTTGCTCGTGAAAGCTGGCGTGGATACTCGACTGGTCTGCAGGAGCGCCATGAAACCCAGCACCTGCGAGTACTCATGGGCAAGCGCGCAGATCAGCTTGAGATGATATGGACCAGCATTTTTTGGGTGCTTGTCTTCTCCGTCATCTACTGGCGTGCATTTTTCCTCAGTGATAGTTCACTTTTAAGTCTCCTCTGAGTCGCGATTGAACAACGACCCTTTATTCGCGGCAGTCTGTCGATATGTACTGCCTCATGCCTTTAAATAAAAAAAAGTAAAGGCATGGTAGTTGGCATTTTTTTGTCGTCTTTTGAGTCTGCGTGTGTCCCCCTTGTAACATAGGCCAGGGCGGTTGGTTCTGGTGTTATTGGGTTGATGCGCTGTGCCGGACCCACCCACCTTCAGACCCAGTCTTTTTTTTTAATTCAACTAGGAAGTTTGCTTTGATGCTGTTTGCACACCATCCGTCCTTTGTCCTCGATTCCCTGCTGCATGTGACTCAAGGCATCTGAAAAACTGTTCTTGCACCCCAGAGCTCATCAGACCGCAGCAAATGATATGCTGCATGAATGCATCTCTATTCTTGCATCTGGCTTAACTTCGAGGTTTAACATTTGTGAGTGAGTGAGTGAGTGAGTGAGTGAGTGAGTGAGTGAGTGAGTGAGTGAGTGAGTGAGTGAGTGAGTGAGTGAGTGTGTGGTAGATTTGAGATCCACACGGTGATTTGCAACAACGGGCAGAAACGGCTCCATTGATTGCGTCAAGAGGGGCACGATGGTAGTCATCAAAAACTCTGTCTGTCTGTCTGTCGCAGCTTGGAACCAGAAGCACGCGCGGCGTGGCTCGAGATGGCAGGCCGTCTCGGACGGCAGGGCAGGGCAGAGCAGAGCAGAGCAGAGCAGAGCAGAGCAGAGCAGGGGAGGGCAGGTTAGGCTCGGGAAACCAGAGACGAGCACGGCCCTTGAATATGAGCGCGTTGATCTTTGATCACTCATCGCTTTCCGTCTTAGCGAGGGTCTTCATGACATCGGCAGGCGACTTGATGATGCAAACCGTGCCGTCAATGCTAGCTGTGGCCAGACACATCTGTGGGGAGGCAAGATTCAGATGCATGTGCTAGATAGAACAAGGAAAGACGCAGCGCGTGTGTGAGCAGTATACGGTGACTCACCGTTTTCGGATGAAAGGAGAGAGCGCAAATGACATTGCGATGGAACTGATGCTTGAAGAGTTCTTTGCCATTAACCTACTCGTTCCGCACACGGCACGTGAGGTGGGCCGTCCAACTCTAGGCCCAAGCCATAGCAACAGCCCAGTCTTGAAGAGCTATCCAGCACGTACCAGGTCCCAGAGGTGCAGGTGACCGTCTTCCGAGCCCGCGGCAACAATGGCATCATTATAGGATAAGCCACAGTCAACCTTAAACTCCGAGTTGACGTGACCCGTGTAGCTGCCCAAGAGGCTCCCATTATCCTTGTCAAAAAGTCTGTACATCAACCGCATTCCATCGTGATGCGAGAGTGAGGTTTCGGTCACTTTTTTAGCGCACAGAGGGGAGGCGGCACTCAATCAAAGGCAGGGCAGGTTGAGTTGTGTGGGCCGGCGAGCACACGAACGAACCGGACATATCCGTCGAGGCTCGCAGCGAGGATGCAGTTGTTGTCGTGGGAGAAGCGGACGCAAGTGACGGGGTCGCCGACTGTGTCAGCTCGAAGCTTGCCCATTCGCATGTCGTAGTTGCGAATGACACCATCCACAGAGCCAGTGAGGATTTCGTGGCCACTGAGATCCAAGCCGGGCACGCTGCGAGTGTGGGGAGAGGCGGTTCGGCGTGAGTTGGGAAGGCCCTGCTCGCATCGGTGCTTAAGATAAGTTGTCACACGTGTAGGAAGTGTGTCAACTGCACCTGTCGGTGGCTTCGGGCAGGGTCTGGACTGGCTCGTGCTGGGCGCTGCGGAGGTCCCAGCACTTGACGGTCGAGTCATAAGAGGCAGAGACAATGATGGTGGCGTCCTCGTTCAGGCGTACATCATTGACGGGCCCAGAATGGGCGCGAATTTTGCGAATACATTGCCCCGTGGCCACATCCCACATCATCACGGCTTTGTCACTGCTACCCGACACGAACCGCGAATTGTCGCGAGACCTGCAAATGGATGAAAAATGGCGTGAGGGGCGCTGCAACAATGGCAGGGCGCAGCGCAGCTGGGGGAACGCACGCTTCAGCACTGTTGACTTCCAAGGAGTGTCCTTTATACGTCTTGATAAGCAATTGGGTGTGTGGGTTCCACAGTTTGATGAGGCGATCGCGGCCTGCCGTGAGGCAGTAGTCACCCGAGGCTGTGGACGAGCCACCAGGGTTGGCAGCATAATCAAGCGACCAAATAGCAGGACGGGATCAATGAGGCAGAGAGGCGACAACAGCAATCGAGTACAGTGGCAGTCGAGGGAACAAACCGTTGAAGCGAACGCCCATGACTGCTCCCTCGTGGCCATCCCGGCCCTCGAGTCGGGCCACGAGCCTTGAGGGCAAGAGCTGCTCCTTTGTCACAGGAAACGCCATTGCCGGTTGGTCTCACACCCACAACCCAGCTGAATCAGCCGTGCCTTTCCAATATCTACCCGCTGAAGCACCGCGACGCCTTTCTGGGGCGGCACTCACTGACACACACACACACACACACACTGGTGTCACGGGAGCAAAGCCACACACACACACAACGACACAAAACGGAGAGAGAGAGAGAGAGAGAGAGAGAGAGAGAGAGAGAGAGAGAGAGAGCGCGAAGTAGAAAAGCTGACATTATAGACAGTCTCACTGACTTCGTCCACTGTCGTTTCTCTGCGGACAAGGGTGCAGCCGTAAGCCCGATCAGGGATCAAGCACCCACCGCTGGCTGTGGTGGTGATGGCCATCAGTCTGGGTGTACTTGCAGATCGCTTCTCATCCTTTCGTGTAGCTTCCTTGCAGCGCCACAGGCGTTTGTCCTGATTTGTGGAAAGCTTATGTCATGTTAGCACATTGAGGGCTACTGATCACCTCTTTGACCACCCTCCCCAAGTTTGATGAGCTCCTCGACGCCGAGGCTGCAATGGTCCCAAGGTGTTCCGAGGATCGCGGTCTATTGCGTCCCAGCTCGCGGTGATCTGCGATCCCAGTGATGGCGATCGCTCACGTTGGCGATGCAGATGCGTCCGGTACCCCACCTCCCCTTTGCTGCTGCCTGCCCACTTGCATGTTACGGCCAGATTCTTGCGTTGAGGCCTTGGCGACCTGCAAGCCTTGAGAGGTGCCGCAGCGAGGCGGACAGATTTGGTGCGCCAGGACGCGGCTGATGACGCTTGCAGCGGCTTCGATCGCGCGCTCGGCTGCGGAGCCAATAGGTCTTGCAAGGCACAGCCAGCAAGTGATCATAATCATCTCTCGTTGCTTGCCGCTTTCCTACGGTACCCAGCGTCCAGCGTCCACTGGAACGCGTGGGCGGCCCACCGGTACTAGTGGAGCGTCGGTGAGTGTTGTGACATTTTACATTTGATACGTCTTATCATCATCAACTACAACATCTTCAGCAACTCCAACGACAGCGATTTTTGACCACTCGAGCGTTTTTCTGTTTTCTTTAACTTTGACTGTGAGCCAACATCAACATGGCGACCCGCGCTGCTGCCGACCAAGCCACTCGTGCCGTGACCGACACTGCGGCTCAGGCCTCTCGTAATGTTCGTGTGACTTTGGCCAAGGACCCCAAGCTGGGCCCGCTTTTGACGATTGTGGCTGCCACTGTGGGTGCGGCGCTGTCCGTCAGTGCCACCAACTTCCGTCATGCCGATACTCGCCACCGTGACATGCGCAAGGACATCATCTCAGATGAGACCATGGCGGCCATGCCTGAGCGTGCCAAGGAGGCTGGCGAGGGCTTCCTCCGCAGCATTTTGTACATTCCCGGCTACGGTGACAACTTTGAGCAGACCGACTTTGTATAAGCACGACGTGTTTTCCAAGAATCTTGTCCGTTCAAATAAAAAGTCCTGCGTGCATCTTGTGCCAGGTTGAGCGACTGTGCTCATGCCATATCTGATTATTTTTTATTATGTTCGTTCCTTCAAATTGTTTGAGTCGCATGCACGTGTGTTTCGCGTCATGTCCACGATTGTTTTGGTTGCTGCTTTGAGCTTCCGACCAGACCCTTCATTTCTCTGCCCCGAGGGCCCGTGTCTGTCTCTTGCTGTTACGAGGCATTGTATTGTATATGACAATTGCAAGTCAATGTGCTTTGTTGTTCATTTCTCGTCGGCTGCTACGGCAGCCCGAATCGACCACAGAAGTTTACAGTTCCGTGTAAACACCAACCCCGCACGCACACACTTAAAAAAGACTTAATGGTTAGTACAATTTTGAATTCATGTCAAGAGGAGCGAGCAGTAACACAACAGAGGGCAGGAAAGATGCAAAGAATCAATCACAGGAAGCAGAAAAAAAAAGTCTCTCGGAGAATTTTTTTTGGGGGTTTTGGATGAGGAGGGAGGAAAGGGGTTGAATCAGCTAGCAACTCGAATCAGCCACGGGAGCTGTTGCCAGCGTCTTCCTGCTACTTGGAGGCATGCCTATCATTTTTACATAAAGGGCATGCCACCCACGCCTAGCATGGCCTTCAGAGGTTCGAGTTGCAGACGGCGCCAGCCATCTTGGGTGCGCTCAATGTCACTTTCCGGAACCTCGCTATGCTGAATGGACAAGGAAGTCTTGCCCTCGGCCTCGGACAAGTCAATGACAACGTCCGAGTAATGACCTGGGTTCGCAAACCATTCGAGGTATAATTATGGTGAGGTCAACTTCTCTTGGGGGTGGCAGATGGCTGTTTTCACGGGAGAAACGAAGCCAAACATACCTTCAGGCCAGGACTCGAAGCGCCAGGCCTGATGCACGCGGCGGTAGGGCACCAGATCCTTGATAACGCCTTTGACCGAACCGTTGAACATGGTGAAAGAACCGCCAATTCGGCTGTCTACCTTACATTGTGACTGGGTGTAGGCGGAAACCCGCTGCTCGGCCGCAATCAAGGTCAGAAATTCCAAAAAGAAAGAAAGAAAGGGGAATGTGCATGAGAATTTTTTTTTGAGTTACCAACAGCGGGAAGCAACGAGTGAGAAGCGAGTGAGACGGGAACGGTCAACGGTGTGAGCTGTACGTACGTCTTCGTTCATGAGGGTTTCAAAAATGAGCTGCGCCGGGAGGGGGATGGTGTCACGAATGGAAAACGACTTGCAGCTAAGATTCCCAGCGCCGTTGGTCTTCTGTGAGTGAATCTTCACGCCAGTATTGGGCTTGGAAGTGTCGCCAGCGCCAGCGTCCTTGCTGGTGGTGGGGGCCGAAACACTCGTGGCGGCGGCGGCAGTAGCTTGCTTGGTGGGCAGGACGAGGTTGGTGCTGTACTCTTGAGTCAGCTCGCGGTACCACTTGTGCAGTTGTTCCACCACAATCGCCGGCATACGTTCGCGCAAGAGGCTCTTGACAGCATCTGAGGCCTTGTTGGAATCGCTCGTCATGGTAACCTCGGTCTGGAACCGTTCAGGGAAGGAGGGGCAAAGCAGCGTCATGAGCATAGGGCTATGCCAGTGCGGGACAAGAACTACACAACGCTATAAACATCTTAGGTTTTAAACCCCAGCCGTGACTGTCGAGATCCTGGGACATACGTCGACTTCATCGATATCATATTCCTCCGAGAGGTTGGGCACCTTGATCTTGCCAGAGCAAGCCTGGCCATCGGCCGTTTTGCCACGCCACTTGATATCAATGACCAGCTCGTAGAAGAAGATGAGCTTGGCCTTGCGGTTGCTAAGGGACAAGCAAGCAGAAGGGCAGGGTTGGTTCTGTCGAGCAACCAAAACCAGCTCTTCGCAGTGCAGGGGACACGGCAGGTCGATCCATACGTACTTGGCAGTCGCTTCGCCAGTGACAGTGACTTCGGTAGTACGAGCTGAGCCTGTGGTGAACACGTGTACGAGAACGCGAACGGCGAATGAGCACAATTCTTTGCTGGAGCGAGCCTTGAAGCAGAAGATTGTGTTACTGCCGGATAATAAGAGGCCAAGGGGAGGCTTTGGTTGAAACCAGAAGGCGGTGTAGCTCACCAGCATCAGATTCGACGAGGAGGTCGGAGAGAAGTTCTTTGAGTCGGTTTTTGGACCAGGCTGTGGCATCCTTCTCGGACCTAAGGGCAAGGGGGCCAGTGAGGGACGAAACTGGAGACTTATGGCAGCTCATCAAGGAATGTGACTGGCCAGGCTGGGATACAATACGTACCAATGCCAGTTTCCTGGATTCTTGGCGTCGGGGCGTTCCTCGACGATCCAGCGCGGGTCACCTTCACCCCACTTGGCCATGATGCTGGGGAGGATCCAAAACGAGGGAAGGGGGCTATTCAAGTCGATGGGCCGAGAGCAGTTGGGGGAAAAAAATGAGCGGGGCCTCAGAGAGAGCAGGGGAGGGGCGAGAAAGGGAGAAGGCTAAGATGAATATGTGAATGCCAGGTGCATGGGGACTGAATGGTGTCTGATGGCAGCAGAAGCGAGCCACAGGCGACAACACTCGGCCGGAGCTTGGCGGCTCAACGCACACGAAAGAGGAGGAGGGAGAGGTTGGGTGTGTGGACGACTGGACGTAAATGGGGACGGCAAAAGCTCGCTGCACTACCCTTTCCCACCGACCCAAGGCAATTTCTAGCAGCTTTGCGCTGCCCTTTTCATGCCACGTCGTCGGCCCGCAGGAGGAGGAGGGGGTCACGAACTCACCAGAACCGGAAGCGAAAATACGTGCACTCGCCAACGTGTACGACAGTGTGATAAACGTCACACTTGTAAAGATACAAAGTGTGATATCTGCTACAGTTGACTGGCAGTGAAAAGTTCTGGAAGCACGGTGGAGATAAAGATGAGGACGACGAGGTAAATGTATATTTGTTAGAGTGTTGTGAGTGAATTTCTGTATCGATCTGTGGCGTTCTTGTTGTGACCATCTGCTTACCATCGCTTGACGAATGTTTGTCAGCATGCACCAACGCAGTCGGAGACACTTTTTCACCTGTTCATCGAGACAACTTCGGTCACGTACCAAGTGTCATCCCTTATGGTTTGACCGTTGAGATTCGTTCTTCCGTTACAATTTCCGTTGCATTTTCCTTCTCCTCAACGGTGAGTCCCCACCCTTCCTCATTCCTCGCATGCGCTGCCATTTATTGATGCGTGAACCATCTCACCTTGCCTTTCTTTTCTTTGCGTGCAGCCATTATGGCGACTCCTTCTCCGGTGTCTTGTGCAATCTGCAACATGCTTGTCTCGGATTCCAATGAGCAACGCCATGTTCAAACGCACCATTCCACTCCACCCGATCTCCGCCGCCCTTCCGAGTGCTTTCCTTCTCTGAACTGGATTGACTGTCCTGCGCCAGGATGTGTGTGCTCAATGCGCAAGGGCGATCCGCTGATGGCGCACTACATTGAAAGCCATCCTGTACATGCCAACGAAAATTTGACCACCTTTTTTCCCAGCGCTGTTTGCTGCGACTGCGGCCACTGGTCCTTTAATCGCGTCTGCGCCAAAAGGCATCGCTCTATGAAGCATCGTGATGCAATAACGCATCCCCCCAAGGTCAGCTCCCGCGTCTTCGTGCTCGGACATGCACTACGCACAGTGCAATTGATCCTTTGGCAGGCCTGCCTCATGGAACAAATCCCGAACAAGTGCCTCTCAATCTTATTTTCTTTTTTTTTTATCGTGCCCGTAGAAGAGACTGTCGTGCACTCATTGCAGCAGGATGTTCGCTACTACAAGTGGCCTTCGCTCTCATTTAATAAACAAGCACAATATGGACAAGGTGAGCTGCATATCCCTTGTGGGCCATGAGCGCACGACTGGCTCGGTTGAA
>NW_001865046.1:778830-796098 GCF_000002865.3 Monosiga brevicollis MX1
CGAACACGAGAAGCCTCAAGCGCCGCTGTGGACCGTAGCTCTTCCCCATCAATCGTCCAAACTCGGTCTCCACGTCGAACACACCTTGCACGAGTGGCGCAGTGGCAACCACATCCCAAGAAGAGAAAATCGTCTAAGTCCACCCAATGAGGAAACAGCTTGCTTACTAAGTGTTTAGAAAAAAAAATCGTCCCGGGCGTTTGTCAATCGAAATAAACCTTGAATGACCATTGATCAATCGGAACTTGTCTTGTCCATCTGCTTCTACCCACCAAGTTGTCTCATTGCTTCGCTGACTCGTCTTATGGCGCTGCCATTTGACATACCAATCAGAGCCATGTAGCCCTAGAGAGTCAAAGCCAAATAAGTTTCGTATGGAAAAGAAATGGGATTTATTTCAAAATAAATGATTTTCTGGTCTTTGGGCTGCTATGGCATCCACAGGAAGCGTATGAACACAAGAGCACCCTCGTTTGATCCGCAAAAATTTAGCGCTTCTGCTGTGCTTGATTTGAAACGCACAGCAGACAGAATCGCCGAGCACGACCCGAAATACTGACTGCCAATTAATCGCACCTGCCTCAATCCCAAGAGCAATATGTTGTTACAAAAAGGGAATACATATGTTACTTTCAAGGAGGTGACCGAACTATCCCGCTGAACAACATATTAAGGTACATTCGCTGCGCAAGAGGCTGATGGGGGGACAGGTATGATGAGTGGTGGTGTGAGTGTGTGGTGGTTTGGCTTGGTGGTGGCTTGGAGGGGGGTATTGGGGTGTGAGTGGTGGCGCTGGCTTATCTTCCGAATGTTTTCAATTATCATTTTCACAGGTAAAACAATAGGAAAATTAAAGCTGAGGCGCATCTGTATAGTCAAGGGCCATCGCGCTACCAGCCGTTGCTCGCCTTCTTGCGGCACTGCAAAATGTCTGACAAGTCAATCGCGGATTGAACGATGTCAGACAAAATGGCAGCCCGGGCGACCGGATGCAGTCCATGGCGCAACAGCGAGGGTTTGGGGGGAAGGGTAAGTTGCGGTGTAGATAGCTGGGCTCATTGGCAATGTGGTGGCGGATAAGATGGTGCTTCAGACAGCGACGATGAGCGAGTGTGAGTCTTGAACGAGCCCAAGCAGTGGGTGTCGTTGTAAATGATCTTGCTCTGAACAGGGCTACTGCTGGAAGGAGATCAAACAGGGGACCTTGGCCCGTTGGGTTGAGTTAAGGGTTTGTGCGGGGGCCAGCGGCACGAATCGAGGCTGGGTCATCCGCACGGGGGTTGCGCCGTTGTTCCCAATCTTCAATGTCTAGTTCTGTTTGAAGACGCTGTGGCCGGGCAAGAGCGAGCACAAACATTGAGGTGCACGGAGGGTAGTTGAGCGGCCAGCGTCACACTTGGTTTGAAACAAGCAAACAAGCAGGGCATGACCATACCCGCAATTCCCCCTGCAGGTCAAAGGCTTGCTTGGGTCGTCGTGACAGCTTGCGTACTTCCTCGTCGGTGAGCTATCACCCACGGACACGGCAGCGAGGTATCAGATGCACAAGGGCGGGTCTCAGGCTCGAGTTGAAAGACCACAAGCAGGTGGTGACGGCAAGAATGACGGCTTGTGTGTGGTACCTGGTGTTTCTTCTCATCCCGCATGGCGACTCGGAGTTCAAGGAATCTTTGCAGACCCAGCGAGCCCAAGTACACGGCCAACTGTTTGTGTGCGAGCGCGGCGGTATGAAGGGTACGCAAAGATGAACCAGTTCACATGAGTGCAAACAGCGGCTGTAGCCACACGCCTCCACGGCGTACATACCAGCATGGGTGCACCAAATTTGATAAACGGGCTCGACCACCAGGGCCGGCGCGGCGGGAGCGGTGGCGGCGACGCAGCCATGGTTGACCTTAAAAATCTGACATCAATCTCACCACCAACTGTCATTCCCAATATCATTTAGTACCATTCACCCTCTGTTGTCAGCCATTTGTTTGCTCTGCTCCCAACTCCATTATTACCTAATACAGGACGTTTAAGCTTAATCTGCTCAAGGGTCTAAAGGCAAAGGGGTTAACTGTGTACGCAAAGAAGGCAAAACGGTTGTTGTTGTTGTTGTTGTTGTGAGATGTTTTTTCTTGTGTTTTGGGTGAGTTGTGTGTGTGTGTGTGTGTGTGTGTGTGTGGCGCTGGGAAGACTGGCAGTGGGAAGACGACGGCAGGGGAGGGGGAGGGGGAGGGGGGCAAATGGCAGTGAGCGGGGACGGGGGAGGAGAGAGAGATGGAGATAGAGTTGGAGATGGAGAAGGAGAGGGATGGAGAGGGATGGAGACAGGGGAAGAGGCGGAAAGATGGTGGTGGGGAGGGGAAGAGAGGCTGTCTGGTGCGAAAGCGACGAGTGTCGGCCGACTGCTTGACCGTCACGCTTCAGTCCCTAACCTTGCACTTTGACCTCAGGCTGTGTCCCTGTAGCATTTCCTGCTGTCTCCTCTTCGTATCTGAGTTTACCAGGTGGGTCAATCTCCGCCTGCTCTTCGACTGCGCCCGCGCATGCCGTGGCACAACCCAACCAGAAAGCACACACAACTTCTTTTTTTTTTTTCTCCTTTTTCTCCTCGTCGTCGGGGATTCAATCTGCGGGCACAACAGGAACCGCGGTGTTTTTCATCTTGGTGTGCGTGTGTGAGTGTGTGCGTGCATGCGCGTGTGTGCGCGTGACAGATCATCGGACCGTGTGCTCCGGAAATACCAGCAGGGCGCGCAGTTGGCACCGGCTCACCTCGTTCTGGACGACGGTTCTTGTTTTCAACCCAGGTTCTCAAGACGCACGTGTGTGCTTCACAACGCCGCGTCATGAAGTTGGTCTCCCTGTTGCATCAGGCGCGTTTCTCAGCACGTCTGAGCAGCATAGCTGTAGCACCCACGGGTTCTCGATTGACGTCGCCATCAGCACTGGGCTGGCTCAGTCGTTGTCAAGCGCTGGGCAGTAACAGCCGCCGCACCTGGGCCTCAGACGCCAAAGCGGCCGAAGTCACGGTCGCGGATGCGCCGCAAGAAGATGGCGCTAATGGCAAGGTCGAGGTGGGCGGCAAGGCTGTGCGTCGTGGCACAACCTCCCAAGGTCCAGACGTGCACGACTCGCCAGACATTGCTCGCTCCATCTTTGATGCCGTCTGGCGCCGCCTCGAGCGCGAGCATGGTCGCGCCAACCTCCGCTTCCCCTCGTACGTTTCACACGGGCGTGCTCAGTCGGGTTGGCAGCTGCTTGCGCTGGCCCATACAAAGGAGGTTTCTAGGAAGAGCAAGCCATAGCGAGGGCACGAGCAAACGCTTGGGAGTGTGTGTGCGTGTGTGTACGCCAGATCCGAGCGCTCACGCATGCCATCTTTCGCATCGCCGGCTCTTTTGCTCTACCCTCGGCAAATCCTCCTCTGTTCAGGACCATTGTCTACCTGAACGGCGCCCCCGGTAGGCCTCCTGTCTTCCCCTTTCTCGTAGCAACTGTACTGTACTGACGTCTGGCGCCACATGCTGATGGTATTTGCCTGTGCTTTGCACCTCAGGCTCGGGTAAAGGTACAATGGCCAAGTACTTTGTAAACGAGCTTCACCTCAACCACATTGCCACCAGTTCCCTGCTTCAGGTCAGCCAAGATTCACTACCCCTACGCCTGCGCTTCGGACTCGCTGGATAAATGCTGTATTCAATTCGATTTTTGCTCACCCCTATCTAGACACCCGAGGCACAAAAGATGAAGAGCACTTCCATGTTGGTCAACGACTCGGACGTAATTTACGCTGTCTTCAGCTCGCTCCTCAATTCCAAGCATCGCCATGGTGTCGTTGTCGACGGATTTCCCCGCACTCGTGTGCAGGCATGTTGCTGGCTTCTCCTGCCCGCTTTCTCTGCTATTTTTGTGTCTGCGTGAGCAGCTCGTCTGGTCGTTTCTTCTTCTGCCCCGCAGGCCTTGCTTGCTCTTGCTGTTTTCTTACCGTCATACTTATTTTCTCGCGAATGGCGATGCAGGTTGAGGTCATCAAACAGCTGCAGCAGCGCATGGCCGAACTCCATCGCGAATTCTTCCACACGGACCTTGCCACACACTTTCCACGTCCAAAGTTCCATGTCAGTCGCTGTGCAGGCTTTTTGACCTTACCCCAATTTTTATAGCGATTGGGGTCTAGTCTTTGTCGCAGATTAATTTTGCCTTTTTACGCACGTGTGTCTTGCGTCCGGTGCACCGGGGCCGGTAGGTTGTCATGCTGTACATTGGTGAAGAGGAGAGTGTCAAACGGCAAATGAAGCGTGGCGAGCAAGTCGAAGAGCACAATGCACGCGTATGTTTAGCTTGATTCCGATCATAAAGTTTGCACCCGCTTTATCTCGCCTTAACCACTAAACGCTTGTGACTTGAACCGTGGTCCTGGCGCGCGGCTCACACTTTGCTCTGGGCTTGTCACGCGTCGCGCCGTGCAGGTGGAAGCTTCGGGTGAGGGTCGGAAGGTGGAGAACCGCACAACGGACATTGACGAAACGCTGGCGCGCAAGCGCTACCGAATTTTCCGGTATGCCTTGGCTTTGGACGCGTTGATCGGCCCTGTTGCATCATTGCACGTCGGTCGAGCCGTTCAGCACCACCTGTGGCTGTGACCCTATGACTGATGCTGGCCTGCGGCGGTGGTCCGCGTTGTTTCTACGTAGCGAGGAAGGTTACGAGCCCATTCGGACGCTGCGATCACTTTTCAATTACCACTTTATCGCTGCCGACGGATCCATCGAGGAGGTACGACAGCATCAAGGTTCTGTTGCCGCGGTCCCGGATGACAGCACCATTCTCAATGGCATTTGAGCCCCATGCCTTCCATGGCCAGTTTGAGCTTGATTATTTGATTATTTTGTAGTTTCCCCCTTTGTTTCCGCTGCGTGTGTGACTGCTGTTCTGGCTGCTTGAGCGAGGTGGCGGCTGGGGTTTGCTATCTTGGGGCGAGCACTCACTACGCTCCTTTCAAATATGCTTCTGTCGTGGGGCTACAGGTGCGCGCGCGTGTGATGCGCGAGTTTGCGTACCAGAGCTCGCTGGAGCTGTCGGACGCGACCTTTGCCCGTCTACAGACCTTGCCTTCGGCGGAATCCATCTCTTTGCACTTTCGGGCCAACCTGGTGAAGGAGCTGGACCAATATGAGGCTCGTTCTCCGGAGCTGGTGGATGAGTGCATCACAATTATTCAGCGCGATTTCCTGCCCCAGATCCGCCTCTGGTACGCCTTCTTGGTTGGCAGCCAAGACCAAGAGCTTGTGGCCTGCCACGCAAGCTAGGGGAGATTGTAGGTGCCCCACACCAACCGCTAATCGACGCTTGGGGGCGTGTGCGTGTGTGCGTGTGCGCAGCCAATCAAGTGGTCGAGCCGTCGTCAAGAGCTATCACGACATCTTCCAGGAGCGGACCCGAGCGTTGCGAATTGTTGTGGCCATTCTTGCGGAGCGCGGTACGTGCATGCAAGCGGGGGAGGGTCTGATGTGGCTGGGCCGATCTTGGACAAGACCCGTTCATTGATGCTGCTGCGTTTGGACCACAGGGTTTGAGGTGAGCGTGCGTCGCGACGAGGTGCACATTCCGCGCGAGGTGGACGAGCACAACCGAATTCTCAATTACACGAGGTGAGTCGTGGCAGGCATGTGGGGACCTGATCTAGCCGACCTGATGCTTCTGCTTTGTTTCTCGATGTAGGAAATACGTGCTGTTTGACATCATGTTCCCCAAGGCCAAGATTTAAGAAACTGTGCGTGCACAGACAGACACGCGCGCGCGCGTTGTCACATTCTACCCCCAGCCACCCGGCGAGGCAACGGGTCTGCGAGCTCCTAAGGATTACTCTAGTGTGTGTTTTCTCCCAGGCCCAGTCAGCCGACCCCCATCAGAATTCAACCGACTCTCTGTATGTGTCCTTTTTCTTTGTTGCTGAACCATCAAGCAAAAAACGGGGCAAACATTAATCAATAGTGGACCGAACGCGGCAAGTTACGAGTGTCCCTCTTAAAAAGTTCTGCGGGCCAGAGGGGGCTGTGAACCGCGGTCCTTGGATCCTTCTCTTTCTCATTTTGACCAAACCGGTGATGTCGCTCCAAGAGTCCAACGGGTCAAGCGGGTCAAGTGGGTCGAGAGTGCTGATGATGGCAGCAACACGCACTTGTTTTTGATGCTCATGGCGATGAGTGAATCTTTTGGAGGCCCGGGCGATATCGCGAGAAGGTGGGACAAGGTTGGTTCTCCCTGTGTCGCGAAGTAATCCAATCGAGCCCATGAAGAGTGGTTGAAATCCAAGACTCCGGACAGAGTATGGCCTTGCGATGTCGCAGACAGAGAGAGGGGCAGAGAGGGCACACAAAACAAGAGAGGGAGAGAAAACGAGCGCATGCGTCAAAGAAGAATGAAAGGGAGAAGCAGAGAGAGGGAACATCCAGCGAGCTTTAATAGAGAGACAAGACATAAGAATTAAAAGTTACATGTGTACCCACAAGCTTCAGCCGCAGGAATGGGTTTCGATGGGGTTCTTGCAGGACCCATCACGAGGAGGATTATCAAAGGGATTTGTGCGCGTTGTGAATGGCTCGAAGCCTTTGTGGGAAGGACATGTGTAAACGTGGTCAAGCGGATCCAAACGTAATGGGCTCCATGCTGAAGGAAAAAAAGGGCAGCCGCGCAGCCGTGAATGTGTAACGGGACGAGGCGATATACGGTTCAAATGGCAGTCCAATGGGCCGTCGCCTTGCCAAACGGCGGTACCCCGAACATGCGGGCAGCCCAAGAGCTTTCTCTCCCATCATGTCTTGTCACTCTCATCTTTTTTGGTTCGAATTCGTCCTGAAGTATCACGTGCCAGTTGATCTAGCCTTCCTCCAAGAAATACCACCCACACAGCTGTAAGGGAAACTAAGGAAACTAAGGAAACTAAGGAAAGGAACGCAAGTAAAAGTAAAGGAAAAGCCCCTTTGCAGTTCTGCGCATGCAACAACGCCCCTCTGCTTCGCTGCTTCGTGATATGTGGCGACCTTCCCTTTGGCCAGCCAGGTCCTGACTCGTTGGGAGGTTGATCGACGTCATAACAATATTTTTTATTTTTCCCTCGGGGCCTCGCTCATTGTCTCATCACCGCCACCCGGCTGCCATTTCTCCTCTCACCGGGGCAGCATAGTGATTGAACCGCGTTCTTCCTGCCATTCCACACAGAGCAGGTGAGCTTCACATGGTCGTGCCTTGATGCGTGGTTGCGCCACCTACCGCACACACACACACACACACACACACACACACACACACACACACTCTCTCTCTCTCTCTCTCTCTCTCTCTCTGTGTGTGTCGGTGTCGCTTGACGATACTTGAGTAACACATCTCCACATTGTGCAGCGCGACGACATCTCCCAGCCGTCGTCATCCACACACACACACACACATGCTCTCTCTCTGAGTCTCTATCTGTCTTTTTGCGCTTTCGCACCCCATGGTTCTGGTTGTGCCCCTCGGCCTGCCGTCCCAAACGCCGGCGCCAAATGTGTGTGTTGTGTGCTCGTCCCCCGACATCACATGATCCGGTTGCTGGTCTCTCTTGTTTCGTTGACCTTCTTTCTCCTTTCTTTTACGTGCTAGCGCCCCCCGACCATCCATCTCATCTGATACCTGCCCCCATCTTCTCCAAACGCCTTCGGCCGTTCTCTTCGTTCAGCTCTAGGTTAGACCCCGGCCTCAAACGACTTGCAACCTGCTTCTCTGATCGACTTCCCAGTCCCAAGGCGGGTCCTCAACCCCAAAGGGTCACATCAGGTTCGTCAGAGCAAACCGCGCAACAGGTCTCCAGCCGCACCCCATACACACACACACACACACACACACACACACACACACACACACACACACACACACACACACACACACACACACACACACACACACAAAAGTTTACTAGTTGGGTTGCATGAAATCCGTCATCAACATGGCGAACCCCCACCACCTGTTGAGCTATAGGCTCAGCGACATCTCCCCCAACACACACACCAACACACGCACGGCGCTCTCTCTCTCTCTCCCTTCTCACACACAGGGACAGCGAGAGAGTCACTCGTTCTGTTTCGGTCCTGCCCAGGATCAGGCCTCGCTTCGGTCCCATCGCCATTGTGAGTCCACCTTTGCGCGTTTTTGTGTTGAGTTGTCCAAACCCCCGCCCCCCAGCAAACTGTCCATTTGTTTACTTTCATCTCCCCGACCCACCATCCTGCTCTCCCATTTCCTCTCGTGCCTGCCATCCATCAACCAATTCCATCGATCAGCACACCTCATCTTCCACCAACTGCTTGCTCTGTACCGTGCCGCACGACGCGCGGCCGGGGCTGCCCCTCACCATGTCGGCCTCCGCTGTCATCCAGGACTTGCTGCCTGAGGTGTCGGTGCCTCCCTGCAGAAAGCATCGCACCATGACGGCCCCACTCCACCCATGCCGTCTGGCCCTGCTGGCCATACTTCTCCTTGCCCTTGTCACCATCCCCTCCACGGCCTTTGGTGGCGGCGGCGGCGGCAGTCGAGAAGAGTGCGATGAAGGAGAATATCTCGGGTATGCAATCTTTTTGTGGACAGTGTCTGTAGTGCGCCACCCTCGCTTGACCTCATGAACCTTTGACTTTTTCGGGTTTGTGCACTTGCCACCTTGCCCATCGTGATCACACACCACCATGCTAGTCGTTTCTTGATCTACGAGCGGTGCTACAGTACGTTTCAACAACACGGCAACTACTGATAGGCTCGGTGTCCGATGCAACTCACTTTCGCGTGCCTGCAGCCTGTCCTGCCAACTCCTATCAGGATCAGGATGATCATCGTTCTACTAGATGCAAGTTCTGCCCCGCCGGCAAATACAACTCGCCCATCTACTACACCTCGCAGGCCAATAGCATAAACGACTGCAAAACCTGTCCCTTCGGCCAGACCAGCAATGGCGACAGGAGCAATTGCTATGTAAGGATCGGCCCAATCACCACATCCAGCAGCAATATCAGCTCACATGTGTCTGTACTGGCCTGATTGTTCCATTCATACAGAACTGCCCCGTTGGCAAGGTTGGCGCCGAGGGTGGCACATGTGTGGATTGTTTTGGCAACTCCTACGCCGACGAAACCGGCCTGGCGTCCTGCAAGGACTGCTCTACAGGTGGCTTCGTCGTTGTAGAAAATTCAAACGGTCTCAACGTTGGCTGTGAAATGTGCGACATTGGCACCTACCAGTCGGGTAACGATCACACTCAATGCCTCACTTGCCCCGAGGGTAAGCTGGCAACTTCCGAGGGCGCCACGGTCTGCTACGACTGCGACGGCGTCATTGTTGAGCAGGAGGGTCAGCTCCGCTGTGAAGTGTGCGCCGGTCGAGTCGTGGACGGAACCTGCGAACCCTGCGCCCAGAACGAATACCTTTCAGGCACTTCGTGCGTGAGCTGTCCTGTCGGCCACATTCAAAGCGCCACCGATGCTTCCCTCTGTGTGCCTTGTGCAGCTGGCACGTACCTCGCAGTCATCACCGAGGCATCGGAAACCACCTACGAGTGCAAGGCTTGCCCTGGGGGTACTTATTCAGCATCTTCTGGTGCCACACAGTGTACCGCCGTCTCGGCTGGTTACGTGGCCAGCGCCGATCAAACCAGCCAGATTGCCTGCGGCCTCGGCATGTACTCGAGCGGTGGTACTGACACGTGCCACTCTTGTCCAGCTGGCTCCATCTGCGGTGCTCAAGCTTGTTCAACCTGCACGGCCTGTACCCTTGGTACTTCATACACAAACGATGAACACATTCAGTGCTTGACTGCGAGCTCGTGCGCCAAGGGCAGCTACATTACCGCCGCTGCTACCACCTCAAGTGACCGCGAGTGCGACTTTTGCCCAGCCAACACTTACAGTGACACGCGCAACGCTCCGTCTTGCACCAGTTGCCCAACCGACACCATCTCTGGTGAAGGAGCCCAGGAATGCTACACGAGTGCTACCGCGTGCCAGCCCGGCGAGTTTTACAGCCAAGAGGCCTCTGGTTGCGAAGATTGCCCCGCAGGTAAGCACTTTTTGTCGCGTCTCGAGCGCACGCAACCACACCCCACACGATACAGTCCACAACCGTCCTTTGTATGCGCTTTCTTGCAACTCAGCAACACGCATGTCCCTTGATAGGATCATACACCAGCGGTGCTGGTCGCACATCGTGTGACAGCTACGATAACTGTCTTGCCGGCCAATACGTGACAGCCACTCCCACGCCAACTTCAAATCGCGCCTGTGCCGTTTGCCCTGCGGGCAAATACAGCGACTCTCTCAACGCGGCCAGTTGCACCATCTGCGATGCCAGCATTGAGTACTGTCCGTTCGCAGCCACAGCAGAGCCCACTGCTCAGCCTGCCCCGTGTGCAGCTGGCTCTTATCAAGCCGTCGGCCCAACCAGCAGTACGGCACGTACTTGCGTGGCTTGCTCCGTGGAGCGAAGCGAGTATCAGCCCAACGGAGGCGCGGATAGCTGCCTGACGCTGAGCACGTGTGCACCCGGGCAATACGTGACAACGTTCGCCACCTCAAGCACCGATCGTGCTTGCAGCAGCTGTGCTGCTGGCTTTACGGCCACCACCAACACGGCCACGCAGTGCAACACGTGGACCACCTGCCGCGCCGGCGAAGTACAGACGATGCCGCCCACTATCACCTCGGATCGTGTCTGCACGACCTGTGCCTCAGGCACCTTTGCTGCCAATGCAACCTACTGCCAACCTTGGTCTGATTGTCCTGCGGGCTCGTATGTCAACTACGCTCCCTCTACCTACCAGGACCGCATCTGCCGGTCCTGCACTGTAGGCACCTTCTCCACGACCGCAAACGCTGCCACCTGCACGCCAGTGACCCCCACCTGCAACGTGACCGTTTCTTGGGAGGTGCTGGGAGCCTCCTTGACCAATGATCGCATTTGCCAACCCGTTGACGTGTGCAATCCGACTGGGAATAACACCGAGTTGTGCACCTGCCCGGGCGAGGGCACCTGCTCTCAGTGCTCCTATCAAGGTGACTACAACGGCTACCTCCTCTCGTCGATTGATCAGATGCCCAATGCCGCCACGTCGTCCGATCAGCCTTCCGAGTGCGTGTCTTTAACTGGCACTGGGTCGACCTCAGATCAATGCGCCGCTCTCTGCGAAGCCAGCAGCGATTGCGTCGCCTTTTTCCTCTATGACACGGCCACAGATGACGGCCAATGCTGTCTCAAGGCCTCCTTTGATACAGGTGTCATGCAAAGTCGAATTGGTGGCTCCTTCTTCCAGCTGCTTGCCTGTGACTCGTGCATATCTGGGTATATATCCGAAGGCCTTGGCTGCACAGCGGCATCCCTGGCCCCCAACTTCACTGTGGCTGTTGAAACACTTTCTCTGAACATGAAGGTGGCTGAGGGAACCGTTCTCACCCATTTTGTGGCTACGCCTCGCTCTTCGACCAACGAATCACTCTCCATCACCTATGCCATCAGCGCCGTCTCGGACTCGGCATTTGCATCGGCCTTTGCCCTCAACAGTACCACTGGCGAGCTTTTGTTGGCCTCGAGCGTTGACGGCAGCCCAAGCGTCTTCACACTCACCATCCAGGCCAAGGACAACCGCACCGAGTGCCGCCTCGACGAAGTCCAGCAAACCGCGGGTGGCTGCGTCACGACCAAGACGGTTCAGGTGGCCGTGGTAGGATTTGCAGGCTGTCCTGCGATCACTCGCATGACCAGCTACTTGGGCGAGCGTCAGAGCGTGACCGTTGATGTTGGAACCATTGCCCTCCCACCTACCATCAGCAACCTTTTTAGCGTCGAGGTTACCCAGCCCCCCTCGTATACGCTGGCCGCCGGCGACTACCAGGTCACGTACAGCGTCGTTGAGGCGATGGATGTGGGGGCCCAACCTACTTGCGCCTTCACGATTAGTATCGTGCAGGGCTTTGAACTAACGGCCTCCCTCATTGCCCACACCTTCTCAACAACTACCCGCAAGGCAGCCGATTACATTGCTGAGAAGAGCCCGCGCGTGGACGGCGAGCTCATCCTCTCCTCCTTTACAGTTACGACGAACCTATTGGACAACGACTTTGCCTTTGGCATTGCGGGGCCCAACCAGCCTTTCAGCCTGGACCTCCCCGACGAGCTCTCGGCTGCGCTCCGGCTCTCACTGGTGTGGTGTTCTGAGGGTACTATGCCCTCCTCGGGTTACAATCTGCTTCCTGCGGAGGTCTCTCTCAATGGCGCTACTAGCGAGCTGACTTTTACAGATGGCGGCTCGGGCTACACCGATGACCTTGCCTGCTTCCGGGTCCAAGCTACATCGCAGACCTTTACCGGCCGCATGTCCTGGACGACCATCGACGTGAACATGCCGTTCTCCAGCAATAATCCCAATGCAGTACCAGAGCCGACTCGTCGCCGCCGTGCCTTGACAACATATTTCCCGGCTGACGGATCGTCCGTGTCCATGCAATACAACTCGACCGATGCCGGCATCTTCACCGAGGAGCCGGGGCCCTACCTGACGCTCTCCGACATCATTCCGCCCTACTTCCTGGGCTGCCCAGCCAATCAATACGCCACGGCCTTGGCTCCCAATTACACGGTTGCTGTCACTTGGACAGAGCCCATCGCCTTTGATAACGTGGCCCTCGACGAGGCCACGTTGCAGCGCAGCCATGCCCCCGGGGACTACTTTTCCGTTCTCAACTCCCCTCACACCGTGACATACGACATTCGCGACGAGGCGGCTCTCGCAGCGGAGACGTGCTCTTTCCGCATCTACGTGTCGTACGAAGAGGACCCCGTCACCGGGTTGGCCGCGGACATGGTGGCACAGCCCCGTGGCGTGATTGTGGATATGCCACAGTACGATCCCAGCGTTGTCGAGAAGGTTGCCCTGTTGGACGCAACGGCTCAGCGCCTGCCGTTCTCTTCCAATCTCGGAACGAAAACTGGTCTGCACTTTGATATCAACACCAAGGGCAGTGACCCCATCATGATCCGCCAGACTGAGACGCTACAGGCTTACTTCTTTAGGTTTGATCTCACTTGGAACTCGGCTTCAGGTGCCCCCACGGCCTCGGGCGCCACAGCCACCTTTGAGCTCGTTAACGAGGATGGCTCAGAAATCTCGTGCCCCGAACTGCAAGGCGTTCAGCCTCTGCGTGGCAGCACCATTCGCATCGATCCCAACTCTGGTGCCATCGTCTTTCAAGCAAGCTCCTTGACTTATGACTGCGCAGTCGACTTTGACACGATCACAGTGAACCTTGACTGGCCTGCCGTCGATCTGGGCACCTCTCAAACTCACGTGTACCAGCTCACCACGACAAGCAGCGTTGATATCATCCTTCTTCACGATGGCACGGAGTTGGAAGTCGAGGATGGCCTGCGCGCAGCGGTCATGTTTGACGACATTCCCCCAAGCATCCGCAGCTGCCCCACGTCAACCAGCTTTTCTGCTGTGCAGAACACCAACTATGGTATTCGTTCCTGGACCCTGCCAGTGTTTAGTGACGCGCGTGGGGTGCGCTTCTTGCGTCGTTTTGGCCGCTTTGGCTCCTCAGGTCCTTGGGTTGAGCTCGTTGATGGTGTCAATGCCGACGTCAGTGGTCGTAGCGTTCCCTTCTCGGTGGGCTCAACCACTGATCAGGTGCAGTTGACACTTGAGCTGGCCACGGCCCCAGCCTTTAACATTCTCTACGAGGTCGAGGATTGGTTTGGCCTGACCAGCAACTGTTCCTCCTCCCTTCGTGTCATCGACACGCAAGCCCCCGACCTCACGCTGCAAGTCATGAATACATACAACCTTTCAGCCAACTCAGCCACCGTCACCGTTGATCGCGATGACTTCATCTTGGACATGCAGGACAACGCCAACTTGGGCGTGTCTGTTGTGGAGCCACAGCCTACCTTCGACCTTGGCGTGGGTGTGCACAGCGTAACGGTGCGCGTCCTCGATGCCTGGGCTCGCCAAGCAACCGGCACTGTGGTCATCAACGTTGAAGATCACGTCGGGCCTACCATCCGATGCTTTGCGCCCAATCTCGTTGAGACGAAAACCGGTACCACCCGAGTGGTCAACTACACCCGTGCCGAGGCCTCCGATAACGATGCCGTTGCCAATCTGACCTGTTCGCATGAACCTGGTGATTCATATCCCATTGGTCGCACGGCGGTCGTTTGCAACGCAACAGACATGTCCGGTAACTTGAACTCGTGCGAGTTTGTCGTTGTCGTGGATGAGATTGCCGTTCAGGAAAGCCGCAACGGCACCCTGGCGTCGGCCTCGAATGCATCAAGCACCATGACGATTGGCGTTGCCGGAGCGGTCGCCTTTTGCTTGGTATTGGTGATCGTTTTTCTCGTGCTGCGGGCCCGTTCCCATGCGCGCCGACCCGCCGACTGGAACTCAGTTTTCAACATGATTGAGCAGTTGAAGAACGGTGATGATGTTCGCATTCCTCGCGAGCTCAAGCGTGCCAATCTGACCATGCTGGAGGAGTTGGGCCGTGGTGCCTTTGGTTTGGTGTACAAGGCGCTCTTTGAGGAGTCACCCAATCCTGGCTTTTTGGTGGCCGTCAAGTCTCTGCATCACACTGCCGGGGTGTCAGACCGCCAAGAACTGTTGGAGGAGGCGGCCGTCATGGTGCAACTAGATCACCCCAACGTTGTCAAGCTGGTGGGCGTTGTCACGGTCGGCGAGCCGCTGCTTGTTGTGCTGGAGTACTGCGAAAAGGGTAGCCTCAAGTCGTACCTCGAAAACAACCCGGATGTGTCCGAGTCACAAAAGATTCGCTTCTGCAAGCAAATTTCCCTTGGCATGGAGCACATTCACGAAAAGAACTTTGTTCATCGTGATCTGGCCGCGCGTAACGTGCTGCTGGATGCCCTCATGCGATGCCGCATTGCTGACTTTGGTCTTGCACGCGAGGAGAATGATGGTGCCGATGCCTACTACCGCTCGCGCTCGGGCAACTTGCCGGTTCGCTGGACGGCGCCCGAGGCTCTGGATGAACGCAAATTTAGCGAGTCGACAGATGTTTGGGCTGCAGGCATCCTGTTCTACGAAATCTACACCAAGGCTGGTCTGCCATACGACGGTTGGAGCAATCAGCGCGTTTGGGTTGAAGTGTCTGCAGGCTATCGCCTCCCGTGCCCCGAGAGCTGCTCCAAGGCGGTTTATGATTTGATGTTGGCATGCTGGGATGAGACGCCCGGTTTCCGCCCGTCATTCGGCAAGCTGGCCGAGCAATTGTCCGACCTCATCACCGACGATGTGGAGGGTGGCTATCTCCGCATCAGCGATGCCGATAGCCAAGGCACCTCAGCGCAAGGCTCGGAGTTGTACGACAACGGCGGCCAAGCAGAGACGCGCCTTCAGCAGGTCACCTCGCGCGTGGTGACCAAGGATGACGTTGGGCAACGCGTGTATGTGGAGGGTTACAACACGATGGGAACTCTGATGTTTTACGGCCCGCACCAAAGCAAGGCTGGCCTGCGTGCGGGTGTGGTACTCGACAAACCTATTGGCAATAACGATGGCACTGTTGGCGTAAGTGTGCCCTCGGGTCTTTGCTTTCAATTTTCATGTGCTTGTGGTTGTGGAAAATTGCTGCCCCTCTTACCTTTTGACGTATCTTGCCTGGCTCCCCTTTTTCTCTTGATCACAGGGTCACAAGTATTTTGATTGCCAGAGTGGCCACGGCGTGCTGGTCAATGTATCCAAGGTCTCCCTGGCAGAGCCCCTTCAGCCTGAAGGAGAAGATTTTGCAGCGCATTATGATATGGGCAACGGTGAAGATGAGGTCGATACGACGGAGAACTTTAGCGATGCCCATGCACTGTATGATATGGGTCAATCAGAGAACGTGATTGAGGAAGATGAATCGGAAGAACCTCCCTCTGGCTTTTCCACGCTGGATTCGACTCAGCTGGATACGGCACAGGCCACCATTGGCACCGATGCGCCGGCCCTTCAGATCAACCAGATGTTTGAAGAGTCGGCTCTGGAGGGCCTGACTGCGTTTGGCTTCGATGAACCTGATGATGTGCAAATGCACCAGCGGGAGTCAGTGCCCACGCACCCATCAAGCACCGCCGATGTTGGTCGTCGCGTCCTGGTCGAGGGATACGGTGAAGGCGTTCTCAAGTACTTTGGCCCGCACATGACAAAGCGGGGCCTGCGTTGCGGTGTTGCATTGGACGAGGCCATCGGCAACAATAATGGCTTCATCGGCGACCATGCCTACTTCACCTGCCCTGATAAGTGCGGCGTCTTGGTCATCCCCACAAAGGTGACTTTGTTGTAAGCTCGCTCTATATGATTAGCATGCCCGAGTTTGTTTTGCCGGCGATGCCTATTGGGCTCGGTTCGACCTCATCAGCAGGATATTAGAACTGCTGCTGAGGGTCTCCCATTAGTTGTTCGCTTTTTCTTTTTTTATCCATTTGGTGTCGATGTTTTCCATTGAGTGTGTTATGTGTTATTGCATGCGTGGTGTTTTTCATTTGGCTTGGGGAGTTTAGGATACGAATGATTTTTAACCAATTGATTGATAATGAGCCCAACCCAAAACTTGAGCATGCCCCTTCCGACGACCGTAACTCAGATGCGCCAAAACTTCTAGTGCCACGTGGCCACCGCGGCCTCAAGGGCCTGTCGCAGTCGTTTGACCTATGTATTGTTCATGAACGTGTCACGCCATTCATTTTGATGAGTTTCGGATATAGACAAGTGTCGCTGCTTGGTCGATTGCAGAGCGATGCAGAGAAGGGTTTAACGGTGCGAACCGTGGCCTGATGAGTAGAATTTCCAGCAACGTTGCCGTAGATGCCATCATAGTCAAAGTCTCGTCCATCAAAGTCAGACAAATCGTACAACTCTTCGGCCTGTAGCCGGGACCAGTCCACCTACGGAAGCCAGCAAGCACTTCCTCAGCGGTTTTTTTTTTGTTTCGTTTTCCAACCACACGACATGTTCTCCAGGAGCAGCGCGAGAGATCAAACGCAAACGAAGCCACACCCGCATGGTGCTGTTGTCAAAGGGGACCCAGGCGGTGTAGCGGTAGTTGTGATCACGGATGGTATAACCAATGTAGTCAAACTGCGAGACGTCGACATATGCACAAGCGTTGCTGTTGCATTGGCTTACCTATGAACGTGTGTGAGTGATTCAGCCATAAAGCAAGGTTGCATGATTGCGCGGGTATCGCCCCCCCCCCCCCC
>NW_001865046.1:796168-800830 GCF_000002865.3 Monosiga brevicollis MX1
GACAAGATCTTGGGGTCTCACGTTGTACTCTGAAAAGAAGTGGCAGTTGCATCGGCCTATCTGGACAAAAGAGTATTAAATACTCAAATTTGCTGGCAGCGTTGTTGGATCGTCAAAGACGGCAGCCAAGGACGTGCCTTGCACGTCCTCCTCAATCTGGTCATTGCACAAACACATGAGACGCGCCTTTGTAGCTCTTGGAGTGAGGTGTCCGCTGCTGACCTGATCCTGGTTAAAACCAGCCAACTCTGCAAGCGTGCGATAGAGGTCCACCAACTCTGCTTTCACAATGGTGCGTTGGCCTTGCGAGGACGGTTTCCATGGCACTCGAATGATGAGCGGCACGTGTACAGCAAGCTCCGAGTCTGTCTTCTTGCTCCATTCATTCAACTGTAGACCCAAGCAAGGAGTGCATGAGCTGTCGGCGTGCGGTGCACAGCAAGTCAGTTGTTGAAAACTCAAGGCCTGCCTCCATGGATAAAACATGATACCTCGCCGAGTTGATACCCATGGTCTAGTTATGATGGTTTATTGGGCGTAGCGCAACACGTGAGCACACTGTTAGCAGAGTTGAGTTACGCACGGTTGCTTCGTTTGATAGAGGCCCACCTGAGTGGAATACAACGATTGTGTTGTTGGCTTGACCCAGCTCTTCCAGCTTTTGAAGCGCCTGTCCGAGCATGTGATCCGAGTACGTGATGGCGGCCATGTACCTGGATGGGATGCAGAAGAAGGCCAAACGTTGTCACCAAAGTGCTTGAAGCGAGTTGTGAGCATGCGACTCATGAATGCGATTGATGCGCCTACCAGCGGCGGTATTCATCAGTGCGATTGCTGGGGATGATGCAAGTGGGGCAGCCGTGGGCAGGGTCTGTGATGTCACCGTCATTCCAATTGCCCGCCATAAAAGGCCCATCGGTGGCAGGCCCTGGGTGCTTGGGTGATTGCACAGCGTCGTTTGACCCGGGAGGATATACTTCCGGACCATAGAAGCCAGCCGGCACTCGGTAGGGGGCATGGGGGCGATGGACGCCGATGGAGACCCACCAAGGCTGGCCCGAGTTGACGGCCAGCTCCAGGCGCTTCAAGCCCTCGGTAAGCGCTAAATCCTCGTCCTGTTCTTATCATAGCAACGGTATGTAGTGGGAGGTGAGGCGGATTGAAATTAAGAGTTTTGTGTGATGTCGTGGCGGGGGAAACAGGTGGAAAGATGAGACGCACGGTGTATGGGTTGGCAGAGGAGTTGGTGATGCCGCAATAGTTGTTGAATTGGCCCGTCTCATCACCTGCTCCACATTGAATCCAGGCCGTTTGGTTCGATGGGTATGACCAGGACTTTGGGTCGTCCATGCCGTCATGATAAATCTGAAGGTAACAGTACGCAAACCCCAAAATGATCAGGGTGTGTGCGCATGGTTGGACTTGCCCACAAGAAGCCATGCAGAGGGCAAGAACTGGCCCAGCTCAAATAGCATGGCACAGAGCGCCGTGTCTGATGTTTGAGCAAAAGAAGACAAGTCAGGATGGCCGCTGCGTAAACCCACCTTGCCGGCTGAGGTGGTAAAGTAGCCACGGTCCTTGAAGAACTAAAGGGTCAAGTGTCTATGTGTGTGAGGCCGGCGTGGACTCGAGGAGGGGGTAAAGGGCCCAGGGCATGGGGTGGGGGCATAGTTGAGTGGCACAAAGCAGACCTCGGGCATGGTGGTCCAGTTGGGATGAAAATCTCTAAACTTGTGCATAAAATTGAGACATCCCGTGCGATCGGGCCGACGACCGGTCATAAAAGACTGAAGGGAGAAATGAGACTGCATGAGCCGCCCAAGGTGCAGGTCACGCAGTCGGAACAAAACATAAAAAAAAAGGAAATTGCAGACGTTGCGACTGGGCGCACAATAGGCAAATTGCGTTGATGCAAAGTCGAATTGTAGCCCACTGGCGGCCAGGGCGTCAAGGTTGGGTGTGATCATAAAGTGGTGGCCATAGGTGTTCAACTGAAATCCATGTGATGGACAAAAGAGATCCATTGCAGGTGAGTGGAGACAGATATTGGGCAACCTAGGCTCGCTTCACGGTTCGGGAGTCAATTGGCATTTCAGCTGCCCCTGGCTCAGACTGTGGCCGACAAAGCTAGAAATGTGCAGTCTCACCTCACTGCGCATGTCATCGGCGACCAGATAGCTGCGGCAGCCAAGAGACATCAAAGGGTCATGGTCAGTTCCGGCGCATCAAGTCGAGCGGTGGGCCCAAGGCCAATCTGGCTCAATCGCGACAAAACACAAGACATCATCGAGGCTGAGTGCAACGGCGATTGGACGATGGGACGAAGGGGACGCACAGGATATTGGGCTGCTCCATGCTCCACACGCCGTTTACGACCGCCTATTGTCCAGATCCAAGCCAAGTTAGGTGAGAATAGAGTGAACCGCAACAGGTGGCCTGTTTTCGTTTCTGGCGTTGTCCGTCCCCACTGCATGCCGTATACCAAGAAGACAAGGCCCGTCGCCATCGACACTGCCGTTTGTGACACGGTCATCGCGTCTGATCGATCGGTTCCACTTTGTTGATGTTTTCCTGTTGTTGCTAGTGATGACAAAATTGTGGGTTGCGAAATTTTGAGCTTTGAGAGAGAGAGAAAGAGAGAGAGAAAATTGAATTGGTTTGAGAGAGAGAGAGAGAGAGAGAGAGAGAGAGGTTTGAATTGTGTGGCAACTGCGAAACGCAGCTGTAGAGAAAGAACTCTGGACCACAGTGGCAAGCTGCAATGAGGGACGTACAGACCCCATCCCATGACAGACAACACCAGGCAATATAGAAAGAAAGAGAAGAAGAGGGCAAAAAGAAAAAAAGGCTTGCACAAAAAACAACAACAAAAAAAACTGAGAATCACAATTGACCATGGCCATTGGACCAAGGGCGTCGACGCGCGCAGGAGCGAGCAGAAGGGCCAGAATAACAAAGCATATGCACACGTCGATCATTTATAACAGACAAGTTGTTAAGAAGAAAAGAGAAAGGAAGAGTGGATCAAACAGGCAAGAGGAAAACCAGGACAAACAAACAAACAACCAAAGCGGCAGCACACAGACTGGCAGGGCAGCGGTTGCTGGGTAGCAAGCCGTTTGCATCGAGCAGGCTCAGCACATGCAGACGGATAAAATCAAGCCGAACCAGACCAAACCAAACGTCTTTAATTGATGAATGTGCTCATTCAAGTACCGTCAGTGCCCACATGGCCGCAAAAGAAAAGGTTTAGATGAGCATACCCTTTTGGCGCAGGGCCTCGAGGCGGGATTGGACCGGCGTGAGCTCGCTGGTGGTGTCGTACTGCTCAGCTGCAAACTGATTGCGATCGTTCCACTCAGCCAGGGATTGCTGGTAATTGATAAGCCACTGCTCTTCTGCTGCCTGCAACATGCTCTTACGCTCCGAAAGCGAGAGCGAGATGATGGCACGGGCTTGCGCGGCGCTGGCCTCACCACGTGCCAGCTCTTCTCGCTCAAGCGCCTTGCGGGCTTCCTCAATTGCAGCGCGCTCACGCTCCTCCTCCTCCTGCTTGGCTCGATCGGCCGCCTCGGCAGCATCACGCAGCGCTTGTTGCTCGGCCTGGCTAGTGGCAAGTTGCTCCGCCTTGGTCGACTCAGTCTTGAGCAGCTCATTGAGGCAGTCATAGACGGCACGGTAAATGAAGATGTATTGCATCTACACACCAGGTGGCGGGCACGCAAGAGGTGAACAAAACGTGGACCTTGTGAGTTGCTGGTACAGTATTGGGATTGAAGGCACAATTCTTGCCGATCCCATCAACCTGTCTGACCCAGCTCAGCCTAGTCCCGGAGCTCAATCGAGAAGCGCCCGCTAAATATCAGGATTGGGCACGTTGCCAATACATACCTCTGTTTGCACCATGTAATTGCGGCGGAGACGCATGTCGCGGACCACTGCGTCAACATTCGGCATGCCACCCATGTCAAGGCATTGCTTGACCAGGGTATCAATAGCAATGTAGGTGCCCGTGCGCCCGACGCCGGCACTGCAGTGGATGACAATGGGCACGTCTTTGTTGGGGGTACCGGCATTGACGGCATTGCGGAAGCCGAGAAGCTCGGCTGTCGTCAGAGGGACACCGTGATCGGGCCAGGAGGTATAAGCAAATTGTTTGACGGTGCGCTCTTCACTGTTGCAGCGTACAAGAAATGTGCGTACAACAAAGTGGCGGTGAGCCTCGGCACGAAGGTGTGTGACGGTGACGTCGCCATAGCTGAGCGTTTGCGTAGGCGGTGTGGAGGTGGGGTCGGGCCAATAGCGATGGCATTTGATGCGGCCCTTCTCCACTTCATGGGTCACCATGACGATGGTGCAAGCGTTTTGCTCCCAGACCATGCGCCAAAAGTCTAGAAAAGAGTTGGGGACTGGTCCTTGAGAGGCGATGTAGCCATTGGGTTGTTTGTAAGCGTCGACCCAGCTAGCGTTGATGTAATCGGTGGAAGGATCATCACCAATTTGGGACAACTTGACACGGCCGGCATCGTAAGCCACAATATTGCCGTAACGGTTTTTGAGGAGGTTGGGGTTGGCATATGAGGCAGTGGCCGGCTGGTCGCGACCAATGTCGTAAAAGTCCTGATAACGCATGTGATAGCCCGTGTTGGTTCCTTCGTCCCA
>NW_001865046.1:800880-806747 GCF_000002865.3 Monosiga brevicollis MX1
CCAACGGCTGAGTCTTGCTCGTCTTCAACCGTGTCCACTTCGTGAAAGAGGATTTCCTGTGAAGCAGGGCGGGAAGCGCGCTGACCCGGGAGGAGCTGGGCAGGGGCACCTCGCAGCGAGGATCTTACAAAAAAAAAAAAAAAAAACCAAAACAGCAAGGCCATGAGCAACCTCGAGAGGAGCCAGGGGAGAGCAATTGGATGGTTGCACAGCCAGGGCAAAAAGACATGTACCGGCTGCGACTGCGAGAGAAGGTGGAGGTGGCTTCATTTTGGCTAGAGCGCGGTGCGACGGCTATTGGTGTGGTAATCAGGCGAATCAAGGCGGAAGGACAAGAAAGTGAGAAGGGCTTGTGAGCAGAGAAGAATGATGCTGACATGGGTGGAGAGGGCGGCGCCAAGACGGGACATACGAGGAGGAATGGCGGGTTCAATGACCACTGTGGCTTGCTGAGGAGTAGGTGTGTCATCGACTTGCTCGACTACGGCCAAGGCGGCTTCTGACTCGGCCTCTGGGTTGGATTCGGGTGCAAGTTCGGGTTCGGATTTGGGCTGGGCAGCTTCTGCACTGGGGGTCTCGATGGGTGCTTCTGGCTGGGGCTCGGCAGAAGGTTCTGGTTCTGGTTCAGCCTCACTGACCGCCTCAGCCCGGGGCTCAGCCTCGGTTTCTATGGAAGTTGTGGGCTGTTCTTCCGGTGCAGGAGCCTCGGGTTCGGGCTGGGTCTCGGGCGCAGGCTGAGTTTCAGGTTTGGGTTGAGGTTCGGGAGCCGACTGAATTTCGGGTTGTTTCTCAGGCTCGCTTTGAATCGCGGCAGGGGTCGGGGCCGGGGCAGGAGCAGGAGCAGGGTCTGCGTCGGTGTCGGTCTTGTCTTTGCTCTTTTTCTGGCCCTGCTTCTTGGCCAACTTTTCGGCGGCCTTGCGCTGTTTCTCGGCAAGCTTGTCAGCTGCCTTTTGCTCCTTCTGGCGCTTCTTCTCCTCGGCTTTGAGGCGCTTTTCTTCCTTTTTATCGACAGGAGTCGACATGGCGCCGGCGTTGCTGCGGATCATGATCCAGAACAAACCTGCTGGCAGGCCATATGGGGTTTGTGAGCGCACGGCAAGCAAATCAAGGGTGTCATGCCATCAATCATTGGCCAACTTGTCCAGATCACCAGGGCCCAAACCCACCGCGTGCAACCAAGGCCCACTCAGCCGGGCCTCAGGAATCAGAACTCGCAACGTGGGGTAGAATACACGAGTTGGCACAGCACCACGACCAGCCCGCAGCCTGGACTGACCCGCCTTGCAGCACGTTGAGAGGCCGAACAAGTCCTCACCCCACCACCGCTCGAGCGAGCGAGCGAGCAGCCAGGATGATTGGGCAGACAGGCAAGCAGTGCCGGAACAGTGCGCCAAATCCAAAAACACGGGGGGAAACAGCGAGGCAAAGGTCCCGAATCGACCAGCGCAACGGCCAGGCACGAACAGGGGACAGCCACCCAAGACAAGACAGAGAGGGGTAGAAAACAGGGAGAACCACCCACACGGGCAAACTCGGATGCCGGGAGATGTGAGAGAGAGAGAGATGTGTGAGAGAGAGATGTGTGAGAGAGAGTTTGAGAGTTTGAGAGCGATTGAGAGAGAGAGTTTGAGAGAGGGGGTTTGAGAGAGAGAGAGAGTTTGAGAGCGAGAGAGTTTGAGAGTTTGAGAGAGAGGGTTTGAGAGAGAGGGTTTGAGAGAGAGAGTGAGAGAGAGTTTGAAAGCGAGAGTTTGAGAGAGAGTTTGAGAGAGAGAGAGAGTTTGAGAGAGAGAGACAGAGAGACAGAGAGAGAGATAGAGACGGTCCCGTCCCTATGTGTGTTGTGGGCGGACGAGCGCGCGCGGTATGGGAAATGTGTCCGTTTGAAGAGGGCTGGATCGGTAGTTGATGTAGATAAAGATCTACTTCTGGTAGATATCGATGAATATAACACTGAAAAAACATTGGAAGCTTAATAGGTAAATGTTGTAAAAGATTGGATTCTTGCCGACCTGCCGAGCAATGTCAGCATATTTCCACTTTTGTTGATGGATTTGGATGTGATCTGCTTCATACTTCGCACTATCGGAGTGCTGATCGTATCACTGCTCAACGCCTGCACTGCCTTTTGCTGCTCAACTGCCTCGGCAGTCAATTGGAAAGGCACAGCCACTTCAGGCCACAACCTGGCAATGAGGCAGTGCCCAAGGCAGTCCATCAGTCAGGCGGCGAGGGCCCCAAAGACCAAAAGGATCGGGGTCGCTGTTGATTGCATCACACGATCAGGTCGAAATTCGGCGGGAAATGATTTTCTAAAACGATATACCATCAAAAATACAGGTAAAATGATAGTGTTTGACGACCCCTCCTCTGAAACGGAATTGTCGACACTTCTTGTTGATGTTGACGGGAGTATAACACAAACGCGTATAAATCCCCTCAAAACTATAGCGTCTCCGGTTTTGCGCGTCCCTTTGGGATTTCGTCTGGGTCGTCGTGGTGTGCGCGCTGCTGATGCCCGCGCGGGTCGAAATGGCAGCGCCGTTTTGCAAATGCAGCCTTTCGTGTTTGCTCTGGAAAAGGCTTCCGACCATGTCCAAGGCATCATTACTTTCCTCTACATTTCCTTGACGCCGGCGGTTGAACGGAAGGCAGGCCCTATCTTTCCAACCCCCTTCGTCTGTAAACGTTACAAAAAAGTTTTTTTTTTCCCCTTTGTCTTTCTGTGTGTGTGTGTGTGTGTGTGTGTGTGTGTGTGTGTGTGTGTGTGTGTGTGTGTGTGTGTGTGTGTGTGTGTGTGTGTGTGTGTGGTGTGTGTGTGTGTGGTGTGTGGCAGTTTTTTTAATTTCTTCGCGCTTTGTGACGCTGCCGGTTGATGTTGCTGGGTGCGCGCTTTGGGTTGCCTGCTGAAAGACAGATGCGATCATTTCGCTTTGACTAATCGATTGAGACCAATCGGTTGTTGCGCAGTGCCTCTGGAAAACGCCTCGCCGCTCGTTTCGTGGCTTGGTTGCCGTCAATAACCGGCTACTACGCAAGCCCCCTTTTTTTTTGCTTGACGAACAGACCACCTGACGTCTTGCACCTGCGGTTTTGTGCCCGCGTTCAGGTAGACGCTTTCCACGTCTGGCGTGGCCTGAGGGTTTCTTCTGCCCATTTCTTAACGGGCCCGTTTTGCATTTTTCTTTTCGCCTTTTCGAAGACCGCCGCCTTCAACACGCTCAAACGTGACCAATCACACACAACTGCGCAGGCGAAAGAAGTTCTTTTCGCGCTGAACTATTCCCTTCGGCGTGCGCGTGCGTCTCCTACAACTTTGGCCTCCTACAACTTTGGTCTGTTGGTCGATTGATTGTTTCAACTCGACGCGTGGCCCTCCTCTTCGTGAATCGGCCTTGTCCTTAACGTTGGCTATCCCACCCCTTTGGTTTCGGTTGGAACCTGTCACACGACCAAAGCCGCCCCCGCCCCTTGCTTGGGTTTGGCAACCCTGGTATCCTTTGACAAAGGAGAGAAATCTTCCGCAAAGAAGTGATCTTGATCACTCTTACGGCTTGATTCGGCGAGTCGCATAGCTTTTTTCATTTGGGTACATACCCTCGTTGAATGCTCTTTTGCCCTTTTCCATTATTTTGATCCTGACTCGAACTGACCATTTGTGCCTCTCGTTGCTCCCTCTCCGCAACGATCTGTCATTACGTTCAATGATGGCTGATGTACAGTCCCAAGTGGCGCCTGCCACTACCGCCGCACCGGCAGTCACTGCCACGCCGGCACCACCTCAAGATGCACAGGCTTCCACGAACAACAACCCGGGCGATTCAACACTCCCTCCGGCCCCTGCACAAGGATCTGCCACCAAGAAGAAGACGCGCCGTGGCACGCGCGGAGCGCGTCGCAACCGTAAAGGTCACTGGCGGCCATATTCAGAGCTCACCTGGGAGGAACGTCGTGATCTGGAACTGCGAGATGCTGCCAAGTATGATCAGCCCGAAGAAACACAGGAGGTACTCGTCGAACAGCCTCGCCGCAAACGGGCCAAACGCCGCGGTGCTAGCAGCACGCACAAGCACGGCGATCAGACTCGTACCGATGGCGAGGGTAACAACTCCAAGTCGGGCAAGCGCAAGTCTGGCCCAACCACCGAGACAATGTTGGTTCCCGCCGCTCCCCGCCTAACCGCTGGCGTCATCATGGAGGAGCGAGAGGCTCGCGCCGACGCCGCTATTTTTGATCCAGAAGCTTTGGAGAACGATGAGCTTGATTTTGAACAGATGCTGCAAGATCGCCACTCAGACGGGAGCACCACGGAGGATGAGTTTGACGAGGAGCTCACCAACACCCTGTTTGAAGATCTCGAAGGCCTTTCCCGCCAAGAGCTCATGGCGCGCATTGTGGACCAGGACACTCAGATTGCACGCCTCAAGCAGCGCGTTGCTCAGCTTGCCACCCGCCGCAGCCCGGATTCTATGGATTCCACATCCTAGGTGGCTTATCCACCTTGTCATGTCCACGGCATTCACATCTGGCTGAGCCTGCTTGATGAATTGCATCTGGTGGGCACGAACTTCTCTCAAAGTGGCTTAATCAACTGGTTTGATGGCTACGCAATGAGCTCCCAGCACCGCGTCATGCCTTTGGTAGCCTGTTGCTCTTAAGCAACAACTTGAGCGGAAGTTACAAGGTCTTGGCGCGCCAAGTTTTGCGCCTTGTGTGAGTCCTTTGCATCGTACACCGTGTGCCTTGCGCGACTCGTCAAGTCTTGCCCGGTGATGTTTGGCAGAAGTCATCTGATCCTGTTGTGCGCACCTCAGTTTTGGGGCTGGGCTAGCATAGCAATCCATGGGCTGGGTTGGAACACCCGCTCCGCCCATGTTGTGGTTTGCAGCAACTGTTCGAGCCAGACTGATTGCATTGCACTCGAGGTTTGTGAGCTGCTCCGTTGACCTGACGGTCTTGTTTCCTGGTTGGAGTGTGCCGTCTTGTCGCTTGCTGCTGTTCATATGAACCCATGCACTTCATGTTTTCGTTGAATGTTTGTTTCTGTGGTTGTCTTGTGTTTTGTGTTCCTGACAACGCCTCTCTACTCGGAGGTCATGACGACGCCCTGATCTCAAGCCAGCGTATTGCTTTGTCATGTTCGCGTAACAGCAAAGAGATGTTGCCTGCAGCAGCACACTTGGCTGGCTGCGAGCGCCCAAGCCATGTCAGTTCACCTGTTGAAGGCTTACTTACCGCTGGCAGTGAACGTAAGTCTTTTTTCTCCGGACAACGATAAGGAAGTACATGTTCTAATAACTGATACGTTTTCATAATCGAAATTTTTTTTTTCTTTCGACATGTGAATCGGTTCGCGCATCAGCCTTTTGCCTTCCATCATCATGCAGATCATATGCTCAAGTAAAATTACAGTAGCGGTTCCGTCTCATGAACAAAGAAATCTTCAACGCCTTGTTTACCATATAGTCAGGGTAGAAGATCTGCACTACTTGCTATCTAAGGTGTTGGTGTCGTGATCATCCTCCTCGCTGTCATCGTTGTCGTTGGCAGCAGTGCGCAGGGCCTCGATCGCCTCCAAATTGGGCAGCAGTGTAGCGATCATGCCGGTGCCATATCCTCCTGAAAACCAAAGTGTGCAGATGGGGAGCGACATGTGAGGGGCAGCCGGGTTACGACGATGAAAGGTGGAGGACAAAGCTGGGCAGAGCGATGCTTGGTGCCATGACGCACCGGTGGATTTGGGGGCCTCTTCCAGCGCCGCAATCTCGTTCATCTCGTCTTGAATCCTGGCAATGACTTGGGCTTGTTGCTGTTCCGAGTAGAAGGATGTGAGGGGACAAGCTCAATCATTCGCGAGCAGGAAACAGAGA
>NW_001865046.1:806818-807845 GCF_000002865.3 Monosiga brevicollis MX1
TCGAGGAAAGACTGGCACGCGGGTATCAAGAGGGCATCATGTGCGCACGGCACTGACGAACCTCCTTGTCTCGAGCTTGACCCTTNCGGTGTTTGATGAAGAGCCGCACTTGATTGCCCTTTGTGAGAAACTTGCGGATCTGCTTCAGCTTGATACTCAGATCGTGCTCGGTAATCCAGGCTAGGTGTGTGTTTGCCGCCCAGTTGTCCATTCGGCACAAGCGTACAGAAAGCAAGCGGTATTATGTGCATCAGTACGGCAAAGACCTCATGACGAGTAGACTCGCATGATCACACCACACCCTTACCGGTCATTTGAATTTCTTTTTGAGGAAACTTTGATGCTGGCCGCTTGGCATTATTCTTATTTGAAGCTGCTTCGCGTGCCTGCACTTGCACACCATGAGACGCGCCGAGCAGTCTCATTGGAGCAGGTAAAGCGGGCGGATGGAGCCGACTGACCTTTTGTTGACGCTCTCGCAAATGGGTCGTGGTCATAAGGCGGCAAACGGGCGGCTTTTGAGAGACCAAGACCACCGACAGACTGTTTTGGCGGGCATGACTGATGGCTCGCGGAGCCGTAAACTCGCCGAGCTGCTCGCCATCCACGCCGATCAGCAAGAAAGTGTTGGGCAGCATGTTCTTCTTGCTGCTGTCCTCCACCTCAAACTTGACCTTTTTAGCCGCCAGCGGGCGCAGTGTGTGCAGCGCTCGACCCATGACATTGCTGGTCCACGTGTTTCCCAGAGACACGCTGGCCCTCGCCGTTACCCTCGTTCCGGCAACTGACAGCACAAGCGTCCGGCCGGCCGAGAGGCAACTCCAAGCGCTTGCCGCGCGCTGTGCCGGTCCTGCTGCTAGCTTCCACATGTTGCAAATCGTCTACGACTACGCACAAGCACCTATGAGCAGCCCTCTCCTATTCCTATCAAAAAGCTGGGCAGCCTCGAGCATGGCAGAGACCCTTCCCCAGCTCCAGCCAGTTTCAGTCAAAACCACAAACCTGCAGCAAAAAGAAAAAGAAGAGA
>NW_001865046.1:807895-812187 GCF_000002865.3 Monosiga brevicollis MX1
TGAGAGAGAGAGAGAGAGAGGCGAGCGAGCGAGAGAGAGAAAGAGAGAGAGAGAGAGAGAGAGAGAGAGAGAGAGAGCGAGAACGAGAGTGTGTGTGGTGCAGATTGTCAGATAAAATAGATGAGCTGGGCTGTTGCTGTGTGGTGACCAAGGACATTGTCAAAGAGGCGTAGCGCAGCTCTGTATAGGGCGGTGGGTGCCCGGGGGGTTGTTGTTGTTGTTGGTGTTGCTCGTATTGGCCGTCATCAACCATGGCGTCGTCGAGTGGGCGACGGCCACCGGCTTTTGATTCGGACGAGTACATTACCATTGCCACGGCTCAGGCGCTGGCGCAGGGGGCGGTACAAATGCAATGCATGTCCATCAAGGTGCGTTGAGCTGCTTGTGCGGAGACTGACGCCTCGGCGCGAGGCCATACGCGGTGGCCTCACCTCGCCATGTTATTTTGCCCCCCCCCCTCCCGTCGTGATGGCGGGGACGCAGGAAGCTCGTCAGGCTGGGAGTGAAGGTGCCTATTTGACTCTGGACGCCATTCAATCCATGGCTCGAGCTGCTTTCCGCTCCGGACACCTGCGCAAAGAAGAGGCCAAGGTTTGTTTGATCGTGCCGACAGCTGCCCCATGAGCACCGTGTCCAAGGCACGCCACAGAGCCTTCAAGTTGCAGATTGGCCTGCAAAGCTGTCAAACTGCATTGCTGCTCGTCAAACAGCTCAGATGCTTATGTTAAATTAGAAACTCTTCAACGCACCGCGTGACGAGGGCATTTACATTGAGGCCTCAACACTTCAGGTCAGATGCCTGCTCACACCTCCCCCGGTCCAGCCATGATGCTCACCTTCCACTTTAAACCTTGCTTCTCAGTCGATCGGGCAAGCAGCAGTCGACGGTGGATACATGACAGCCGAGCAGGTCGGCCCATCGAGCCTTTTCACTGCACTGCCAGCCGCACCAGTTGCGACCGCACTGTCTCTCATGTTGCACCCATATGGCATTGTCTGCAATACCCAGGCACGGGTACTGCACACTTCGCGAGAGCCATTATATTTGGAGATCCGCAGCGCCTCCAACAAAGCCGAGGATCTCTATCTCGCCATCGGCGACCTTCGTGAGTTCGTGGCCCCTACGCTGCATTGCGCTCCTCCCGGTCTTTAGGCAGGCAGATTTGATCAAGAGTCCTGTCGCCCTTGGATGCTGATTCGCCTCCGCTGTTTCCAGGAGCCCGCGAAGATGATACGGCATATGGCTTTCCCACAGAAGACGAGGTACATGATGATCGCGCAACTCTGTATGCACCCAGCAAACTGTTGATGTTGCCAGCGCAAAAGCTCAAGACATGAAGCCTTCCTCCGGGCACCGTGTCTGGAAGCGACACATGACCTATTTCCTCATGCGCGCTACACTCCTCACCGCTTGGTTCACAGTCACAGTCACGGCCTCAGCAGAGCCTATACGATCAACTTCCCGCCGGCATGACTCAAGTATGTCAACAAGCGGCCCACATGGCCTCCGCTGAGCCTTGCTTCGCTGCGCATGCCTTGGCTTATAAATTGCGTGCAACCATCTGGCTCAGGGGCATTACGAGACGCTGCCCTCCGAGCTGGCCACGGTACGGCTCTGATGCCACAGCTGCCACCTTTTGCGCCTCACGCAAGCTGTACTAGCACCATTTCACGTCATTTTGCCGATAGGGTGTCTATGATCCACTGCCAAGTGATCACACTGTTACGGTGGGCTCTGTTTCCTGCTTCTTTTGGTTTCACTTCTTGCCAGCTTTTGAGGGGTTGGGAGGGGGGTCGTCCGAGTTGGAAATGCCTCACTTGCTCATTGGGTCACTTTCATCAATGCTGGCACCAATGGATAGCAGCGATCAGCCTCGCAGAGCATGCCCGGAACGCTAAAACCGGGACGCGGTCTCTTTGACAGCAACTTGAAAACGGCCTCACTCACGCCCGAAAGCATTCGCTTGGTATGTTGCCTCGCCTGCATTTGCATTTTCCAGCATGTGGCCCATTGGCTCTGGGCTCTCTGACAAGCAGACGTTTTGATTCTCCACAGTCCTTGCTTCAAGGAGATCTCGGCCCGCTGAAAATGGCTCTGAAGGAAGAAAACAAAGAAAAGCGGCGGCGGCAAAAGGAGCTGGCTCGGCAGCAAAAGGAACAAGTTCAAAAGTAGGAGAGCACACAGTTGCCTCTCTGCAAGCAAACGTAGTATGGCGATGCCGTCTGGTCTAACAAGCAACCTATATTGGTCTAGGTTGGCTCGTGAGGAGGCCGAGCAGCGTCGGCTGGCCCAACAGGATGCCAAAGGCAAGGAGTGGGCCGTGCTCATGCATGTTTAGGAGCTCATTCAGATTCTGGGCTTGATGCAGGGCTGACCTTTGTCTTCCTTTCTGGTGCATGCGAGCCTAGAGGATCGCCGACGCCAAAAACAGCAGGAGAAAGCTCTTCGACAGGCAGCTGAGGAGGCCAAGAACATATGCGCAAGGCGGAAGGAGCGAAAACATCCCAGCCGCCAGAAGAGTCTGTCAGCCCGAAAGGCGAGCGGCGGCGTCTGAGTACATCTGGAAGTAAATCCGAGGCTCGACGACGGCAGGCGGAGCTTGCGGGCCAAGCTGCGCGCGCAGGCCGAGGCATCACGGGGGATGGATTACGACGAAGCACGCGCTCGATGGCGTGCGGAGCCCTTGCACATGCGCTTCAAGGTGTGGTGGCTGTTGTTGATAGCATTTTGAAGCCGTGCTTTGAGTGAGTCGCCGTGCTTCGAGTTGCCTAATTCATGGCTTTGTCGCCACCTGCCAGGCTCTCAAGGACATTGAGGACAAGCACGATGGATATCTGAGTATGAAAAAGGATGATTTCATTGTGCTATTGCAGGATGTACGTTTTGTTTGCCAGTCGGTGCCAATGCACGGGAGAATGCAAGCCATTCACACTAACATTGTGCTCATGCCGTATGCTTATCCTGCTTGTCTCACGCGCGCCCTGCATGCTTCACTTGCTTGTGACGGCGACTATGGTTGTACCAAGCAGGCGCAGGGAGATGGCGGATTATGCGTGGGCCTCAATCTGTTGAGTGGCGCGCGAGGCATGGTGTACTTGCATCGCCTGATACCTGCAGCGGCACATGATTGAGAGAGCTTCCTCACCGCGGGTCGGGGTGTCAATGCTCCAAGCATGCCCCTCACGTTCCCACGGCGATGAATGCGCAGAGGCAAAGACAAGAGTTTGAAAAGTTTATTTTTTAATTGACACTTGGGAACACATCGGAGTGATGATGCACAAACACAATGGAAAATCGATTCACCCGTGTGCGGCGAATGCAAGTCCCGACGGGCTGGGCTGTTAATGATGCGAAGGCAGTCAGAAGATGCCTTGGTCTTGACCGAAAGGAAAAATGTTGCGAAGCTGTCAGTCAAAAAGGTGCGAGCGCGCGCGCGCGCGTGTGTGTGTGTGTGGAGCTCGAGTTGGGCTTAGATATCCGCGAGCAACTGATGAACGCTCTTGGGTTTGCTTGACATGGTTTTGTACTGAGGATGCAGGCCATACGCAGCCATGTAAGATTCGAGGGAGTAAGAGGGGAGACTGTTTGAGCGGCGGCCACGTTTGGCATTGAGGTTGACCTCTGCCTGTACGGCAGCGCGCAGTTCCTTGACGCCTTCCCTTTCAAAGCCGAGGAGGCGTACATCTTCGAGCTTTGTCAAATGCCCGATGACACGCGTGTGCACGGCATCAAGGCGATCGATGGCTCGGTCCATGTCGTCAGCAAGTGCCAAGGGTTCTGAAGTGTCGTGCTTGATTGAGATGGGGCTCGTCTTGAGCTCGCCTTGGAAGACTGCTTTGGCTGATCTTGGAGCCCGGGTGTCGGGTTGGTGGGCATTGCGGCAGCTTTGCAGTGCCTTGTCGGCCAGCATGGCCTTGAAGCAGAACCGGTCGACCTTGGCGCGGCGGGGGACAGCCATGTTTCGTTGCCCGGCCTGCATTGTCGGGCCCAGGTCGACATTCAGCGGTTGCGTTGCGCATTTGGGACGGGAGTGAGGCTCTGCGCTCTCGATGACGCCCTCCGAGTCTGAGTCGGCTTCAGCGACGGGCGGTGGGAGAAAGGGGAAGTTGAGGATTGGCTTCTCGTTCAAGAATTTCTGCCGGATCTCTTCTCGGTGCTCAGGAAGGTCTTCGCGAGGAAAGCGCCCTCGAACGAGCGCCACCAGGCGCGTGGCTTCATCGAGATGAGCGGGCTTTTGCCAAGCTTTGACCGAGGAGCGGGTATCCATTGGCGCGCACTCACATCGCAGCTC